>NW_018408899.1:1245985-1351204 GCF_002113885.1 Mizuhopecten yessoensis
CTCACCCCACCCCCACCCCGACTCCAACACTCTCACTACAAAACCAAAAAAACAAATAAACACTCAAACCCACCCCCCAAAAATAGAACGGGACAAAGGGAACATTTAAACAAAACATATGTGTATATACCACGTAGCGATAGGTTGCAAATAATGATAGTTGTCAACAAGGTTCCTGCCCCCGGACCTTCCACAAAAACCTATCACAGAAGTTAATGATAACATGCATCACTAGTACTAATACCAGGTATCCTAATCGGAAAGCAAAAACCAGACGATTCGAAGGAAAAAGACAATTACGTAGGAGTCATAGGGGTAAAAGCCTCGGGAAAGAGAAAATGCATTTGTTTTGTCGAATTCTCCTGAACTAACATTGGTTCTGTCATCATGATATATTGAACTGACTGAAGACAGAGGACAAATAATGATGCATTTAAATCACTATCGCTACTTTGCTATTTCATTTTCATTTTTCTCTCATTTGTGATATTTATGCTTGTTTTAGATTAGTAGGAATTACGGAAATTAGACCATTGCAATCTGGAAATTTGAGATTGTTTTATTTTCATTTTTCTCTCATTTGTGATATTTATGCTTGTTTTAGATTAGTAGGAATTACGGAAATTAGACCATTGCAATCTGGAAATTTGAGATTGTTTTATTTTCATTTTTCTCTCATTTGTGATATTTATGCTTGTTTTAGATTAGTAGGAATTACGGAAATTAGACCATTGCAATCTGGAAATTTGAGATTGTTTTATTTTCATTTTTCTCTCATTTGTGATATTTATGCTTGTTTTAGATTAGTAGGAATTACGGAAATTAGACCATTGCAATCTGGAAATTTGAGATTGTTTTATTTTCAATTTTAAAGTTGATGAGGAATTCTTATATACTTTCAGAGTAATGGGTTTACCAAGTTTTCCCAGACTTTGTTTAACTGGGAAAATATGGCCGTTAGTCAGAACCAGGTCTGGCCAAATCTGACGGAAGGAGTTATATGTCATCTCCAGTATCGCCTCAACACATCTTCGAACTTTATTCCTTAATGAGCTTGTTCCTATCGAAACTAGAGACGTTTATAAATTCATATATTGCATGTTAAGGACAAAAAAGTGTTTCGCATGAATGGTTTTGCTCATGGAAAGCACCTGAGTAAATTAACCGAACAAAAGGTTTCTAAAATAATGGAGTGCAACCATAGTAAACAGAGAACAATTACAACATACAAATAAAGACGGATCACCTTTATCTGGACGGTCATTAAAGGTGGTCTCTGGAATCAAGTCAGAATATTTAATCAATCGGATTAACGAAATCCGGATTAATAAAGTTTAATGAATACATAACCTTCCATCGCAGAAAATTGATAAACGACGAAATGTACTGCCAATTTATTGATAACTGTAACGTTATTGAGGGTTGTAGATAGGCACGTGGCATTTTCATACACATGTTTCAGACACTCACTCCCGTACATTGTCATCTTTTGACCTTTGACACCACTGGTGAGTCTTAATGGACGAAATGACCATATGGTGATGGACGAAATGACCATATGGTGATGGACGAATTGATCATATGGTGAAGGACAAAATGACCACATGGTGATGAACGAAATGACCATATGGTGATGGACGAAATGACCACATTGTGATGGGCGAAATGACCATATGGTGATGGAAGAAATGACCACATGGTGATGGACGAAATGACCATATGGTGATGGACGATATTACCATATGGTGCAGGGAAATGTTAACCTTCCTCGGCTCAACAAATTCTTCTATAGTTGCTTTGTATTCCTAGTAATTTATTTATCAATAATGATATAAGATTATCAGAATCGCGAAGATGTTTCTCATCACGAGAAGGTAACAATACCGTAATTAACATTGTGTGCCTTTCTTATAAGATAAACGTGAGACACACACTGGTAATTGTACCTTTGAACTTTGAAGTTACAGATACAGTATGCCGATAGTGATTTACACTGTATCATACAACTGTTTCGTCCAAAAAAGTTGGAAATCCGAATAAGTCTAAACTACGGTTGAAACAGAAGAGTAGGTACGGTAAAGCCCTTATTTTTATCAATTAAAAAAACAGTAGAGTTACTAGTTTATTTCAAATCAAAAATGAAATTTGTGTGAATGTTTTGAACCGTGCCACTACTGAGAATAGATTACTGTGGCTATCAAGGTCAACCCTCGGGGACAAACAAATACACCACCTTGTACATTGAATGAGGAACGTAACGCACACAGGTGATTGTATCTTTATATTTGATAACAGATACAGCATGCCAATAATGAATAACACTGCACCAAAAACCTGTGACGTCACATTACCTTTGGTTCTGGAATGTGAAGCTCAGTGTGAAGCACCCTCAAAGCTAAATCAACTGCCTATCTAATTATCTATCTATATGTCAAACTCCACAGAGAAGGGCTTTAATGTGGTTTATGATCTTTTACTTCCACAATTTAAGTTTATTGTTTGTTGTTTGCGGGGCTCAGTTTTATGAAGCATGCTTTTTATAGATAATTGTAGTTATAAACTTGAAAGAGGATGGAAACATATTTCTTAATAATGACTAATGATTCGATAACACTTCTAACAACTCGAACGTCTAGGAAACAAACTATTGTTGTTAATATATAAAACTCTCATATTTCAACAAAGACCTATCGACCTTCAATGCCCGAGTGTTGAACTGCGTTTAACGGTGTTTTGTTTACGAAAAGTATACCTATTAACAGTACTTGTATAGAAATCTCAACGTTTTACGATTTACAGCAGGCAAACTATAACGATTTGTTATGTGTGACCTTTATGGCGTGCCTATGAAAACTCATGTTTCATTACAATAGCTTTTCTATCAGAGCTGTAACGTTGTTTTGGTCGCTTCATTATTTCTTCAAGCTATCTTTATGTATATATAAACATATATATTAGATAGTCAATGTCTCCATTACCTGCAATAACCGGGTAATGAAACAGTCTATGGAACTGTCACTATACAAACAGATAGATATTGCATTCATAGCAGTAAAACAAGCCATAGCCCACGAAATGGCGTCATCATTAATATGACGTCATTATTGTAACGTTATATATAACTGACCATACCTGGAAGATGGATGTCATAATCATTAATTAATTTAAGTATACATATTTTCATATACTTATTTAGTTAACATAGATTCCGGCCATTGTTCTATAACCCGTATGAGGATCCCATTTACAAAAATATGAGAGCATATATTTAATATGGGCAAAACAGAAATCAAAACAAAGTAACAGAAGTTTACTGTAACAAGTATCGCGTCTATTGCTGACCTACTATTGATGCTAAAGGTCAAAATAATTCGAAAAGAAACATATCTGAAGTGTTTCGAAACACATGTCAATTTCATATGAGATTTATGAAACGAGTCTAAGAATTTTTTAATTTAGCAAGCCTCTGGCGAGCTTCAATGAAAAATTCGTGACGAGTTTCAAACCTTTCATATGAAATGAAAGCGAGATTTGTGTTTTATTCGTGTAATACGACAATTTTCATGCAACCTTGAAATGTACTCTCGTTCAACCAGACTCTTGTTGTCTGTGCAAGCTGCGCCGAACAGAGAGTCTTGTCAAACCCAGTGCTATCGTTTTGTGAAGTCATAACGAGGCTTACCAGAATTCTGGTAAATGATTTCATTGGTTAAAAGGTAGTCGCACCCTTTTCAACTTTTGAAGTCAGAATTTGAATGGCGCAAAATTACATTGAATATTTTAATTCATGATAAAACCTACCTGTACATGTACAGGTAAATATTTTTTCTCGATAATTTCATTATTCTTTAAAATGTTTTAATGGCGTTAACATAAAGTCCGGAAACGAAAGTAAAAACACTGCCCTCTGGTGATGGTAATTTTAAAGTACGGTGTTTGACCAGACTCTTGAATAACAAGTGATCAAGCGTCTGGTTGAACGAGAAATTGAAATGTAAAAAGCCGCTATTTTGACTTCATTGCGTAAGTGTTTGACGTCATGTACTTGTCCTAGGCGTGACGTCACAATTGAAACAATTGAAGCTTACAACCAATCACAGGGCTGATAGGTCATATTACATGGGTTGATACACAAACAAATATGACATGGGTATATTCTCTCTGGATAACACAGTACATTTTGTGATACAAACATACAGGGTATACAGCAAAAGGAGGGAAAGGTGACTATTCAACCTATTATAACGTGACGGTGTTTAAGGTAATATTTCGTGTGAAAGTGCCACAACAATTTCAGACACAAAGCTACTGCAAACTTCAGGAACTGATAGTCCATCAGCAAAGGGAACCATCTTTTGAAGTAAAATAATCACAAAAAATACGAAGCAAGCACTTGTTATGAATTAAAACAATCGTACACGCTTGAAAGTGAATTTGTTTTCAACCAAACCTCAGTTTCGAATAGATGTCTTTGCTTAAAAGAAAACTATGCCAGTTTGTTAAAAAAGATTTTTTTTTCAAGAAATCAGTTTGTTTGCCAGATCATCTTTAAGTTTGTGGGCCCCTTTAGAAGAGTGGACTGTAATTCGAACACATGCCAGCTAATCAGCACCCTACTGAGCAATGTGCACAGGGAGCATTGTAATGTGATCACTCGACGTACCCAATAATAACGTATAACGGAATATTTTCTAGACAGCAATCATCAAATCAGCACACGGTGTTTCCTGGAATCACGTGGAAGCAGGTCGATCAATAGTTTTAATTCTCACAGCGAATTCATGACAATATCTGAAATGTTTAATCCATCAAAAACCTTCACCCAAAGTCTCATAATCTATGTTCCATGTAGAAGGATTGAGATACCATATAAGAGTCACCTTTATCACATGTTTACGTAGTTTCCGTCCTTATTTCATACTAAGGAACTACGCTCCACCAAGTCTATATACAAGTGTAACGGGAATTTTAGATTCTATCTTTATCCAATTCTAGACATATATCACAGTTAATAATCGTTTTGCATTTCGCATGATGCTCCAGGTACTTGAATGCTACCAAGAAAAAATACATGTATAGATTTGATACTTTTACTGCAAAAATTAACATGTTCTTTTTCATGTCCACTTCAATAACGGACCCAGCTCGCAGGAATTGTTATTCGAAGTGATGCTGCTGATGTTGCACATGGACACCGTCATAACGGATAACAATTGTCCGTAGTAGAGTTTTCGGCTCCAATGTTCCTTGGTTGTGCTATTTTTATTATGATATCAATAAACTTGTTTATTTTATTTGAATATACTGCTTGATGGAAATATTTTTCCAATTTCTCTCGTCTAAAAAGCTGGCTACGGTCTAACCATATTCTCCATTTTCATCTGAATTCATTTTGTAGGTCTTCTTGCAATGAATCACAAGTGATCGTACAAAATGACATTGTTTTTTCATTATCTTCTTTTGGATCGTCAATTCAGCAATGCGAAAAAGTCTCTCTGGTTTTCTGCGCCCCATCTAACCAAGGAAATTTGTCTATAGTTATCGCTTTTTTTGGCTGAAGATGGCACGAGGAGAGCTTCAAACATTCTGATTTCTGGAGACTGAAGGGATGACTATGACACGAAAATTTAACGATATTTTCGGAAGCTGATCTCCTTTCTAGCAAAACCTGGTTTGCACAGTTTAAGTGTGAAATGGGCAGAAACCTTATCACCAGATGGGTTTTCCTGAACATCACTAATGCAAGGGTCAACAATTCACTTTGTGAATAACAGAGGTGTATTATCTTGTGATAACATCATCAAGTGTATGACAAATGGTATGGACAGATTATGTCACATGCTGTATCAAATCCAGAGATTCAAGTAGCTCAGCCTCTGATATTTGAAGAGCATTATTAGCATCAAGAGGTACACCACTCGTTCTGTTTAGACGAGGGCGCCTGTATGTCAAGCAAGCTGAAATTTGTATCATCTGCTCCGACAGAAACGATTATGTGCTCAATTGCAGCTGGAAATCCTCTCGGTCGGAACCTAATATTCCCAAATTATGCCCTTCAGAAATAAAACAGCCACGCTTTCAACACAGCTGTCATTTCATGCATAATGAAGAATTTCGGAGGCTGTTGTTGCTAGCACATCTAATACACGTTCATAATCACCTGTCCCTAACAAGCTGGTTTCAATATTCTAATGTGTTGTAAAAGTTGCCGTTTAAAAAAAAAACTGGTCTACATTGATGGACAATTCATCCATATTAAATTCCATTAAACAGCTACTTTTAGGCTTTCATAACCGGCTTGGTAGTAAGACGTTTCCTCTGTACGAAATATTGTTAATTTTTTTGTTGTTGTTGAATTAAACACGTGTCGATATTAATGACATATCATCATCATCTGCTGATATTAGAATGTTGACATTTATAATACAAATGGAAATATAAAATAACGTTGTTGAAAATGCTAAGAGTATCATATTAGTATCAAGCTACTGTTCCTAGAGTTATGTGACCAATTCTAGGACAACAGACTATCATTTCTGACAGAATTTAGAAATAAATCCGGAAGCTTTATAAGGATAGCCGCCTACACATGACGCTTACCTATCTATCCTTTGAGCAGCAACACAACACTGACATTAGAACAGATGGTGTTATAACATACTATTTGTTATTCATTTACTTTACGTCGATATCTGTTTCACTGACTGTTCTTCCTTTCCATTCTTGTAAATCAATGGAGATATAGAACATCACTATATACGTCAGTCTTTTATGTATATATTTATCCAACTCGGTATCTAGTTGCATCCTCAATATATCAAATCCATTTCCATTTCCTGTCTGCTATATGTGTACTTATATACATGTCATCTACACAACTTCCATTGCCGTTACTTTCAGTTTGTATATACAATATATGGTTTTTGAGAAGGCGCCAATCAGTTGCAAAATCTTGTACCTACTTATTGTGTACAGTCTGTTATACATGCATTCTTTATAATATAAATATATACTTAAACAAAAGGTCTATTTAAGAGACTTGTTTGCTTACGATCACTCTTTAAGGATCATAAAACAATAAGTATTTCCGCGGCACCACTAGGGTTCGTACATGAACATTCTCAAAAAAGATCCACTTTAAATGTAGCAAATTGAGCCATTTTCAGCTAGTAGGTATTAATAAGTTTTAATTATTATTTTTCATCTTCTTGAACAGACAAGCCTACATTCTTATTTCTCCAAGATTCTCTGATTTGACAATTAATCTTTTTCAGCAATAAAATCGTCCAAGGATTTACATCAAACGTTACAGCGTTTGTGCTTTACAGCCTGTGTGCGTTTTTGAGCCAAGAAAGACTCACAAAATCATTTGGGAATTTCACTAAATAGAATATAATAGAATATAATAGAATATACTTCACCTTCTTAACCTTTGAATAAGTGTTACACATAACGGAAGCTGGGTTATAGCATGTATTAAAATAACATATTCAGACTATAATCCGAATATTTCTATTCATTACATACCTAGAATCGTAGGCAGAGTTATACAAAAGTTATGTATTTTTTTATAAATGATAAGTGACTGAAAACAAATAAATATATCCCGGGTCCAAACTTATTAATCTCTGAATATATACATAAATACACTGATATTTAGGTAGACATGCAGCATATATGTAGGTGCCACACATTGTTGAAAACTGTCGTACATGTACAATGTAAAAGCAAGCTTTTAACTGTTGCCGTTAACTGATAAACCTTGATAAAAATGAGCCACCGATCCCTCTTTAATGTTGATAGCTTTTCTCATTATCAACGACAGATTTAGTATAATTCGAGCTGCTCATTTTGAAGCCATTAACGATTTAAAGGAATTATTTTTTAGTTTTTTCAACATAGTTCCATTATAGATATTAAAATGTTAAAAACGTCTCCACAAAGCACATCCTGATTTATTTTCAGTTTGTCGCCTCGCCTACACTTCCTAATTTAACGAAAGTTGAAAAAACAGCTGATTAGTTTTGGTCGCCTCACAAAATGATAACACAACGAAACAGGGACACATTGGCAATGGTTAATATATTAATTAATTACTCCCCCTTGGGCTGTGGCTGGCCTCCTGTTGATGTTCGTGCCATATACAGCCCAGCCCTTGTATGAAATGAAGTTCAACTTTATCTTTTTTGGTCAAGCGAATCTACGTAGACTACATTTGTTCTTTCAGGTAAAGCCAATAGTTGCAGACTACATTTATTTTACATGGACAAATATATTTGTTAAGACTACATTTATTTTACATTGTAAAGCCAATCTTTGTAGACAATATTTGCTTTACATGGTAAAAAGAAACTATGTGAACTAAATCTGTTTTAAACAGTAAAGCCATTCTATAATGACTTTAGTTTTGTTATCGGTAAACACAAAACAAGAAAATATTGATAGAGACGCTCACCGCCTTCGACATAAACTCAATATTTGATAAACAATTGAATTAACGTAGCTGCATAGATACTTAATTTTAGTTCACCAACGATTGTGATAATCACTTGATTAATGAAATAACAAACGTTAAGAAGCTATTATTTGTAATCTACCTCATAATATACATTTCAATAGATTAAAAACACAATGTATATACCAGATCTTTCGTTCGGATAGATTTCCGATTTCACAAACATGGAAGTTAATTTTAGTGAAGACAGTTTCCACTGTACACAGCAACATGTAGATCGTAAAATCTTCAAGAAGATAAAGTACGGATCCCTAGAGAATCAGGTATTTCTTTCTGTCTCCTCTTTTTACAGACATGGAGGAGATCGAAGTGGAGATGCTTTCCCCACTGCAACACTAGTAATGTCTATTGCATTTGTGAATTTTATTCTCATAATTCAATTACGCTGTGGTTTATTTCCCGTTTAAGCAGATTATGTTATACTGGAATGTGATTGCGTCTGTAAGTGATGGTTAAATCCCAGATGGCTTGGTAAGAAAGACCCGAGCACGCAGAATGTTGGTTGACCTTAGATGGATTTTTTATGTTTAACGTCAAAAACAAATGGAACTAGTGTCGACATGCTTACAGAGTTTTTGTAACATTTCCACATTTCAGTTAAAGGTCGTTTTAGAAAATCGTTTTATTTCTGATTGTAATGTTCCTTTTGTTACTGCAATGGAATTAACAATAGTTTGTTTTTTACGCTATGTTCAGTATCAAATCTGCCACAATATATCATCAGTCTGTTTCCTCTGTTTTCAGATATCTTGTACCATTTGCGATAATCTGATAAATGCAGCAGGGTACAGGGAAATAGATGATCAAGCGTATATTTCCGATGACTATCCTCCTGTGTATGTACAGTATTATTTACGGCGAAGTTGTGAACAGGGGATCATTGCTACTGTATACCTCCTACACAATCTTATATCATCAGACGACTGGGAAATCTAAAAAGTCAGTAAACAAATGCACCCAATCACTAATAACAGTACACAACATACACATATGCGTCCCCGATATCTATTATCGTTCATTGTTCCAGACAACGGTACAATTTTTAAAGCAATAGTGCACATTACGTCTAACGGTCAAACAATTCTTTCTTTAAGTGCATTTCTCAATAGAACGCTGTCACATTGCATTGAAGACAGTGAACATATAGCGACTTTGAAGGGTTAATGACGGTCAGAGACAATGTTTGTCCTTCTTTCAAATTTTCATGCAAAAGTGAAGTTCGATAAGATACTTTACACGTACATATGTTATAAACCACGAAGATAAGTTACACACACCAATGACTTCAGCTAGAACAATATACAATACATATATCTTTACATAAGCTATACGTGTTATATACGCCAATAAAAGTAGCTAGCGCTTTACATTAGCATAAGCAAGATCGTGTTTGCCCACCAATGTGTTTACCTATTTTAACATAATCTAAATATGTTTACGCCAAAGAGTTTATCCGACCCTTTTATCCAGTTCGTAGTTAAAACTGATTTTGATTTTTTTATATCTTTTTTTGGTCCCAGAATCAATGATAAGCCCTAAAAAACGAAAAAGCTGCAACGAGCAATATAATTTATTTGTATTCATGATGTGTCTATTAGGATTTTTTAAGGTGAAATCACGTGTTTTACAATTGCATTTATCATAAAAAGCATTACATATATGTTATATACGTCAAAAAGTGTACCCAGACCTTTTTTATGCAGTACGTTATATATACAGTTATCCGTGTTACAGGTTATTTACGCGCCAGCCGCATTATACATCTGTGCAAAAGCTTGAGTTAGATACAACATTTCAAGCATGCTAAATGTGTATCTGTATTATTACAGATTATTTTCAAGATTAATTCTACTTTCCTCACATGTTTCCTGTATGCAATGACATTTTTTTAGAGTACATTACGTGTTTTTTGTTTAAAATGCGATTGATAAAGGTATTGAAGAATTAAGCAAACATTCATCATGTTTGAAACGTATTTGTATGTTTCCGGTCTTGCTGCTAAAGTAATGCAATTTATAAGAAATATCTTACCGATTCCTATCCTGAATGATAAGCAAGTAACCATATATCTGGTTTGCTTGAAACACTTTTTTGAGGCATTTACATATGTATTTATCTCTTTTTATTTTGCAAATTTATCTTTTCAGTTTTAGTGGTAAGAAACCCACACCTAACCTTCTCGACGTATCTTGATTTAAAAAATGCTATCGGTTTAAAAACAAAAGTCTATTTAGCAGTTGGCATCGTTAAGCTAACAGTACTTTGCGTACTTTTCGGTTTCTTTTTGACAAAAACTTTGTCATCGTTATAAATAATGAATGGGTACTTTCCATCAGCCAGTTTTTAAAAGATATTCTTTGTTTATTATGAAAGCCGCTTTTATTGGAACTCGTCTTAAGCGCAAAAGTAAACAAGTTAGTCTAAAATGCATGCACATATTTTTTAGTACATGTATTTGAGCTCACTTTTATAAAATGACGTCTCTTCAAATGACCAGGCACATGCCGTAAAATGACCTATTTGTAGTAACCTTTAATGCTGGTATGAGATTCTCAAGCTCTCAGTTCTATTTAATTAACAGACCCAGGTCCCGTAAACGTCCGGTTTATTGGGAAGTCAGCGTGAATTATTTAACCACATCCAACATGACGACTCCCGTGACGCATGAACTTGTGACCTTTACTTCTGCAGGGGATGTAATAGCCTCGTTATCGCCAGGCTCATCGTCGCACGTGTTGACATTCTAGAGCGAAGTATCGTATTTCTCGTCTTTGGACTTTCTCCTGCTTTAACGTGATCTTGTATTTACGATACATTTGTATATACTCATATGGAGAATTCAGTATACGTGTAATTACGAATCGATCAACAAATAGATGTTGGAAATGGATGTTTGAAATGGAAGTAATGAATTCTTGGCTGGTAGAAGAATATTAATAGATAAATATAGAAATCAGGAATATTTTAGAAATAGATGACTTACTTGTATGTGTACGCGATGATAGTTTAACATATGAATGACTTAAATACGAAACCTTTTTTTTGTATTTTGCTCTTTGTATTCAAATTACACCATAGATTTGTAGATGGAATATAGCCTGAAGGATTGACGATCAAAAAGTTATAGGTATAATAAGGTTAAAGGTCTTCTTAACAAGAAAAGAAAAGCACACATCTCGATGAAAAGAGATTGGGATAAGGAAAATAACCCGTAGTGAAGGAAGCAGGAAGAAATTTTGTGGAGAATGCAATAACATGTCGGAAAGAAAATCGAAGGGAAACATCGACCTTATAGAAGTGGGAGGAGAAAACAATAATCGTGAAGCAAAGAGAAGGTACATAGTCTGTCGCAAAGAAAACAGAAGGGAAGTCATGACTCTTAAAGCAAAGAGAAGGTACATAGTCTGTCGCAAAGAAAACAGAAGGAAAGTCATGAGTCGTAAAACAAGGAGAAGGTACATAGTCTGTCGCAAAGAAAACAGAAGGGAGTCATGAGTCGTGAAGCAAAGAGAAGGTACATAGTCTGTGGAAAAGAAAACAGAAGGGAAGTCATGAGTCGTGAAGCAAAGAGAAGGTACATAGTCTGTCGCAAAGAAAACAGAAGGGAAGTCATGAGTCTTTAAGCAAAGAGAACGTATTATGATTAAGTTTAATTTCTACTTGCTCTTCTTCTTAACGACCGCTGATACTGTACAGGACTTCTTAATTTTAGAAATCTTTCTATTGTAGCTTGCGTCAAAGGATATACTCAAAAGCCACTGACAATTATTGTCAAAACTGCCTTATGTCTGTCATACAGTGATTCTCTTAACTATTGTATAAAGCGGGTGGCAATTCCGGTGACAATTGCTAGACAAACCAGCTCGAGCTATCTACAGGTTTAGCAGACTGATAGATATTCGGATATTTAACATCGTTTAAACCTTGACATGTGATGAGTTTACTTAACGAACGAATGCGAATAAGGACTGGTAAGACTGGAATTATACTAAATGGACTCATTTTGTACAGTAATATTTAAACTTGTGCGAAATACATGCTGGCATATGAAGTTAATCCTGAACGATTGTCAAAGTAGGTCATAGAATATTTTTACTTGTCAACATAAAAGATAGATAAACCAATAAATCTATCATTACATTTGATTATCCTGCTGTTTTTAAATAATTTAAGTATGTTCTGTTTAAAAGACAATTACCTTGCACAGAACAGGAATTGCTAACATGCTATGGAGCTATTATCCGTGATTTCTTCAACGCAAAATGTGACACAGACATGCAACAGAGTGTATTCCGAATAAGAATGTCATTAGCTAAAACTGTATATTGTACATATATTTCCAAACTTAAAACACGTGGGAGGCTCGAATTTATTCTAATGCGTTTGTCCATCAAGCGTGATCATGTAATTGCTAATAGTATATCTGTTAATGATTTGTTGTCTTTCTTTATTTATTTATTTTTCTTTTCTTTTTGCATAGGGAGGAGCGATCCTGATTTCATGCTTCTCCTAAATACGTTCTAGACTTTCAGTGGCACATTAGAATGATTATTATCAAGAAATATTTATCAGAAATATTGTTTTATTGACATTTTACTATTGTTATTATTCTATGTAACATAAAACAACATTTTGTAAAGCGACCTATTTTAGCTCTAGTAAATTAACAAGGGGTGTTTACTATCTAGACATACAAAATATTACAATATAAGGAATTGGTTGGTAGATATGATATGTAATTTCCATTAAATTGAATGTTGACAACATGTAATTGGACTGAATGAGAATGAAAGAATGAAAGATTGGTTGAAAAGCAAAAGAAATAATTGAATGAATGGAATGAATGAAGAGAGAGTGGTCTTCTGTGTTGTAAAAGGGGTTAACCCCTGAACACTCAACTCTGGCATCCCATTATAAAGATACTGTGGAAGTAAAATTAGTTTTCAACTAAAAAACATTACACAATGTCAATAAATGTGGAAGTACACATTACCACGTAATCCACTTCAGTATTTTCATTTGTTTGCGATTCTTTTTCTTTTGGTACTGGACTTTGTATAGGAATAGCTTGTGATGGGTTCATATTTCGAACAACTGATTTATACATATAGTAAATACCACTCAATTATAGCAGAACGAGACGACCATGTCCATTATTTACTGTTATTAGTATACTCCCAGCTAGGCAAGTGAAACGGAACAACGAAGATTACATGTGTTGCTGTAGGGCACAACCACATACTGCCGTCTGTGGAATATAAACGTATGCTCTTATGGTCGGTAGTGTGGAACAATACCAACTGGCGTAATTCTAGCCCAATTTATGATAGTGTATTAGTTATAATTTGAAAAATAAAATAAAAGTATGTAACGAAAGGGTCATGGACAAAGAACCAACCTCCACGGTAATGTCAATGTGTTGCTTCTCTGACATGAAACATTGTGACAGCTTCCTCTTCAGGTGCAGGCAACACTTTACATTCCGGATCACGTGTTTTTCTCCCCTTGTCTTGTAAGATTTCTTCAGCGTTTATCAATGAAGTCTATTCGTACATAATGTATTTACTTTTAGGTCCCAAACTCTTAAGATTACTCCGCATTTCACAGAAGAATTTATACGATAATACTGACTGAACTGATTGTACTAATTTGATATTCAGTATGTTTAGACCTTGATTGATATATGTTAGTGATATATGTCACAGTTTGTGACACAAATCCAACTTCATGATATTAACAAAGACTCGAGCTAAGTTGTTCCTGATAACCTGGAGCTATTTTTCAGTAAAATTCATGCATCATGAATCAACACTTGAGACAAACTCAAGACAGCTGAAAAAGGGATAATACGATAATAACAATATAAGGTTAATCAGGAGGTAAACCTTGCCGGGGGATTATCGTCTCCACGGAAACTACATATAATCACAGAAAGCTTCGGCAGTCCATTAGCGGAAACAACGACACCTCTTAGCACTCAAAGTAAATAATTCATAAGTCATTTCTGGTTTTGTCGCAACTTGACTGCTTTCTTGATTTCAAATTCCCCAAAAAGAAATCAATCTTGCCAGCTAAATGTCGTTTAGGTCACACCAAATGACTGACAATATTCTCCTTCAAAACAATTTGTGGTGTTGGAACTAATATACACCAAGTCCAATGTTAAAAGATCCGACGACATTTCCCGGGTGAAAAACACCTCCCAATCGAAACAGCGCAACGAGAAAAAATAACCATAATCGTTTTTTAATAGGTCGTCCTAAATATTAGCAGTCTTTTCTTAGTATCATTGAGATAAAAACAAAATGCATAGCAAAATTTTAGCAAGAGTCTCACATCATCTTTATTTCCATAACATTTGATTGCAACACTTTCAATGTTTATAATAACTTGAAGACGGAAATTGTTTTTCCATATCTTACCTCGTATCAGCCCGCCACCCGTATCAGCCCGAGGGCCTCCGGACTGATATGGAGTATAATATTGAAATGGTCATATGATAGTCTCTAAATTGCATTTAACATAAAAACATTGTCTTCCGGATCACTTGGTTTCGTCTCCTTATTTTGTATGGACTTATGAAGCCTTTGTTTTTAGTGTCTATCACTGCTTTGAAAGTTTCAGGATTTTATGAACTACACAAGTATCACTTCAATAACGACATTAGTTAAAAGTCAAGGCTGTTTAATGTATATGTAGTAAAATCCGGAGAAAAAAACCCCTCATCGTCTATCTCACTAATAGATCCTCCTGAAAACATTTTAATAATTCATAGTCCCTCTGCCTCGTTATGGAACATGGATTATAATTCCTATTTCTATGATATTTTTGCTCATATCGTGTTGATATGACGAGTCATATACATCTGATATCAACATTTAAATTTCCTTCCTAACTCACAGTATGGTAAGCCAAACCAGGGATGATTGTGGAGCTATCTGATCGTTTAAATGGCTGGATTATTCCTCACACCCAAGTAGCTGTCATTTAGTGTAATAACAAGTATAACTCTAGATAAATTGTACAATAAGATTAAACTCCCTATAAGGTATCATAAGATAAAAGCAAATGAAAAGATTGCATTTTGCAATCAATGGCTGGATTTCTATGGGTTTCTTATTCTCAATATAAACATCAACCTTTTAAATGCTTAATTTACTGAGCAAAACAAGCGTCACTGAAAACAAAGACAAGACATAAATAATTTCATTTTGAAGTCTTTCAATTTTTTTAATTCTTTTTTTTAAAAACTATGTGCACACTTGATTGCGGTAATACAATGCTAGACATCAATTAAGGATAGGGGTGTTTATTTGATTTATGTTATACAGTACTAGAACTGTCACCTGTTTAACACCGAAATGGTATATAAATGCAGATTTAAAATCTTTCGTATTCAATTTTATTATTTCTTTTTAATGAAAAAGAATTATCAATTTACTAATTGTTACCAAAGTGTGGAATCTGCATCAGAAATATACTTTATGACATGAGGAAAGATAACAGTAAGATAACGTGAGTCATCCAATGTATATTTATAGGCTATTACATGTATATGACTGTTTTTGCTTCAGATACCAGACAAGATACAAGTGGAGATCCAATCTGGGGTCTTATGTAAAAACATAAATACAATACCAAATTCATCGTATGTATTTATAGTGTTGTATTCATTCATTATTTACAAAACAATTAGAAACAAACAATGAGTTTTCCTTCCGGTGATTTTAATTTTAATTTTCATACTTTCGAAAAACACTCCCGAGTCCTGCATCATCACTTTTAATCTGAACAAATATTTATATAATTTCTTTTTCTGTTAATTTCCTTTTGTCTTTTGTACCGTTTCACTCCAACATTCTGTTTGCTTGTGATTCTTGTGTGCTCAATACATCCCGCAGACGACCAAAATAAATGTACATATCAAAGCGAACCCGTAATGAGCATTTGGTTTAGCTAGTATATAGCCGGACACGGGCTGATATAGCCGGAAACGGGCCATAGGTTGGTGCACGTAGTTTATAACATATGCAATTTGAGTTATACTTTAGTTAAGTATATGAAAAAAACGCAAGTAGTTGTCAGCCCTGTTATCATAGTTAATGTATGTCTTTTTCATAAACAATGAAAATGCTACAGCAGTATTTGGCTATTGACAAAAAAAGTTCTATCATCGATTGGAAGCACACAACTCCAAATAATGATATTAGAAACGGTATTCCTCTTGTTGACATATAAAAGAATGCATCAAACAGTTTAAAAAAAAAAAAAAATGGAAAAAAAAAAAAAAAATTTTTACAAANAAAAAAAATACTTTTACGAATCGCGAAGAAACCAAGCGACCGTGCTTAGTATTTCACTGCGTGAAAATCGTTTTCAATCAACACGTCATACATTAATGAGGCAATCGTTCGGCAACAAAAAAAGGTTTACACCCTGTGGCGATAAGACCCAGCTTGTCTTGCCCCAGTAGCCTTATTGTACATCAAAGAAGGCTCACGTCAATATAATGTTCCTATTATACGATTTTCACGAATCAAATATATCTCTATTAGCTATGATCAGACAATTCTATTCTACAGCATCCGGTTAGGGACGATCGTTTTTTCCCGCTCGGTTTACAGCGCAACAGCGTACACGAGCAACAAGAGAACAGCAATACCACGGACACTTAATGACATGCGGAGGCGTGTCGCGTTGCGTAACCACGTTAAGCTATCATATCCTGTTATTTGTCATGTGGTGGCAATTCGTGAAGTTATAAACATTGTCGTAAAAAATACGAATGCTTGTTACCTGATGTCAGTGTTCAAAAATATCATCAATTATAGGATTCACTACAAATAAAAGAATACTGAGATATTGCACAGTGCATGTATTATGCCGTTCTGGGTTGTTTGTGAATAGGTAAAAAAGCGAAAACTTAAACTTATACGGAACAAGACATTCTTGATACTTACGAACAGGAAGTACAAAAAGTTTCAGAAATGAGATATTCTCTTTACCCTAGAGAAAATAAAAACGAAAGCTGATTGAAATTGGCTCTGAGCTATACCATTGAATAAGATGACAGTAAAGCTAAAAGGTAACATAAACAGCTCTGATTCGATTTCCGGGAACAGGTAAAAAGGTGAAGGTAAAGCTAACTAAGACTTTCTCCAAACATGTGAACAGGTACACAAGTAAAGGTAAAGCTAACTGACTTCCTCCAAACATATGAACAGGTACATAAGTAAAGGTAAAGCTAACTATGACTTTCTCCAAACGTATGAACAGGTACATAAGTAAAGGTAAGGCTAACTGACTTTCTCCAAACATGTGAACAGGTACACAAGTAAAGGTAAAGCTAAATATGACTTTCTCCCAACATGTGAACAGGTACACAAGTAAAGGTAAAGCTAACTATGACTTTCTCCAAACATGAGAACAGGTACAAAATTAAAGGTAAAGCTAACTGACCTTCTCCAAACATATGAACAGGTACATAAGTAAAGGTAAAGCTAACTGACCTTCTCCAAACATGTGAACAGGTACACAAGTAAAGGCAAAGCTAACTGACTTTCTCCAAACATGTGAACAGGTACACAAGTAATGTTTAACGCATAGAAACAGAACAATGCTTTCTTTTCATACTTGTATAAAGCAGTTGTTTTACTGATGTCACTATCGTCAAGATTTCAATCGCCACTAAGAAAACGAAGTACTGTATGGTTATTACTCAACAGGGACCGTACGCACATATAACGTTGTAATCTGTCGCATACCTTATATACATATAGCGTGTTGTAAATGCGGCAGTGACAGTAAGGAACTGGTTTGTACCTGTATCACCCCAACACTATAAAATATATAGTACCCGGGAGATGTAGGATACTGTGACGATGATTACCTTTCTTTATCTCACTACTCTTTGTCATACCTTTCTCTTGTTCTACCAGTTTGTAGGGGAATAGTGTTATTGGAAATTGAATATATTCATAGCCTTCAATCTGCAACGAAGTCCCCATCAAATTTCAGCCCGTCGGTATATTTAGGTGAGAAGGACACACTTTTTGCAGCTTTAGTTTTAATGTTTCATCCAGAAAACCGCTTAGAATATCTCTTAAGTAGACAATTGACAGGTCTCGAAACATATATTCGTCTACAGATTTACAGTTATATTTACAGTTTACTTATTTCTTTTTGTTCCGAGCTGAATCTGCCCATGATCTTTGTTATTTAACTTCAGCAGAAACTTGTAAAATGATATAACTATCGCCTTTTACGCTAATTATTACAAACTTTTGAAATCATTTGATTTATCATATCGTTACTTTCGATATCAATAGGTTTTAGATATCACCTCCTAAACTGCATATGCACGGTACACGTGCCCTATGTTCAAAACAAAAGCGGGATAACTATATCCCAGATAGGTGCACCTAATGACACCGCTTTTCAAAACATTTCATTCAAAATATTATGTACTATATTGGCTGACGTGTTGACAATAAAAAGAACTCTTACCATTTAAGCACAGTTGACAATTGGCATCGCATCACGTAATAAAAAAAGTACTAAGCATAGTTTCTGTGAAGCTTTTCGAATGCCTTTTAATTTTAAAGTAACCATTGGTATACAAATGGTGGTTGTTATTTCCTGATTATCGTTCAGCATTTAGGGTAATGAATGCCATCAACTGTTTTACCCGTTGTCAGTATAATGTGAGCGGGCGGAATGCTGTGCTGGCTGCCTTCGGCATGGTATTTCAGTGAGATAGCACTATTAAGTCGGCATCACAAGGGTGCAATTACACTGACATATCCTACCTCCAGCACACATACACACATGCACGAATTCACAACACACATGGAGGCACGTCCTTAAATGACCTTAGCTATTGATAGAACGTTAAACAAAATCAAACCAAACCAAACCAAACCCTTCACTTTTGCAATCTAACTGTTATTGTTATGAGAAAATGAGTCAATCTTTACGTAATTATTTTTAAATTCTATACACCGGTGCAGAATTTAGGCTCAGAACCTCAGCATAACCTCAGTTCAGCCCCAGTTTTACTCCCTCTTTTAGAATTTCTCTAACCCACATACATACATGTACATAATAAATATATAATATAAACTTTATTTATTTTACAACACTTATGAAACAAGCTATGTCAACTTATATTAATCACTCTTGTTGGCCCGGATATTAGCGCGCGGGGGGTCTTAGTGTGGGAGGAAATCGGAGTACTCGTAGAAAACCCACATGGTCGGGCAGCTGACTCCATACCTTTACACGTCCGATCAGGGAATCGAAACCCGGCCGCTTTGGTGAAAGGCAAGTGCGCTTTCCACTGCACCACCCGACCAACCAAACATAATAATTGATGGTCACGTATGTGTCTTAGGTGTATACTACAACATGCCTAAATATTATAGACTCTGCAAGTCCTTTTATCATTGACGTTTTACTTTCGGTCAACACATGGTTTTATTAAATCAAGGTCAATTATCAATTTCACTGACATTTTTGATTAATTAAAAGTCGTTTATTGTATCAAATCAGCGGTTTATATGATACAGACATTTTGATAAACATAGGAACCTCCACGATAGCAAATCATTATCAGACTGGTATAGCGACTAATGTTTTAAGTCATGATGGAACAGCACGTGATTGATGTCGATCGATTAAGATCTATGCGCAAAGCCATGTTAAGTCATCACTAAATACACTACATTGCACTTTTGCCGACTCTCCAGATCAATGATATACAACGTTTGAGCCCAATGAAAATATAATTAAATAAAATTATAGCTAATGTGCATAAGTGGACTCACGTTTTAGCGCATTATCAAATTTTTATTTGGATTTCAAATTGTTTGGCACAAGCATCACCGATGAGACAGACCTAGAAGGACGAAACAACTGTATGATGCAGTGTAATTCTTTTTTTTGCAGACAGTATATATTACCAAATTACTCAAAATAGTAACAGTCACCTGTTTGTGTGTTGCGTTCATCCTTTAACAGATTAACGCATTGATGAATTTGCTCACGCGCAATATATACGATATAAACGAAACTATTTACAAATTCTTTAGTTAGCTCAATGATAATTCAGCGCATTATTTAATTGGGAAAAGCGCCGAAATTAGAAACCGCTAAAATATGTACAGTATGAAACTTAGGGATTTGGTGATACGAGCCTTTGGCGAGTTATGTTATTAAACAGCAGTTAATACATTGTGCCAGTTCAAAATAAAATATCAACAATTCCGTTGTAACACCTTTTAAATGATTGATATTTCTAGACGTCCGATAGATAATAAAAGGAAATAATCCACATACCAAACAGGAGATTGGAAGGCTGTTCTATAATTGTGCTGTAGTGTTGTTGAAATATCGATGCATGTGTTCTGAATAGCTAGTAATGCGTAATATTGTGACTTGGGTGCTATTTTAAGAACATTTGGTAGCACAAGTTTCTTCGTATACTGGGTATTTCAACAAAAGAAAGGCGTCTATTATGTGTATAATTTACTGAAACACTGGGATGTTACCGTGAAATAACTGTCATCAGTTTTACTTGTATAATTAAAGGCATTATATGAAAAACACTAAACTCTCATATATAAATGTACTATTTGATAACTCATATTGTATAAACATACTTGTATGTTATTCATTACTATGCATCCAGTAATAGGCATGTACACTGTTGAATGAGACTTAGTTATGACACATCCTTCCACTTCATATTTTTGTGTGACTTTTTTATTCCTGTTTTAGTGTTTGTATATGAGTTTCATTAAATAAGGAAAAAAAGAATGGATTTTGGCTTTATCTTTTGACTTTATTCTCGTTTGTAGATTTTATGATGTATTTCATTATTATTTTTGTTTACTAAACGTTTGCCAAGTTAGTGTGGTATCTCAAAGGCAGCCGACCCAGTATACGAATACTAATAGTTAAGTGCTATTGCATGATACATATCAATACCGAAAATAAAACATTTCGAAGAGCCGATTACAATCGAAAACATTTTGATACCTTTTATTTGTATTAACCTCTGTATTCTCCGCGTTCGATACAATCTGCACTTTAAGACTGACACTACATCACGATTTTGACATAAAACAGTGTTTCCCACATCTTGATTCCTTTTCAATAACTCTTGTAATGATCGAAACGAAATTTTACAAAACACATTCTTCTTGCACTTTATGTAAAAAAGTTGTTGGACCATCTAGGCCATCGTCACTACTTATATGCTCAAGTTTAGTACATTGTAATAACAATTACCAGAAAAGAATGGTAGGGTACATAGGCCAGTGTGTTCGTGCAGACTCAATGGAAATAGCGAGCACCAGCTGGCAGTAATTTATAACGTTCATCACAATGTCTATTCAAATGCGCTAAAAGCAACATACAGTATTAACCTAGATCCTGAACCCAAGGGATTGCCACATAGTGTTTTGAACAATGGTATATGAGGCCATTTATACATTTTTTCACTTTCATATATATGTTTGTAATAAAAGCAGTCTTTTAAGTACACGGACACCAATGTGCCGTCAGGGTGACCATAACTCACTTCTGTGGATGTTTACATATTCCAATAATGAATCGTTATTAACTAGACGAGACGTTTTTATACCAGACATATGGTAACTTATTATTTTTACTCACATATGTGGTTATTTGTTATCTGTTTTTACCAGATAATTAAACGCTGAAGGTGGAGTTTAAACCTTATGGGAAATTTACATTAAGTTCAGTCCCTGCTCACAAAGCCGATCAGGCATTATGCCTTTGGTACCACATAATTGTTCATTGTAAGTTGTTATTCTTCTTTTAAACCCCTTCATGTTCGGGGAAATATTATACCTGCTGTATCACACTGCATGTTGTAAAATGTGAAGCCCCGGCAGATCAGCGATCTGCCAATAGGACAATGAAAGAACCAAAATTGATCTGCTGCCCCAACAACATTTGGAATCTTTACATTTTCCCTCTTCTTCCTTAAAGGGTTTTCGTATCATAACGCTTTGCTTGGCAGTATCCCATTTGTTTGCCTTGGTGTTGAATACTCGCCGAAGTGAGAAAGACGATGGGTATTGTCCACAGACCAGGACATACCAAAGTCATTGAAAATGGCAGTTGCTATATTATCCTGCTAATATTTCAGCGTTTAGAGTAATGGCTATCACAAGGAAGCGATTGTTGTTTTTAAAATGTAACAATGGTAAATAAATGAAAAGAATGAAAATGGATTCCCAATAATGACTCCAACGTTTATTTGATTAATTTAAAGAAATTTGCAACAGGTAAATACAAATGATAAACGGTACTGAACGAAACGGACACACAGACATGCATATGTGACCAATGGGTCGTTTCTACTTATACTGAATAGTGGAGAAATGAATTCACTTTTGCGTCGACACGATGCCGTATTAGCCTTATAGTATGTACCATTATATCGGCTGCTTCATGTGTATTGGAGTTGTAATATTCTCATAACTTTAAATTATAAAAGTTAAGATTGTTGTTGTATTTTCCTTTTGTGTATGTTTTTAATTTGTTACGTTCGTGGAATGTTAACCGTGTTCTAAATTTGCAAGTATTTTCAGATTTTCTTTTTCTGTAGAGATGTATGTGTTCGTCAGTATCGATTTGTTATCTTTAACCTAGCGCATCAGTAATGAAATCTTGGTGGCCCCTAGATTTGATTGATTCCATATAGATATTCGATTTTACGGAACCTGGTGAAAGTGTATCCGCATTAACAGGTGAAGCGGAAGTGCTCCTACTGACCACGGTACGTATCGCAGATACGCGAGTGGTGTAAATGATTTCCTCAATGAAAATTGGAGATATCACTCAGACTGTCTGTCAGGCGAACTTTATAACCAGTGAGGCGGCTAATTGATAACGCCCAGGCAGTTAAATGAAACATACATCTACGACACCGCTTTATCATTGTAATAGCATACATAACTAAAACGCCATGTGAACAATTTTCAACGAATAGAAGTAGAATTGAATGCCAAAAGGCGATAATCATTAAACCTGATGAGTTTAAAAAATCTCGAAGTCCAGGCCTGTGAAAATAACTAAAACAGTGTCACTGTAAAAGCTCTGTCCTGTTTAAGTTAATTTAATTACTGCCACCTCCAATAAGGTTCGTTCAAGCGACAAGTGTAAAGGTAAAATTAAACCTCGCATCTTAGTTATACTGAACATTTGGTGATTGAAGTCATAACGTACAATAATTTGCTGTGAGGTTGAAGAAGGCACAAAATCATAAATATTCAAAGTCTTCAAATATCACCAAATGTACATGTATATGAACAAGTGTGTAAGGAAGTAAAGCAAATTATAATAGGTTATTATATCTGGTTACTCCAATGAACACGTAATGTATATGTTAATGTATAGAAACAACAATAGTCACATGTGCATATAAAACAAACAGAAGAAAAAGTATTACAATTTGTCAAATCATTTAGAACAGGACGAATGTTCCGGTGAAACACAAGAAAGGACCACATCATCAAAACACAACCTGAACTGAAAATTCATACCGAGGGAAAACCACAGGGAGTAATTAAACAAAAGACCTAAAGGGCATCATGAAGCCTTTCTAAGCCTGAAAGAGAAATCAGAATGATAAGCCCTTCCTGCACTACGAATGGTCTTGTCATGATGTCAAATTCAGGAACGTACATAGGTCACTAACGCTCTCAGGCATCATAATCAAGTCTCTATGATTAACAGTGACATCTCTTACGTGGGAATCAGGTCATAAACAGGTCACTAAATGTGATTTCCAGTGGCGTTCTGCGTATTGCATTGGTCAAGAGGACAGATGCATCCGAAAAATTCCGATATCAGTTAGCTTCAGATTCAACAAATATGCTTTTAACCTTATCACTGATCTTGCAGACAAATGTTCTTCCTCTGTTTTTCTTGCTAAAAATTTAAACCAAAAGTATTCACAGATAATGTTAATGTTGCCAGTTTTTACGGAAATGTTCTCCGGCAGTGGGATCAAGCTGTATCATTTTAAGAAGATATCCGTTTAAATATCTTCTCGCTTCGCCCATTTTCTAGCATAGCCCTTGGCAGCATGCGTAAGGTATTGATAAGCAGTTACCAATTGTTTAATTGTACTTAGGGGATGATTTAGGACAAATAAACCGCATACATTATTGCTTCATGTTCAAATAATTATAAGTTGCTAAATGATATACCATGTGACATGTTAATTCGAATAATGAAAAATCTTCAAATAAATCATCTTGAAAATATTATTCAATATAGCTCCAAAATATAATACTGATGCCCTACAAGGTATTAAACCATCAAGGTAGTCAAAGCTTTCTTTGCTATATATTTCAGGTCACGTGTGCCTTTACACTGGCTACCAGCCCCTAAGTTTGTATGAAGAAATTTTCAACTACATTTAACTACTAGCTTATCTCCCCCAAGTTTAGAACTTAGGAATCAGACATCAAAGTCATCTAAATTATAAGAGTTGATTTTTTTTCTAAATGATTCTATATTCTAGAGATGGGGACCAGTCAAGTGTGCCTTTTTGTTATAAATTGAGAGTAATGACCGCATTAAGCATCTTAAGGCTGTAACACTGCCCTTTTTTCCCTGGAATTATTAATGAAGTAGTTTAATAGTACTTTTGAAGTCATTGTCCAATACTTGATTTGCTATATCACAGACATTAATGCTCTTCGACGTTGATGAATCTGCGTTTGTCGTCTGTCATTGTAAACAACCCGATGGAACAGCTTATCCATGCCGTGTCGATCTTATATACCCACCTGAACTGTTAATCAAGGACACTTCATACACTTCTACCTTTTAAACCCGCTTTCCTCGATCTTTCCTTACAGTGTAACTGAGAAAGACGGCTCATTACTAAGCTGTACGATTTCGAATTTTCATGATTGTAGCATGCCTACTTTCCGAGTCAACGGTGTTAACATGGTGCTGCTCATTTGGTATTCAAGAGCGTGCCCCGAATATCGTGATTTCTACTCCTCCGAACACAAGGTTTACAGACATAGTGTTGAAGGCCATGGGCATCATAATATCATTGAGGAATTTGCTTTTGCTTTTTGTCGTAAGTTTGTCTTGTCGTTAAGCTTACTCTTCCGAAATACCCGGTCTTATTCTCCTTTCTCTTCAAGTGTCTTAAGAAAAATCTTTCGATTTCCTCATTTTTTGCCATAGTTAAACGATTTTAAGTTCGAATAACGGTATTATTGACATTTCTGGACTTTTTCCTTTGATTTTCTGATTGATAAAGAAATGTCATGGATTTTCCGTGTTAATATTTACTATATTTTGCATTAGAAAAAGGTGACTTATTTTGAAGGAACTGTTCTTATTTTTCCAATATTGTGCAAATGTTCGGCTCTTCAGGACATTGGTGCATTTTAAAAATATATGAAGATATATATTTTCTGTTTCTGTCTTTGTTGTTATCGTTTCTAAGTGTTTCCTTTTTGTTTCTTCTGTTTCAAAATGACAAACAAACCAATCAAACTGTTGGTTTTGTATTGCGTTATCATTAAATCCCATTATGCAGTATCAAGTTGTCCCGTTTATATGATGATTTTGTAATCCCTTAATCCGAATCCTGGACCCATAAAAAAATCATTTAATATATTTCATTTAGGAAATAATGTTAGTACATAACGTCCTTAATGTATTACTAGCACGGACGTGAATCGTATTCTATAGGATTTATCAAATATCAACCTAATCTACTCTTTGATTTTGGAATAAAAGGAAAGCGCACTTATAAATGTGATAAAATATGTAACGGAGATATCTCATTCACGTGGTTTACAACAAAAATCACTTATCTATTCCGTACATTATCGATATATCAGTCTACCAAGTAATCACATTTGATTTACTTCATTTAATGAGGATGTTGTTCATCCTCTATCTGTCCAGTAAACCGAGTAATTTGCCCCGGTTCTCATGAATAAGTTCCTGTTACATGTAGATGCATTGTATACAATGGTTATGGGTTGATACTTATGAATAAACCTGTCATAATTAAATATAGAACTCTAAGCAAATGTTATTAGGTCAGGGTTTTGTTCTGATTAATTTAGCAGTATTGACAAAAAGTAACCCTTTGTGGCTAAAAATAAATACTAATAACCAATTAATAACATTGAAAGATGAAAATATTTCATCAATTCAGATCAAAGGTTAAATGAAATGAATCAGAGAGTTAAAGCTTAACCTCTATTAAAAGTCACAAGTACAATGCATATTGTTTAACACTACCACACCTCACAAAATTAATTGGCGAGTTATATTAAACGTTAACTATTACAGAAACTTCAAAGCTAATGTTTAAGGTGGCAAAACACTTAACATTACTTAAGCTTATAAGGTTTATTGTAAACGTAGCGCAGATAAATTGACTTACAAAAGTTACAGGTATAATGTAAATGCAGCATTTAACCTTGACCTTACCACAAATCACAGGTTTAAGGCGCAAGTCTGAATATAGAACTGATTTTTTTCACAAATCCCGGTGAAAGGTACAGGTAGCATGTAATCTAAATTCTACCACACCTCACATCTATGTTTTTTTGTTTTGGGTTTTACATCCTTTCACGTTTCTTGTACAACATTTGTGAAGCCCCCTTATCTCGATTCAAGTAAATCGCAATCATAGAAATTATAGTCAGAGGAGTATGGGAGCAGCCCTTCTCAAGCGTATCTTACCACGTGATCAGCTATTAGTCATCATATGTGTGAGTGTGTGTATGCTGGTTTGTTATTTGACCGTGTTTCAGATGACTCGCTTGTTTATCTTATTTCACTACTTTCGTTACTAAATTATCAATGACAAAGAGGATGTTATACTTAGCAGGTTGGAGTGTTGAACAATAAAGGTATGTCTTGTTCAAAGAAACAATAATATTTTTCAATCTGCGGGAACCGATTTTACGCCCTTCCGATTAACGGCGTACTATCCAAAATCCTATACAACTACACTTAGATGTATTCACATGTACACCATGAAACATACTGTATACTATTCTAAATGTAATCAGGGAGAGGTTTAAATAGTATAATATTATTGTTTTTTTGCGACAATCATATTTAATCTTCTCAATTAAGTAATTAAAAAGAAGTGTGATTTCTTTGTACAAAATCAAAAATGTCAATGATCTAAATTTTAACACACCTCACGGGGATAATGTGGAAGGTAGCAACCCACAGATTGAATGCTAAGATTCAGTGTAGCATAAAACCTTACAAACTATAAATATAGCCACAGGGTAAGCTTCTACGAGTGGTTAAATACAAGATAGCTCTAACAAGAGGGCACATATCTCATCATTATCTCATTTAATCATCTGCATAAGAACATTTGAACGAGATAAAAAAAAACCTGATGCATGCATTCATTAGAAAATGTCACTGAACAGAGAAATATGATAATTGATTTAGATATCGTTCCTCATAGTTTCCTTTGAACACCCTGGGGTCATTTGATTATACTGGTGAATGGTGATATATTTCCTGTATTTAGAGATATTTTTGAACATCAAATGATATGACTGGTGACATATATCCGGTATTAAAAGGTTACTAATGCCTACAGTGTTTTCTTGTTTGATCACAGTATGGCCATCGATTGAATTCGTGTAGCTTAGTTGATGACTTGAAGCAGATAGAATTGCTTGATACTAATTAGTTTTGCAACGGTAATTGAATATGATTTGATTTGAATTTCCGACAGCAATAAGAATCAATAACATAATTCCAGCTAATTATCACAATTAGGCCGGTGTATTACGACACTTCGCTCAGCTGTGGCAGGGGGGTTAGCATTGCGATTTTTTAACGGAAATGAAAGGAAGTTTAATATAAACAGATGAGTCCATATAATGGAGCTAGTGTTTAGCTACGACCGCGGAAAATAGTGAAAATGGTACACTAGTTAATAGATGTGTTCAAATATGAAACCTGTATTTGTTAAAGATTTTGAGATGACATTTTGCTATAAAATCATTTTATTGAAATATATTTGAATCACCAAGATAATCAAGATATTATTTTTTGATATTTTCACTTTTTCTATTTCCGTACCTCTGACGTTATATGAGTATTACTACGGTTCTCCCCTCCTTTCTACAGGGTTAGCACTCATAGAAGCTGCGACTATATTTATAGTTTGTAAGGTTTTATGCTACACTGTATCTTAGCATTCGATCTTTGGGTTGCTACCTTCCACATTATCCCCGTGAGGTGTGTTAAATTTTAGGTAATTGACATTTGTGAAATTGTACAAAGAAATCAAACTTCTTTTAATTACTTAATTGAGAAGATCAACTGTTATTGTCGCAAAAAAAAGTATTATACTATTTAAACCCCAACCTGAATAAGGTCCCTGATTACATTTAGAATAGTATACAGTATGTTTTCATGGTGTACATGTGAATACATTTAAGTGAAGTTGAATAGCACTTTGGATAGTACGCCGTTAATCGGAAGGGCGTAAATTCGGTTCCCGCAGGCTATTTTTTTTTTTTTTTAATTGTTTCTTTGAGCAAGACATACCTTTATTGTTCAACACTCTAACCTGTCAAATATAACACCCTCTTTGTTATTTATAATTTAATAAAGCAAGTGGTGAAATAGGATAAACAAGCGAGTCATCTGAATCACGGTCAAATAACAAACCAGCGTACACACACTCACACATATGGTGACTAATAGCTGTTCACGGGTAAGATACGTTTGAGAAGGACTGCTCCCATACTCTTCTGACTATAATATTTATGATTGCAATTTACTTGAATCGAGATAAGGGGGCTTCACAAATGTTGTACAACAAAACATAATAGGACGTAAAACCCAAAACAAACAAACATAAATGTGAAGTGTGGTAGAATTTAGATTACATACTACCTAACACTGTTATTTGTGCAAAAATCAGTTCTATATTCAGGCTTGCGCCTTAAACCTGTGATCTTTGGTAAGGTCCAGGTTAAATGCTGCATTTACATTATACCTGTAATTTTTGTTAGTAAATTTCTCTGCTCTATGTTCACAATATACCTTCTAAGCTTAAGTAATGTTAAGTTTTTTGCCACCTTGAACATTATCTTTGCAGTTTCGGTAATAGTACATGATTAATATACCTAGCCCATTACTTTTACGAGGTGTGGTAGTGTTAAATAATATGCATTATATTTTTAATAGAGGTTAAACTTTAAACTTTCTGATTCATTTCATTTAACCTTTGATCTGGATTAATGAAATATTTTTACCTTTCAAAGTTATTAACTGATTATTAGTATTTATCTTTAGCCACAAAGGGTTACTTTTTGTCAATACTGCTAAATTGACCAGAACAAAACCCTGACCTCATAACATTGGCTTGAAGTTCTATATTTTATTATGACAGGTTTATTCATAAGAACCAACCAATAATCATGGCTGTCAATGCATGTAACGGAAACTTATTCATGAGAACCAGGGCAAATTACTCGGTTTACTGGACAGACATAGGATGAACATCATCCTCATTAAATGAAGTAAATAAAATGTGATTACTGGGTAGAACAAGAAGACAGACTGAAATGTAGTTATTGTACGAATTAGATAAGTGATTTTTGTTGTAAACCATGTGAATGAGATATCTCCATTACATATTTTATCAAATTGATTTAAAAGTATGTATGGCTTATGAAGTATACATGTAGGTCATTTAAACGGACAGAGATCACGAACTTTAATAAGTTCGAATCGGTGTCCTTATTTATTGCACATACGTATGTATGTGGAATTAAAACGCTAATATGATAATCAGGTAATGGCCTGTTACATGATTTGTTAATCATGAGATAATGTTTTTAGTTAACAAAATGTTGACAGTTGTTTTCCTGTTGATCATCCGGCCATTTAACCTCACATTTGGACGTGATTCTGTTACTTACACATTTGCTGTGCAAAGAAGTGTTTTTAAATAGAAAATATTGATTTAAAGATGCTTATATACCAATATAACATTATATATACTTTACTTATTGCTAAATGGCTTGAGTGATCACTATCCCGTGTGTTTTGTAAGGAACCGCAAATTTGGTATGAAGTTTTCACACACTTCGATATTTTACAGATCATTTCATTCCTACATTACTTATATGACCTTGAACTTGTACCATGGTCAATAATAGAGTCATTCCCGGGTGTGGATGACACCCTCCATGCTTGGATGGACCTTTTCCTTGCTGTTGTAGATCCACATGCACCCAAGCTTCAAAGGAGAGTGAAACTGTCTTCTCAACCAGAGTAGATGGACAATAATATACTAGAAAATATTCGTTTGAGAGATCATTATCAACAGAACGGCGATACCGCCAGATATCGCCAACAGCGAAATAAAGTTACGAAACTAATTAAAGACGCCAGGTCTGTCTTTTCCCAATTGTAATCGAGAACAATCTCGATAACCCTAGTAAACTTTGGAAATATATTCGCGAAGTGGCTCCTAAGCAGTCTACTTCTTCTTCTAGTATGGTTGAAGTAGACGGCAAACCTGTATTTGACAAACTGGATATTGCCGAAACCTTCAACACATATTTTGCATCTATTGCTAGTTATTTATGCACAAGATTGAATAATGTATCTGCTTCATTTGATATATTGCGCAATTTTATTCAGTCCATAATCACTGAAAATTGTGTATTTTCAATTCCTAGAGTCATAGAGTAATTCATTGCTGATTTCCTTAAGTCTCTAGACACTCATAAAGCTATAGGTTTAGATGATTTTAGTTGTAAGCTGTTAAAAACAGCAAGTTCTCATATTTCTTCTTCTTTGACATGTATGCTTAATTCGAATGTAACAACTGGTAAATTTCCTAGCCAATGAGAAAACTTCAAAAGTTATACCACTGCACAAAGGTGGGTCAATTTCGGATATATCAAACTACAGACCGATTTCGGTCTTACCAATTATATCTAAAATTCTAATAAGACATATTCATAATAGTTCTTATGCTTTTTTTAAATGGACATAATCTACTAGTTGCCTCACAATCAGGATTTTGTAAACATCACGCCTATGAGACTGCCCTTCTCAGTATTGTCAATTATTGGGCAAAAGAAGGTGACAATGGAAATATCAATGGTGTGCTTTTTTTTTTATAGATTTTAGAAAAGCCTTTGATATGGTCAACCATAAAGTGTTAATTCAAAAGCTAGCAATATATTAATGTGATTCCACATGTTTGAATTCATTTAAATCTTACCTTTCACATCGATTTCAAAAGGTTACTGTATCTAGCCAAATCTCTAGCAGTAAGCCTATTACACATGGTGTACCACAGGGGTCCAAATTAGGTCCTCTCATTTATTTTTATAAATGATTTGTCACTTAAACTTCAGTCTTCCACTGATATGTATACCGACGACTCAACTTTAAGTGCGTCAGGTTGTTCTATTCCTGTTGTTCAGGAGCAGCTGCAATCAGACCTTATCAAAGTCCAAGAGTGGTGTTGTGAAAATAAAATGATTCTGAATACAAGTAAAACCAAATGTAAGGTTATTGATACAAAACAGAAATTGAGTAGAACGAATGATGTTTTAAACATTACATTAGATCTGAAAATGATCGAACAGGTGAAATCTGAAAAAACTCTGGGTGTCAAAATTGACAACAATTTATCTTGGTCAGATCACGTTGCATATATTGTCTCTGAAGTAAACCACGGTTTGGGTTTACTTAAACGTATACGTCAATATTTGCCACTTCCAGCCAGATTGAAAAAAAATCATTCCTGTATTTTCTCCCACTTCGTGTATTGTTGTACGGTGTGGAGCGGATGTTCTCTTAACCTAATACAGAAATGATCAAAAGCACAGAAACAGGTTGCAAAATTGCTTTTAGATGCTCCTTTTGACACCCCATCTGTGGAAATGTTTTCTGTATTAAGATGGATACCAATTTAGATTATTTGAAATTTAAAAGAGGTGTTATGGTGTATAAATGTGTCAATAATCTTGTACCTGACCACCTATCTACACAGTTCAATTTTTCTAATGACACCCGTACAAGATCAGCTTCCCAAAACGTTATACAAGTACCAAAACAGCGTACTCATTTTATTTAAAACAGTTGGTGGTGGAAGGGAGTCAAATTTGGAACAGCTTAACAGTAGAAACACGACTTTCATCCTCCCTTCCTAAATTCAAACACAATATGATTGGAAGCATTAGGAATACAGTTTAAGTGCTGTTGGTTTTTTTTTTTTTTATCAAAGAAACCTCTTAATATAGCTTTTTGATGTTTTATTATTTTGATATTAGCGTGTGTGCTGTCAATTTATAGTTTTTGCTACATTAGCATATATTTAATTTAGACATTTGATTTTTAACTGAATACCATATTGGTTCAGCTTAGAATAGTGTAGCTTTGCTTTTGTGAAAATTTTAATGAATAGTGTAAATGACCCTTTAACTGTGTATATATTTAGTCAAATTATCGTAATTTAATAAGCTCAATTACTTTTATGCCTATGCATACTGTGATAATAATTTGAATGCTCATTTGTTTTCTATTATATCATGTTTTTAACAAACCTTTTACTAACAGAGGACTCCGTGGAAGATTAGATTTGCTAAACAGGTTTTTTATCCTTAATAAATAAAGTTTATTATTATCATTATTATTATTATTACTGCCACTTATGGTTACAATCACAGTTTTAGTTTGTAAATAATGACGAAAATGTAACGTTCTAAATTGATGCGACATGCGACGTTATTGATTTTCAATTTTTGTATGTGATTTTTCACAATCCTATTATTTCCCAACTAATGGTAGTTTGGAAAAGAAATTAATTCAGAGCGACCCTTGACTCTTAAATATTCCAAAGATAGGCCATGATCTGCTAAATACTTTTTTCATCTCCAAATATAAGCCAAAACTGGTAGGGGTGTCCCGATTTGGGTACAACTACACCTGTTTCACAATTACGTAACCATGACTATATTTCCGGTTATATTTATAGAAACACGCGCCGGAAATATCAACTTGCTATCAAAGTAAAAAGATAATGATACCTTTTTAGGAACAGCGACCGAACATTATTGGGATTGGTACTATGGTATGAAATAAATCAATATTTCACTAAAAAGTGTCCCGATTTGGGTACTGTGACGTTACAATTTTGAATATTTATACAGATATCTTTAAATAAAACACTTTATAATCTTTAAAACAGCCAGGATGAAAATCACAAACAATACCTCTATATTACTTCTAACATATCTCGGCAAACAACTTTTATAATCTAAAACAATTTTAAACAACTCAACTTTAATTAAAACTTTAATTATATTATTACAAATAACGCAATTTACCTTTAGTAGCTGCAAATAACACACAATAATTGTCATTGTAACGTTTTGGAATGATGGTAAAAAAACCTCGGCAGATTACAATAAACTTGTTTCTGATGGCTGTGTTACTAAGTACATTTGTATCCTTTTCCTCGCCTACATTTCCTCATACAACTACAGTAGCCATTGTTATTTTAAGTGAAACAGTGAACCTAGCCAAACATTTTACCAAATTCAGTATAATCAGCTATCAAATTGATTTACTCAGTAATCTATCACAGTATTCATCTACGTAAATTTTAACCGTTTCATTTGATTAAGAGTCGAATTCTGGACTCTGTTAAACCACGCACATTTCTTTCAGCTTCCTTCTTCAGTAATCGAGTTTCTATCGATAAGAGTTCACGATTTCGTGACTATTAACAGAATTTTAACGAAATAAATAAGTTAAACAAAGTTAATCTTATTGTACCTGCCTTAACTGAACAGCGACAAAAATGGTAAAGAAAAGAGTTTATAGTAAACACGGGTATAACTGACATTAGCAATACATATTGTATGCGTCTAGTTTGAGAGTTATACGGTTACGAAGCGTAACGGTGAGAATCTTAATTCAGGAAAACCTTAACAATGGAATACCGTCATTTGTATACATTTATGTCAACTTAAATCAACACATGTTTAGCCACTAACTCTTTATTAAGAATGTTTCTACAGGGTACGTTACAAATAAATACCAAAAGTCACTCTTTTTCAAAGCCCCTTTAGGGTACAAAGGAAACGAGAGTCATAGTTGAGCTATTCTGGAGTTAACATACTGCTGTCTTAAATGAGATAAATTAAAGGCTATGGTGATGTCATTTTATTTGTATTATGACGTTGTATATAATAACATCATACTAACAGTTAACAAACTTCTTGTTTGATATTAAAATATGGACTTAATTTAGAGGTTAGGGACATTTATTCAAAATAAAGAAACATTTTTATCAAAGGTATATGAGTTTACACAAAATTTGTAATGACAAAAACAAAACAAAAACAAACAAACACAAACACAAACACCGACCTGTAGCTTTTAAAGATGGTGTCTGTATGAGTGTGATAATGTGTAAGGGTTACATGTACTTCGATCCTGAAATAGCCTAACACCGTTTTAACTCTCAGATGTATGAAGACAGAGCACGTTCGGAAATAGAAGACAATTTTAAAAAAACGATTGTAAACAGTGAATAGAGTGTCTAAAAAAACACGTTGTGCAATGGGTCGAACCTTTCTGCCATTAACCGACGTATTTCCGTGTCACCTGCAGTTAACCCATATACAACTGTCTGGTCCTAGACGACCGACTGTGTTGTAGGCCGTTCAGAATATTTGAATTACATTCCTGGAAAACTTGAGTATAGTGATTCATGGTCGATCATTTTCCTGGATATAAATCACAAGGTAAACTGGAAGCTAAAAATATCTTTTTTCGGAAACATTGAAAAAAAATGAAACGCTCTGTTCTTGACGGCGTTTTGACCTCAGTTGACTTTGGGTCCTTATTTTTGGATGTGAATTAAGCATTAGGAAGAATAATCATAAGTACATAAACCATATTACAGAAAATAAAATACAGCTACTAAAAACATAGCTGATACGGGTATATAATGAAACAATACTAGGTGTATGTTTTATCTCTATTTTTACTGTTGCGCTACGTGCTTTCGTAGTCGTATTCGTCTCTCAACCCCCAGCCACCAAAGGAAGACAATAGAAAATAGAAAAAACACTGAAATATTTGACGTCAATTACATGTAAGGACATATATTCTATATTACTTATTGTCAAGGAATTTGGTCAAGTTTAATACATGCATGTACTTGTAGCTAGAAAATACTTAATGAACCTGAATCATTGATGACCAGACAATAGTACTAATATCAGTGTGTTTTTTGTTTCAGCCCTAACAATACCTCGTACATATCAAAAAAAGTAAATATCGAAATAGTAAACTTCTTCCTTGTAATCTTATTGTTCTAGCTTATTTAACATAATCATAACGGCCATCTTTGTATTCCATATCGACTGTGTTATTCAAGTAATATATTTCAGCAATATCAACAGGTAAATTCCTCCGCATTATTGTCACCATTTACTGCTGCAAATGTCACCGGCAAGAAAAAAGCACTAAACGGAACATTTCCCTTCTAGCTACATATGCTGCATTAGCTAGTATACTTTCTATAGCCATCAGTCAATCGATTTCTACATAAATCTTATAAGATCGAGTTTCACAAAATGAGGTTTACATAAAAAAAGTCAAATGTCACTGTGAAATTGACAAAACATTTTGCAAAAACCTATTCTGATTTCATTTCACTGATGTCGTTATGTGCCCTAAAATGTACCTTTTGGGACATATTTATCTATGTTTAATGATGATTAACCTGTTAGAAACTTTTCATCGTTTTTAAGTAGTTGAGTATATCTATATATATCAACGTGAAAAGGTAATGGGTCACCTGACGACCACGTGGGTTTCCTCCAGGTACTCCGGTTTCCTCCCACATAAATACCATCTGCGCGCTTCCATCCCGCCCACCACGAGTGATTAATGTTTTTAAAAACTTGATTTGTAAGTGTTTCGAAATAGAATAGAATATATTATACTGTAAAAGTCTGTGTACTCGTTCCATTGAACATATCGTACGTATGATATTGGAGGTATTGATCGCTACAATGTAATACGTGCGTTCTCTATCATAGTTATAAGATCCAATATGAAATATGATGAAGTCATATATTTGAAATGAAAATAATAGCACGTAATTCTTAAGATTACAAAATCCAAACGCCACTCAAAAAGATGAATGAGGAATATATAAATACATCTGTATATATCGATATATTTACATCTGTTGGGCGGGATGGAAGCGCGCAGATGGTCTTAAGGTGGGAGTACCTGGAGGGAACCCACGTGTTCGTCAGGTGACCCATTACCTTTTTACGTTGATATATATAGATAGACTATTCAGCTACATAAAAACGATGAAAAGTTTCTAAAATGTTAATCATCATTAAACATAGATAAATCCGTCCCAAAAGGCAAACGTTGTTTAATATTATTATTGAAACTAATCAAACGTTCCAGGTTTGTTATTGTCTAACTTTATCACATGAATAGGCAGAGGTTAATAAAATATGAACATGTCCATATCATACCCGAAATCACAATCATATTGTCATGTCAGCCTAAGGGACCGGGACTCTAGGACTGATATGGGTGCTATTAAATGAAACCAGAGGAAAAACAGATATGAAGCTTGCTGAGCGAATGTGGCCTAACCAGATATAGCGTTATGGCGGCTAGCATTACAATGTTTTGCACATGCAAAACAATCTCTATTACAGAAGAGTATATACAGATGTGGCTTTTGTTATACTAAATATATACTTTCTGTACAAGCTTTATTCTTTATTATCAATTAGTTAACGTGCTCTTTTTAAGTTTTTTAATTATATCGCAAGAACTTTAATTGCCTCCCTTGGTTGCTTCTTGCAGGAAAACACGTTGAAAAGTATTCATATATCGAAAATCCAAATGGGCATATGAATTTAGAAAGATGCTACCAAGTATATGCATTCACAAAGAAAAATGAAATAAATAATATAACTGTTACAATTTTACAGACACATATGAGATCGGTTGTTTTTCATAAGGAAATATAACTTATACAGTAACTGGAGAAAATCAGAACTATTCATATTGCTGTTTGATTAAAATGTGCTGTTTGGGAGTTTTATTTAATTCGAAATGCACGTTTCATGTCGTATTTATTGATGAACGTTAGTTTATGTTAAACCGATACTCACTGTATGATCATTTTATCCGTATAAGTCGTGAAACGGTATATCAATCAATCAATCAATCATTTCGGCCTCATAGCTGGTCACATTCTGTTTCTACGAAGACGGATACGATCATGCTATATCACCTTTATTTATCTATGCAAAGGTTTTTTTGTCAACATAAAATTATTTGATCATACAGCAAAATAATTATTAAGAACGAAGAACAAAGTCATCCACGCACACATGTATCTATCACACCGATTCAGGCAAGCAATCTATCGCAATTTGTACCTACAACGGAAGGTCTTTTTTAATTCTCATCATGAATATGGCGTTGCCTGAACGTCATAACATCCACTTTCTTGTTCGCCGACGACCTTATTGAATTGGATTGTTTTGTAAGTTAGCGAGGTTGTACAATTAACCCACGTTTTGCAGAGAGACTTGATCGAAACCTAATTTTTCTCGCCAGTAACTATGATTAGACTTATCGCCCTCGGATTGTCACGGTGAATGCTAATGAAGGTTTTAATCTTCAACAACAGAACAAAATTAATTGAATGGTTAAATCAGTGCCTACGCTCGGTGGTGTCTATAGCGTAACATTGGAACAAAGTGTATAGTTAGGAAAAGTAGAAAGATCCCTTCGTTAACACCAACCCTGATAGTATGTTAATGATAGCAGAATGTTTTTTCGTGAACCTTTCGTTAGTTATGTTTTTTTTGACATTGATCCTTCTTAGGTGATTTCCAAATAAAATGCATAGGGTATACGTAAAGGTTACCTCTTTACACATAAATACACATACTAACTTACTACTTTTATTTTGAAAAATAATCTACAAACCTATCTGTAGATACTCGATTCCGGTTCGGGAAAGGATAAAGGTAAGTGCCAATCGTTCAATTAACATAAAACCGTGAAAAATAAAAGAGATGTCATTAAATCCCGTATTACTGATAAATCGCTATAACAGACAATGTAATTCATGGATAAATGTAAATGTTCTTACAACAGCGCAGTATCATGTTTACTATGTTTACTATGATAAATATGTGTTTGATTTAATGTAATCACATATTAGAGGGGAAAGTGCTGAAACAAGTCTATTGGTACAAAAACAACCAGACGTGCTATTACGTGTATCAAAGAGGTTACGTGCACGAAGAAAAAACACTAATACAAATACAATATCATGCTTAATTTGAATGTGTTCTCCTGCTAACTATTAAAGCATCATTTGTAAAATATAAATCCGATAAGGATCTTTGAGAAACACCAAAAGTCTGAAGCGGTGTTCCTTATATTTGGCAATACATTTATGCATGTATCGTTTCTTTGTAATAACGCTTATGACAAGACATAATCGTTAGTTTTAAAACGTTTTAAGCTGCTTACATTTAAGCAAAATTCTACCTAATAAATCATGACGTTAGTTTCCAATTAATCCTTTCTTATAAATAATATATTATCGATGGATATAAATGTTGAAAATATTTGAAAATCAAAAAGATTATTCAAAAGGTCTTAAAACAGACATACGTTAATTAAAATGACTTATTTCATATTTAAATATCATTTGAAATTTCCATAAACAAAGTACAAATTGGTGACAGTAATTCTCTGATTAAACATCTTTTTGATTGAAATGAAATTCTGTGTAGCATAACAGGTATAAGAAACATTAAAGTGAATTGATTCTTACCTTTCCACACTCACAGCCGACAAATTAAGAATCGAAGCAGACGCCGATAACATTTCTACAAATCCTGAAAACTTGCAAAGAACATCCCCAAACGTCCAGTGGTCAACTACATAGCGAGCTGTCTCGTACGGGACACATACAACCAGAAACAACATGTCAGCGGCCGCTAAACTGACCATAAACGTGGATGTTACACTACGAGCTTTTCGGTCACCTAAAACTGCAAAAATCACCAAGATATTCCCAATGACACCCATCAGGAATGTCAACCCGTAAACAGTTATTGTTGGAATAAAGTGAGGCTCTCGTACCCATACTTTTCTCAGATTTTCCAATTCACCCGGGTACTCAAACCTGTTATAAGCCATGTCTTCGTATGAATCGTAGAATCTTTGTAATTCGTCGTTAAGATTTGGGGTGGTGAAACTGGTCAGGTTCATTAGAGGGTTTGTAAAAGATTGACCATCAATAGCACCGGCGATCAGCGTTGTTCCCATTGCGCCTGCTTACAGCGCTTGATAAGGTGCTTACAATACCATCCATTGCTGGCTGATTCTGTTCTCAGTAGGTGCTGATCAGCACTGCTGTATCTTTAACGCCACCGCCTCGCATTTCGCCCTATTGATCCCACTGAGCGTTGTAACGCGCAACCATTGTCTTCTCATTATCAAAGCTGTGATATAGGTAATGAATCGAATGCTGAGTAATAATACACATCAATTTCGGACGATTGCTTTGCAAATATCCGTAGTGCTGTGTCTATTAATACAGAACTTATCTAACACACGAAAATCCCTTCTAGAAAAAGTTTTTTTTCTCTGTAAATATACGTAAAAATGTTACAAAATTAGTCTGATTACTTACTTTGTACTTATAAATAATCTGGTGTCACGTGTTTAGATATTAATGTTGAAATATAAAATATTTACACACTCTCATACAACATGTTTCAGTATGCGGCAAGCTAACACGGGTATGTGTCGAACATCACACAGCAGTTGTGTTTATGGAAATGGCTACACTGTCATCTATTTCTCTCGCGAAAATAACAGATAGTTTATAAATACAAATACGGTATGTTTTTCTACCGTTGGCTATGCTAAGAGCGATAACACACCTTTTTATCATTTGAAGCTTATTTGGGAATGTAATCAAGAAATTAAAGCAAACTTGTCTCCGTTGCCCCCTCTGGCCGATCGTGCTCTATCACATATGGGCGTATGAAGATGCCTGGCGACAATAGAATTGTAGGATGTGTTCGTCATGATATTATATACCATGGCCACGATTATTGCTTGCAAGACAACTTTTGCAAATTGTAAAATGGAGTTATACAATGTATTACATTTATCGAATGACGTTTAATATAATATGACAGTCATGAGAATTTAGAAGACACAGAGATTAAAGTAAAGCAATGATGAAGTGGACTTCGGACAAAGTGCTCTCCGAGTAATGACATATTCTTAAACACATTTTTCCACCCGTGATGATGACTCACGTTAAACAAAGGACTGAAGTTACATGTAGGACATGATCTGTAGTTATAAACTGATCATCTCTGAAACTTGATATACTATGGTTTACTGTTATTACCCTTCCATCACCATTATATTAATCGTGTTCACACGATGTCCACAGTTATGGCATCATTACTCAGGGGTTATAATGAAGACGTCAACGCATTTGGTCAAATCGTTATCCATTATAATATTTTAAAAATATTTTGATAAAACATTGCTCTACGTCTTAAGTGTGGAGCTGGTATCAAACAGCCATTAGCCATGCCTACATCCTGGACAGAACATTACAGTGATATCTATCTCAATTGATATCTTTTGACGAATATTATTTGCAAAATTCGTGGAAGGATTACGGATTGTTTTCAGATGCATGTCGACTGAAACATGAAAGTCTAAGACATAAGTAGAGGTTGATGTTTCCTGTTCTTACCAGTCAACCATTACGTGAGAGGGAGTCATCAGGAAGCCGTCCACTATCCAGTCGATCAACACATGCAGAGCTGTTTGACACGCAATCGAATTCCTAACAATAATTCAAATGTGATTTCTGTATCACACTCCGTACTGAATAGAGGGCTATAACTGTATAACAACACACGGCTGGTAGATAATGACACTTGTGATGATGCCAGTTTCAATTAACAAACTGTATATCAAACGTGGTATTTTTTCATCGAGAAACAACTGTTTTTATATATGTATTTTTTACTTTTTGCAATCGATGGGGAATTGCTTAGTAATTTCAAACTCAGAAATGCATGAGGTTATGTATATAACATTTTATAAATGTAACAGTAATAAACCACCTATATGGTGGTTTCTTATCACCTTTCTCTGTAGCCCTGGTCTAGAAATGTTTAGTCTTGCACTTTAAGCGGGTACACCTGGTCAAAGCAAGCCTAGCAACATTGACGTACTCCAAGGAACTAGGGTACTGTGTATTCTTTTTCTAACTTTTAATCTTGCTCTCACATTTTATTTTATTTTGCAGAAGAATAGAAAAAGAGAAAAGTCTTTTCATTGAAGGACAGTGTGAAACAGTGGTTAGCCATTTAGTCTCTTGTTATTGACTGGGATAGAATTTAAATCTGAAACTTATTCGAGAGAGTACTGGATTAGTAATCAGTAGCATGGGGTTCAACTTCTGTCGAGATAAACAGAAGAGGAAAAACATCAATAGATTAGTGTCAAAAAATATCCTTTGATATAAAATCAATAAAGCTGTGGGAAAGTATGACTAAAGAGAGACTAACATTGAAACCCTTGAAAACGTACAAGGAGAATTGGACCATGTGTTCCGGAATGGAAAGCGTCTTCTGCTTCAACGACGGAAGTTGCTATGTAAATCTAGTTTAAAAATAAGTAATATGACGTATGCATCACAGTTAGAACTTTAGTAGTGGCAAAATTACAACAGGGTATAATGGGCATATTTAACAACAATGAGCTCTACATGTATAGCAAATGAACAAATATCATGTGTTCCTCATAAGAGCATGATGGCGACCATAACACTTGTGCAGAAGAAGCTAAAGCCACGAGAATACAGCATTACCCCAATAAAACTCGTAGGCGAATCGAAGATCTCCGGAGTTAAACTTTGCTATCATCGAATGCTATAGCCATTAATGTGTAAGCTATCAATCACGGGGAAACAAATAACCAGAAAATATTTCTAACTTTATGGTAGACACTGGAATCTCATAGGTAGAAACTGTGGTTCGGTTTGATTTTATTGGGTTAATTACTTATGTTATTTGCCTCCGTATGAGTAATGCATATGTGTGTGTTGGAGGCGGTGTGATGACATATTTGCCTCCCCGCGAAGATCCTGTTAACAACAGCACAGCGAACGTCATATGGACCAACGAAGAAGACAGTTTTCTGTTTAATCAATATAAAGGCTTACTTTACGTAATATAATGGTACATGTACCTCAAATGAAGGGAAACGGTATTTTGACATATTACATATGGTCTGGTTTTTCTTGATTCTTATTCACTTATCCTCGGTCTCAGGTTAGCCGATATATAGCATATCGACTTAATGTTTTATGTTTCTTTTTGCACGTGACCATATCGGCTTTATGTTTCTAAATTTAGAGCCGGATATGTTGTGTAGAAGTTTTTACAAATAGGTTTCGGACTTGCTTGTTATTGGAAGTCTAACGTTAATACAACTGCTCAATTAACGGTTTGTAACAAATTTATAATCCCAGTATTGTGTAAGAAACAACACAGAAACTTTCACCTCGCGAAATGCAGATGCGACACAGTAGAAATTTGCAATTTACTGTACATGCATATCTTAATGGAAGCACGTTTCAAGATATTTAGCAAAAGTGTGCTTAATGAAATATCCTTAATATATATGCTACAAATCTTAAGAATATGATGAGTTTTTCCCACGTAAGGAAATAGCCGTACATCCTAAATAAATATGGACATAACCAAAGGTTATTGTCTTTTATAGGTTACAATGATGAAAACCGATTCCCGATCAACAACGAATACATGTCTTATAGGTAACTAATGAACCTACAACTAGAGCTAATGGATTTCCTTTTAAATCAGTAGTGACGTGTATGTCAGGCAGAACGTTTCCGAGATACGTCACACAGGGTATGTCCACAAACGAGGTCTGATTACAAGAGCTAGATCAATGATAAGACAAAGAAGTTATTGTAGAAGACACAAGTCTTAAGAATTACGCTGTATACTAACAGCAGGCTGTTCAGCACTCTCTGTACATTAGATACTGTGTACAGATGATTCAGGAGTTGAATGGTCGAGACTCATACTGCAAAATTCAAAGGATATTATAAGTCGTTCAACTTAAAAATTGTATCACGAAATGCATTCTAATAACAATGTTCTACGTCGGAAAATAGGAAAATTCTGAACAACCGAATCTGGTAGTTTTGAGATGCTTGTATCACTCAGAATTGATTTTAATTCGAATAATTATCGAAAATTGAAGTATGATATAATGTATTTGGGAGGTGAGCTATGAAAACAAATTGTAATTTATTTTTCAAACTGAATTCCCTAAAAAGATAATCCAAGTGGCTCCTGACTTATCTTTTGTAAACCAACGCTGTCGATCATTTGACAAAGTAATTAAAGAAGTCTACAACTCATGATCATTGTTAAAATTGTACCTGCCCCTTTAGATTTTTGTTCTAAAATCATAAAAAGATGGACTAGCCTATTGTTGTTTTAAAAATTAAAAGGACCCATATCATATCGAGTTAACTAAACATGATCAACAACATTCATTCGTTTGCTTAGCAAATCAAAACAGTCTAGCAATTCACTGAAAAAACATGAAAATGGCATGATGTTTTACCCAGAATGGCAGTGGAACTTTCTAGTTTAGTTTAATATATCTTAGAATAAATACCAAGTTATGAACCCAGTGACCATGTCACGCGATCAGAAAAAATATGAAAGAGACCAGAGGGTATTTAATACGAAATGAAATACCCTTTTGGAATAATCAACTTTATGTATGAAACATTAATATTGCTTTCGAAAAACAAATCAATCACAGATATATGGATTGGTTTTTAATCTGATTTTTCCGATCAGCTTTCTTGGTTAGCAGTTCTAGCTCCATTGCGACATAATGGTATCATTATTACAATTATGTTATTATATCCAATTTAGTATTTGTGTTATCCTCGGGGTTTACAAAGCAAATCTGACAGCAGCTCATTTCGCAGAACTTATCCTGTCTCATTGACTTTTTTTCGTATTGGCGTTCAAGTATTTGCTTTTTATTTGCTGTGATGTTAGAAATAAATCTAATGTCAAGATAGCTTATCTTCATGTATATTCACAAAAAAAGGTAAGCAAATAATGGGATTCTAGCGGAATGAATATTTAAGTGCATATATATTATCATGGTGAATCAGAGGTAAATACTAATCGTTTATGCTTCCTGCTGTTTTGTAAATCTGTTTACCTGAGACATAGAGAATAATACATGCCTTTTTCCATATCACACCCAGTATCAACCCGAGACTGCAATATCAGCCCAAGGGCCGAAGGCCCAAGGGCTGATATTGGTCGAGGGTTGATACTGGGTGTGATATGGAAAAAGGCGTGTTTTATTCTGTTTATTACATACTTACTAATAAAAACTACTATCTTATGATTTATTTTTATTTTTGAAATATTGAAAAACGATTTATTTTCCAAAAGGGGTGTGATATGGGTTTTGCGGGCTGATACGGGTTTTGGGGTGTGATACGGCGGGGGCTGATACGGGTTTTGGGGTGTGATACGGCGAGGGCTGATATGGTTTAGAGAAATTGTGTCATATCGCATATACAAAAAAAACGTATTTATTAGTAAATATGTAATAAAAGGAAGTATCACATTATATTTTGCATATGATGTCAAATTTATGGAAGAAATAAGAAAGTCGGGTAGGTAACACAGACCTTGTCAAATTTCTCAAATATATATTCACAGATATCAATAATGATTTTGATTTAAAGGCAGATTATTTGACCTAATCGATCGAATATACCTCCTAAAATTGTTACAATATTAACTATTAAACATCAAACGATTTCCTCTAATTTCTTACGTATATGACCAGCATACATATAGACGGCTCAATATTAGGCTGTATGGTAGCCATGGAGATTTCGATTTTCTGATGACGAATGTTCCCTTTCTTGTAAGTAGCATCAACGCTTTCCTTCCTACAGTGTTCACATGGTACACATTATTTGACATCTACAAGCTTATATCGAATAGTACCACTTTCATGATAGAAGTATAATTGACGTTATACAGTGTACCTACAACACAGAGTTTCGAGAGAAAGCTGGTTGATAATTGCTAGCCTTTTTGTGTTCGCTATACTGATCTCCTTGGGAAATACCCTGGCTTGATGCGATATGAATATATATTTCTTTTTATTATGCTTCAGTTTTCTTTTGTTATATTCATAATGAAGCATTGATGTTATGGTATATCAATGAAAACGTCTAAAAGCGACATCGACAATATTTAATAGTCTGAATTAAAAAAAATTAGACTGTCCATTTTTAGTGCTTCTAACTATCCCCACACTAGAATGTATGTTTTGGATAACATCTTAGAAGGAGCTGCATAAGACATTGAAATAACATGTGTTCTAAAGCGTTAAAAGTACATGATAAATATAATATGCGAGATTAATATATTTTTAAAAACAAAAAACGAGATTTTGAGCATTTATTCTACCACTGTTACCATGACTTCTATGAAATAGATCATTTTGAATGCAAGAACAAAACATTTAAACGTTTAATTAATTTATTATATTAACATGCCTACTGTAGGCATGTTAATAGATTATAAAAATAGGTCAAACTATGACTTTTATCTTCAAAGCTGTATTTTTGGAATTCAATAAATGCAATGACGTGTATTAGAAAATTGCAGTCATCACCATGATATACCTTCCAGTGTTTACAATAATTAAAAACAAATTACTATGTATTTGGACATTTGTGATTTAATACTGTTCTAGCTAACCGTATACGCTAGGATGGGTTCCACGTGAGGAACATGTAAGTCTGACACTTCCGTTGGGTCTGGTTCCGTGTTTTACATAAGGAGCACGTTATTTACATCCTTACTTATATAACGATGTTGTACATTCTTTCCCGTTTTAGTCACATGTTGAAAGCCATACACTTCATTCTTTATGCAGAACTCCCAACGTGTGCGGTACATGTACCAATAAGACATCGTGACCATATTATCAGCATTGATTGGGAGTTTCAAGAATTTCAATGGAATTGTTTACACCAACAGCTAAGATAATATTTTGGTCATCAGTGGCATAGCGTTTGCTAGATTTAGTATTGGTTTTCTATTGATTCCATGCTGTTTACTTTCAAAAGGTAGAGTTCCGTTGCAGTGAGCTGATTTATAAATTTAATAACGGAAATTCACCATTCGTCTAGTACTTGCTTAACCCCAACCAAGGGATTACTGCATCTCAATTTACTGATATTTTCTTATGAAGAGTTAAGTTTGAATAAAAGGCTGGAATTGGTGCATTAAAAAATATCCATGTGATTAGGTTTTAATTTTACCGCAGCTGAGGTGTGATCGAATAAATAGTGAACCATTACAAGTTGCAGATTAAGCTAATTCCTGGTAACGGCTTAAGTCAAAGGCAATAACAATTTTACACGCTGCATGCGCCAAGCATGGACATCAAATTATACAGGATTTCCTTTCCAAATGTACACCTTATCTCGAATAGAACTTACATAGGAACATTAGCTCAAATTATTACACCTCTACTTTATTTACTCTATATAAAAGTAATTGGTTAAATCGAATATATCCCCACTTTTGTCTGAGTGTGTTTTAGTCCTGTGTGTTAGTCTGGGAACTAAAACACACCAACACTCGGGTGTTTCCGCCGAGCTTATCAGGCGAGAGGTGGGCGGAGCTTGTAACCGAACTCGGCAGTGACGCGTGAGGTGGGCGGAGCTTGCTACCGAACTCGGAAGCATTTGACTCAATCAAAAGGGTAGTTGAGACGTGAAGCTATACAGCTTATGGTTTACAAATATTTTCTAGTTAAAACTATCTCTCCAGTGTGTATCGGTATAATAAAACGGTTAAAGTATGGGGTTGAGGCATATAACAAGTCTCTGGTGTCCCTTGACCATGCCTCTCCGGTCACCAGAAACTTGCTATATCCCTCAACCCCATACTTGATTTGTATACTAGCATAGGGACGTTAGCTCAATCTAAGCTTGAGCAATTTAAACTGAGGTGACAAAGATACATTTGAAAGCGGTCAACTATTCAAAAACGGTAAACCTCGATAAAATGCCATACCGCCAGCATATTTCAATGACCTTTTTTCCTTTTTCTTTAGATTTCGTTTATACGACATCAGGATAAATGATGACTGTATAATAAGGTTTCACGAAGATATTTCATGAATGCACAGAACACCTCTGGCTAAAAATCGTATGTACAAAGTATAAAGGCACTTGGTATCGTTATTACTTATCCTTATGAAATCCGTTTGATATGAAATTACTTCTCAATAGCAATACAAAAAATCGATAGTTCCAAGCACATTGATAATGACACGCCACATTGCTTGTTACAATATAGAACATATGAATAGCTTAAGGGGATGTCACAAAATGCACTGTATAAGTACTTTCTCATCTTGAAAGATTGATTGCGCTAATTGCAATATTTTCCAGCTGCAAAAAAGAGTGTATATCTCGACTCAGGTGATGTTTGCTTGGAATGTTCATATGAATATCTATACATGCACTTTCTGTGCGCTGACACGAACATATAATGAAGCTTTCGCCGCTGGTGTATTTGTTTACAACTGAAAATACCTACTTTTGTTTAGAAATATAGCTATTTTGCTACTTCCGGTAACATTTGCAGTCAAATAGTGCTATGTAAACGGTCTGTTTAGGAACACCTTACATGGTTTGTGTTCAAATAACGATTTCCTGACGTCCCCAAACGGTTAAATGTATTAGAGCATACATGTATGGTGCCAGGCGATCATTGTTCTTAATTAAATTCATCAAGTTGCAGTTTTGTTTGCTTCCATGCATTCTGATGTTTTCTCTGCTCGTCACATAATAATTAAGTAAAGGTAGTAAAGATAGGAGGGGTCTCGCTATGGAGGGTTAAAGGGACTTAATTCTAACTAATGTTTTCATTCCTATTTCTTATTTTATTTCACATTCCTAATTACAATTTATCATTGATGTTATTATTTCTTTATTTTTCTAAATTTTGTTTGTTGGCTTTACCATTATGATAAATTACTGTTTTAACTCTTCATTTTTTATCACTTTGATATCAAATTTCTATTTTAACTCTTTTTTTACTGTTTAGAATTCTCATTTCTATATTTTAACATTCTAATTCCAATTTAGCATTATATGAATCATTCTTGTGTTTTACTATATTGGTTTCTTACCTATTGAACATTGTATATTCAGTTGTATTTTCTAAACTTGAAATTTAGCTTCTGTTGCTTTTTTCTCTTCGGTACAGTAAAGATTATAATTTTGCTAAACATGTTTTTACCAAATGTCATTTACATTGGAAACGGAACTAACAAAGTAAAAAAATGTTATAAGAAATGTGAAAACTAAAATTGAAAATCGAAAAAAAAAAAAATGGCAAGTTAGAATTTTAAACTTGAAATTGTGACGCTAGGAGGCGTTGAAAATATCGATAACGGAAGTAAAGGACCGCTCCCTAAGCAACATTCACGCACATTTATACACTAATAAACTTTATGATTTTCCACAATACCAGGTCTTATCACTTCATCATTAATTGGATTTAATAAGATACAGTCGTTTATTCTTTACATTCAAAATATTGATAATGTTATATATAATCTGATAATGAAATAATCTTTTTACGACACCGATCGCGTTGTTGATATCTACTTTCATTTCTCTGTTCCCGCCACACGTAAGGATGAGTCAACTACGTGCTGCCGACTTGCTTCGGCAAGCGGCAGATGCATTACAATCGGCTTCACAGAGTAGAGAAGCAGAACAAACGGACAGCATCAGTAACAGTAACGCCAACAGCTTAAACAGGCCCACTGTTCAGTCTGTTGCACAGACAGTGAGGGGTTTGTTTTCCCCATACCAGAGTAGGCCTAACGTTTGTCGCACTGGCATAAAAACAAAAGGTGGGCAAGTTGGTGGACCCCAGTGGGCCCATCGATTCTGCGCTTTATCACATTCATCACAGGTAACCCATTTGTAATTTTGTGAAACTTACCGACTTAAAATAGATATTTGTCTTGTCTATAGGTCGGTCACCTTACTAACTCAAGCTAGCGGAAATTTCCCCTTTAGCCTAGTGGTAGGATGTTTGCCTTGAGAGCGAGAGGTCACTAGTTCGAGGCCCAGCACGGGCATGCAGGGTATATTTCATCTCGCGCTACAATTTTCATCCAATCTTTTTGAAACTTAGTATGCTTTATCATCATGATATGTAGTTGTGGTTCCCTGAACGGCACTTTGATCTAACTTTTTCTTGCAAAAGTTATTCCCCTTTGTTCATTTCAGTATTTTGATTTTTGTACGGAGATCTCCTACTTTTTTCGACCGATCTCTTTGAAACTTGGTAGGCTTTACATGTGTAACATATATTTGAGGTAAATTTGGCTTTACATTTTGAAATTAATCATTCTTGTTTACAAATTACAGGATTATATACCAACAAGGCAGGATCGCGGAGAGTTGGTAAAGGTTTATTTGGGGGAGAAAAGGATAACATTCAGGTACATATATTCCGTTAAATGTGGCCCCTTTGCTTCAGTAAATAATTCCAGATCCATGTATGATGTTGTGCAAACTAATATTTACCATGGTCAAATTTTTGGTTCTCGATCACCATAAACTAGCTGGCATTTTATAAAACCAAGAGTTTTTTGTTTAGTAATGCTTGCAGGGAATATTCTGGCACTTGCATCCCATGGGAAGAATTTGGAGGTCAAAGATGAAGGTCACTGTTAGTTATAAAAGCAAATCGGCTTCCACACAAAACCCAGAGTTCCCATGAACCGATTAAACACAAATTACACTTTTTGCACAAAAAAAGTAACATTTACATTACAGTTCTTTATTATAGAAAGTACTTTCGCAGAATCGTCTACATATATATTAAATGGCCTTGAAAGACGCTAAAATACACCCATGAAATTTTATAATTCTCAATTTTAATCAATAGGTTTATACAATTGACAAAGTAATAAGTAAATCGGATATGAAATTCATAATCGATTATTGTCAGATTATGATTTAATGCTGACAGAGCAACAAAATCAATTTATTTTTTACATTATCTATGTTAAGTATCTAAGAGTAACACTCTTTACCAAATAAAACCTAAAGGCTTACTCACAGGAGTTAAACTATGCTTTTGTACCTAGTTTATATGTTTTTAGTCAGTAAAGTATAATACATGTGTGCTTTGTTGGTATCGAGGGGATTCACATCTCAGTTTGCCCGTGCACGTTACAATAAAAACTATTTACAACATAACAATAAAAAAAAAAAAATGAAAAATGAACATGGATGAATTTGTTCAAGATATAAGTTTACTTTACACAAAAAATGATAATGCAATACATAATTTATTATTAATAATATAAGTATAAGTATTCAACAAAAAAAGGTCGCCCATGTAACACAGTAGGACCCAGGACAATGTTCTGTGGTATCTGGATGACAATGTGTACATTGATTTACAATATGAATTAATATATATATATATTTTACAAAATATAAAAATACGTAATTTTGGCACTTTTTTGTTTTTGTTTCAGGAAGAACAAATCTTCAGAAAGTTTTAAAAGTGCAATGCTAGCAGAGTTCAAGGGGGTGGATTTGAGGTTATGAGGACGGCAACAGGGAACAGGGCAAATCTGGTTCCCATATGGGTACCCCAGGGGGCATGATAACGCACTATTTGGCTGACGAAAGTGGCCTGGGCCAGACATTGTGCTATATCAGGCCTATTCAAAGAGACATTGTCATTCAGGTATGTATAATCACAGGGGAAGAATGGCTCTCTATATCTTTAAGATGATGTCTTGCATTATATGCAAAAAAAAAAACATTTAAGAAATTAATGGTAATTAATTACATTCGCAATGTAATTGTATTTTGATTAGTTACATTGATAAAACCATATAATAAATTATAATAGTAACCAGGTAATGCTATTAGCATTGCATTAATTTGATTAACATTTTACAATTTACATGTTGGGCCTTTGCTGACCTGTCAGTGTTGAAGTTTTCATTGATTTTATTTCTTTTTCATATACATTGTTAGAATAAATGAACATAACTTTATTAGTTAATTTTTTTAATAATTTGAGTTTTGACTTGAAATTCCTATGTTTGGTGTAGATATTATAAAAATCTGTAGCATCCATAACCTTGCATTATTTTTTTTGTTAAAGTGTATAATCAATAGAAATGCATTATATATAACAAAACTGCATTTTGCCTGATACATCCAAACATGTTCCTTGATTACAGTAATTTCATTGAGACATTGATTATGTCTTAATGTGTCAAAACAGGGACAGGGTGAGGTGAGACATACAATTTTGAACAAGTCTTGTTAATAATTCTAGTGTCTCAGTTTCACAACAAGCCGGAACATATAGCGGTGACGAGGTATGATTAATATTATTTTGTAATAGACCACAAAACTCCCTGCTTTAATAATATCCCATCTTATTCTCATCTTAGCTAATGAATGTCCATCTCATCATCTCTACAAGATGTTTTAGAGAAAAAGAGGGAATCGATAAGGAATGCAAAGACCTCGTCAATATCTGTGAAAGGGTCGCAATTATGCAAGACATGTATGGAAATGCTGATGGATTGTGAAGAAGAGGATTGGGAGGCATACTTGACAGTACAATTTGTTGGAGAGGAAGGATTAGATGGTGGTGGATTACGCAGAGAATTTATCAGTTTTTTAGTTAAACAAACGGAGCTGATAGAAGGCAACACTCTATCATGCATCTCCAAATAACTACAACAAGGCCAATATTTAATTCTTGGGGAAAATGTTGGCATGCTCTCTTGTTGTTGGTTACCCTTGCCTCAACATATTCCATCCAGTAATTGTCAACTACATCCTTAGTGACAGGACTCCATCATCTCCTTTGCAAATATCAAATGAGGACATCCAAAATGCAACTATGTGAAACATTATTGACTCAGTAAGTGATAGTGGTCTTCACATGAGGCAGTTATAAGATTTAATTCATAATTCACCATGAATCTGCGAAATTGTACATCAAATTTTAATGGTGGTGCCATCTGCCCCTTTTGGGATACAACAGTCTTTTTCGGAATAGTTCCAACTGCGTTAATTTATTCTCGTAGCTAATAGATGAATTGTTCTAATGATAAATGAAATGACTTATAGTAATAAGTCCACTGGGTAAGTCTGTTTTTAATTTTGTTTTAAAGGGAAAAAAACAAATTTCACTTTAACTTTTCACTGTCTATTTATTAATGTTGTCCCCACAATGATCATAATTTCTCAACTTCTCTCAATTGCAGCAGCACATGGGGCAGGTGATCTTCTATCAACTGCAGGATTTACAGCTCTGCTCTCCAATGCCACCTCTGCATTGGCAGTCAGAACATTGAAAGAGCACTGCATTTTCTATAGGTCCCTGGGACCCCTTCGACAAATTATGGAAGGTGACCATCAATATTTTCCTGTTATGAAATTTAGGTATATATATATATATGCAGTATCCAATTTCTTAAAATATGAATGTTAAAATCAGATTAGACTCATTATTCAAAACTTATACTTGCTTTTCAGTTTGAATAACGTTGCTTTGGTCGGCATGCTATAGCTTGTTATAAAACAATTAATAATAAATCCATATAATTTTGTCTGGCATTTGTCTGGTTACTATATAGTGATAAGTCTGTGTCAAAGTTTATAAGAACTGAGGCAATCTGACTGTCCGTTTTAGTAAAACTCTCATGAACCATTCAATAGATTAAAGTAACATAAATTCTTCATCTGTCAGTTTACATTTTGGTAGTCACTGGTTCGGGCAAAAAATTGAAAGGTCACAAGCTAGTGGTGTGAATGTTTAGATTGTCAGATCAACATAAAACTGATATGCTTGTTCAAAATAGTAGGTAACCTTAGGGCTTTGCAACTAACCATCCAATATAAATCATGTTGAGTGAATTTTTTTTTATATTTCTTTGGAGACTTTATTTACTGGTAAGTCTCTTGTCAAAGAGGGTGCGGTGAAAGATAAATGCCATGGAATTCTTTACTCTGTTTGCTTATATAAAAAAAAACTATGTATGTTATCTGCCAGACAAATTGCTATGCCAGTAGCTCAGGTGAAAAAGCAAAACATTTCAGCTGAGTATAATTGTAAGAGACTTTCAATTTCAGACTTAAAAACAAATTGCTCTGAAATAAGTTTTCAACTTTTTATACTTGAATTTTTGTTTTGAAGGCTTGGAGTTACATGGAATTTTGTATCTATTTCGTTAAACAAGTTGAAAGTAAGACCATATTTGTTGAAGAGAACTTGATTAAAAAATTACTCCAACCCCTTATAAAGTCACGTTGAACAATGTGGTGTAAATGCAATACTTTCATATGCTCACTGTTTGTCCATTGTAAAGGAAATGTTTAAGTCTAAGTCTAACTTAAATGTGGGATGAATTTCAGCCATATTCACATTTCAAGGTCAGGAATTTACAATTAAAGCAATTTTCTGAGACCCTTCTATATAAAATTTAGCTATTTAAATGAAATGTTTCTATTTTAGAAGTAAGAGTGATGGCAACACATATAAACATTGAAGATGAGGAAGAGGTAGAAACTGTCTTTTCATTACTATCCCTGCTTCAAGGACTTGTTGGGTGACCAGCTATACCAAGGGATTCGGAATCTTGCCTGATTGAATTTGACCATACATCTTCCGCCCTTTCCACTGTTAACACGTCTGCACCTTCCATAACATTTCGAAGAACTATTAGTTTAACGGATCATTTCCCAAAATACCATGAAAGACATAGTGTTTGGGACATTTGGATTTGGACAGGAGTAGATTTTTAGCCACCATCATAACGACAAGTGGCCATTTTGAATTTTAGTATCGGTAGTTGAAGGGTTTTTTTCTCTGAAAGTTGTTTATAATCTTTTCTCGAATTTCATATGTAGGCTCCCCTTGATTTCAAGAGGAGAGGAAGATAGGGAAAGTAGAGAAAAGATCTCTCTTGTATCTCTTGCTGATTAATTTTCATTTTTTAGCCCACTAGATCCAAGTTAATAATAATTTAATAAATTTGTTGTTGTAATGCTATGTAGTTTCTGGGATTAAATTGGCAATGATGATTGTGCATTCTCTCTTAAAATATTATAAGCACGAAATTATTTAGTTGCCATGAAAATGGAGTGTTGTAAAACGCCTGCATTACTTGGGAGTACATTTAATTTCTTGTATCCTTTGTCCTTTTGAAAGATAACTGTAATAGTCGCTACATCATATCACATTATGATACACTCTTAAGATTGCATAACTGGCAAAAACTGAATAAAAAATTGTACTGGTCTCTGTGTTTTTGTGTAATATATAAAATTATCAACAGTAGATTAAATAAAAGCAAAGTGAGGGAGTGCTCACATAGATATATACCCCCATCCCCATCATCAATAAAATAAATCTGCAAGAGGTTCATGGGAGTTTGACCTTTAACCTTGATCGAGGATCACCGGAATCTAATTGGGTGTGATGTTATGGTGTGAATAAGAACTTAATCTGTCCATGGGGCAATGAGCTATATTGTATACAAAATTAAATTTCCATGCACATGCAGATGCACAAGTGATTACCGTGCTACACGTACATGTATCCAACCCCAGAAAAGGTGTGATACAATTAACAAGCAACAATTCCAAGCCCCCTCGCTGAATGACTATATCACCACTGTAACTCACAATATACAATCATATGACCTTTTAATATTTTAATATTATCCTTCATAGATATATATATCTGTATTTATTTTTATCTCACCTGGTCCAAAGGACCAAGGTGAGCTTATGCAATACCGTGGCGTCCGTCGTCGGTCCGTCCATCAACAATTTCTTTAAACGACTTCTTCTTCTTAACTATATATATATATAACCACTTATTGGAATTTAACTAAATTTGACTGGAAGCATCCCTAGGTGGTGGGGATTAAAATTGTACAAATGGTGGGTCTGACCCCCCAGGGGGCTGAGGGGCGGGGCAAAAAGGGGGCAATTTGTCTAAACTGCTTTAAGCGACTTCTTCTCTGGAACTAAGTGATGGATATCAACCATATTAGACTGGAAGCATCCCTAGGTGGTGGAGATTCAAAATTGTACAAATGGTTGGGCTGACCCCCAAGGGGGCTAAGGGGCGGGGCCAAAAAGAGTAATTTGGCTATATTTCTACAAACGACTTCTTCTGTAGAACTATGCACTGGATATCGATCATATTTAATCAAAAGCATTCATGGGATGCAGGGATTCAAAATTGTACAAATGGTGGGGCTGACCTCCCAGGGGGCTGAGTGGCGGGGCCAAAAAGGGTTATTTGGCTATATTGCTTTAAGCGACTTCTTCTCTGGAACTAAGTAATGGGTATCAACCATATTAGACTGATAGCATCCCTAGGTGGTGGGGATTCAAAATTGTACAAATGGTGGGGCTGACCCCCAGAGGGCTGAGGGCGGGGCCAAAAGGGGGCAATTTGGCTAGATTGCTGCAGTATAAACGACTTCTTCTATAGAACTATGCACTGGATATCGATCATATTTGGTCGGAAGCATTCATGGGAGGCAGGGATTCAAAATTGTACAAATGGTGGGGCCAAAAAATGTTTATTGCCTGGAAATGGTTGAGATCCCCACCATATAACCACATATACAATTGCTGAGTATAAAGAGAAAAATGCACATTTGCTTCCAGGATGGCCCTAGGGTCTGGCCCCACCCTTGGAAACATAGTCCTTGGGCCATAACTTAAAAACGGTTGAGATCCCCACCCCAAAACTATATTTACAAATTCTGGGCATAAAGAGACGAATGCAGTCACGATATTAGAATAGACCCTGGGGTCTGACCGAATCCCTAGGGACCTAGTTTCTTAGTCACAGCTTGGAAACAGTTGAGATCCCCGACCTATAACCATATAGACAATTGCTGAGTATAAAGAGATGAATGCACATATACTTCCAGGATGACCTTGGGGACTGCCCCACCCTTGGAGACTTAACCCATTGGTCATAACTTCGAAATGGTTAAGATCCCCACCCCAAAACTATATATACAATTGTTGGGCATAAAGAAACAAATGCAGTATTCATATTAGAATTGACCCCAGGGTTTGCCCCACCCTTGCAGACTTAACCACTGGGTCATAACTTTGAAACGGTTGAGATCCCCACCCCAAAACTATATAGGCAAATGCTGGGCAAAAAGAGACAAATGTAGTCATGATATTATAATTGATCATGGGGTCTGGCCACAACCATAGGGACCTAGTTTCTGAGTCACAGATTGGAAACAGTTAAGATCCCCACCCCATAACCATAAATAAAATTGCTGGGCATGAAAAATCGAACACAGATATATATGCTACAAGGATTGGCCTTGGGGTCTGGCATATTCCCATGGATCTCATTTGGAGAATATTCTGCCATGATTGCTTAGATATCCAGGTGAGCGATACAGGCCCTATGGGCCTCTTGTTATAATTTTACCTATATTTACCTATATTTATATTTACCTGACACTGTTATATAAACATGCATTTAAAGCAATAAATAAATACACTTATTCATTCAAATGTCAGTAGTTAATGTCTCAGATATCCAGAGTTCTCTCAAGTTCTTTACAGAAATGTTGCGTTCTTCCCTGTTCTAAACAGTCAGTAACTGTAAATTTCTGTCTCTTATCAATGACTTCACTCCACTTTCCAAGTTTGCATTGATAGTACCTTACACACATTGCAAATCTCCTACTGTCAGTTTACAAAGGCCTACTGAATGTTTCTCAGGAATTGGACCATTTCCTGAAAAAGATCTATTCCAAAACACAAAGAATTTCTGTGTGTTATTTCAGATATTGTCTGCTGGTATTCCTCCATAACACCACATGGTGGTGTTGGCGGAATTTCCACAAGGTCTGTATCAACATGATCTGGAACTGGACCATCATAGTCTATTCCAAAGTTCATGAGATCATTCTGGATTGAGAATACAAGCAAACAATTAACAAGTACTAATTGTAATGGGCACCTTTACATATGTCCCCCAAACTACATCCACAGTCATAAATAAAAGTACATGTACAGCGAAATAAAATATTGAATGCACATATGCACACAGTCATCAATACATATGCCAACTCATGAAAGTCAAATAGGCCAGATAATTGTAGCTGTTCAAGGAATCATAAACATCCATGTATTCCCAACAAGCAGTGATCAACATCCTAAACAGGTTGGCTACAGGTTAATCTTCGTGTATACGCATATTCAGGTAATTAATTACTTTACGTATCGGCCGATACATTCTTCAATTGCTGTGTATAGATTCTGATCAACTGTTGCCAGGTTTGGTCAAAATCGGTTCAACTATTTCTGAAAAGATTTCAAACATGATAGCTATAGGTCATTCTGACCATAAAAGATCAAAGACCATATTCAGCTTAATTTACACTAATACCGGATAAGAAATCCAATACCTCGCTTTGTGGATGCCATAAAGGATCCAGTATATGTCCTCTGATCCACAGCTGAAGAGGATTTTGATTTCCCTCTGTACAAATAGGTCTCCGACACAAGGAATCTCTGAAAACATCCAAATGCTGCTGAATCCTGGGCTTAAATACCAGATGAAGAGCTAGGAGATGAGTCTCATCATCAGGATCTAACACAGATTCTTCTTCCATATGATGAAAGATTTAGTAGAACTGAAATAATCACTTAAATTATTAAAACAGTTAAATCAGAATTATGTCCCTTTTAACCCTCCATATCTCGCACGCCATCTTTATGGATCTGATCATGTGTGTATAGGGAGCACACTACACTTAATGTGCCAATGCGAATTATGTATGAAGCAATTTGGTGAGTTATGTCATAGGATTTGTAAGGATCATTGAATATAAATGACATTTCTGAATTGGCAGTTTGATATTTATAGGACATATAATGATTACCCAATTAATATCTTTTTGACAAATTTTCTAATATTTGTAAAAGTACAGAAATTTCTTATGAAAGTAAGCAAAAATCAGACATATGGTTGCAATATTTATAATATTCAAAAGCACGCCAGTAAGTTAACTACTTATTACAATCACTAAAAAGGAAGAAGGTTGGCATTGCCTCATAAAAACTTACACGCAGCTGTTGTACTGTGACGTCAAAATGAAATCTCATCACAATTAATTTTGTTTTAAGTTATGACTGCAGAGTTGAAAATTACAATATCCTGCAAAAAATGGTAAAAACCTGATATCCCATAGTTATTTCAGCATATTTCGTATCTAGATAAGTCAACATATTGAATTTGTAAAACAAATGTCATTTTCAGATTATTAATTTTGCAAAATTTATAAAAGTGTTAGATATCTATCTCATATCGGTATAGACCTAAGAGAACATTATTTAGTTAAGGGGATTAGCAAACTAATATTTGTTTTGGAACCACAAAGTAGAATGCCCTTAACATATTGAACAGGTTTCTTTGCTTCTTATTAGCATTGCCGGGGAGTGTAGGGCAATAAACAAATTGTAGGAAATTAATAGCCAAAATGATGTCAAACTCGGCATGTGTCAATCCATAAAATCACGAATATGATGAAAGGAAAACAAAAACCAAACATTTTTCTTGAAACAAAAATGACATTTCCCGGCAGTTATTAAATAAAAAGCTACCAGAGAGCATATTTATTTCTATAAAACTATCAAATAATCAATATAGATTATAGTTGATTGCTTAGGCAGTATTTGCAATTTCAGTTTCTGTATTTTGGAATATGTTCATTTACTAACATTATTGTTTTATTATGAGAGAAAATCAAAAATAGATCAGATCCTTGTAAGTGGTACATTAAAACTCAAATGAGCTCCTTGTCAAAGGAACATTAACACTCAAAATAACTCTTTGTTGTCGTTGACAAAACATGAGAAATTTAACTTCAATGTTACAAGTCCTTTTTATATAAGTAGTGTTTGTGACTTGGAAACACGATGCAAAACCAAGTATTGTTCATGTTTTCTCTTGTCATTGCTGTCAGACACAGAACAAATCAATTTACTTTTCTTAATCTGGTCACTCATACAGGCTCAACAAGTACATTGTACATGGCAACGCAATAAAAAACCGATTTGTGATTATTTTTAAAAAGTAACAGTGCGTGAGGATACTGTGATGGAAGTCAACATTGTGTTGTTGTTACAGTAATCATAAGGACTTGGGTCGTTATGGGCCATGTTTGGCCTCATAAAAAGTGAAAAATTCAACTTGAATGTATTTGCCATTTTCTTCTATAAACATCATATTGGTTAATTAGGGCTATCTTTTTTGGTGTTGATTTTTTTCCAATGCGCATGAGTAGATGCCCTACCATAACAACGAACTGCATATCTATGCAGAAATAGCCGAAATATGTTGTTTTTGGACAGTTAACATGCAAAAATGAAAGCCTCCGCATGTGACAAACAAAAAAAATCCTTTCTACGAATGAACACTTGTATAACAATGTTTAAGTATGTAAAATATTCATTTGTTTGTTGCATGTGGAGGCTTTTAAAAATAGAAGAGCGATTAGTTTATTACCTTCAAAATGGCCAATTTTAAACCAAATAGCGTACAAAAGACATTCATTTATCATGAAAATGCACGTTTATGTCTCTCTTTGTAAATGATTTATTTTTTATTTGCGTACTTCATTAATTCCAGATTACGAATATAACAACTAATTCAATAGCTGACGAGGCAAGAAATAAACCTTAACGCCCCTAGTCCTTTATCTGACATCAAAGGTGTTAAACTGATCTAAACATTACTTCATATTGTTAATTTTATAGAGTTCATTTGTTATATACATATTCCATATACATAGCTATTAATTCAATTAAACCTCAGCGATATCTTAGTCATATTCAATGTTACGTTTCAGGTATATATCAAAACTGCAAATCCCAGTAAATCAATATATAAACAGGCGCTCCAAGCATCAATTTGACTTATTCCATGTTTCTTAACGATCGACGCGATGTTTGGCTGCAGCCAACAACTAGAAGGATGACGGTCATGACTTTCTATGACATTCTGACCACTTACATCTATGAGTGTTCTCATTACATTAACAAAATTTAAGTTGATTGCTGAAGGTCCTCCTTCCGGCCCCATGGACCTTACATGGAGGTGACAGATGGAATTTGACGAGCTGTGCGGTATTTACGTTACAAATCTTATATTGATCCTCTAGTTTTGAAATAAACTCTTCTCTAACCTAACATTTATCTGTGTATTATATAACACTAGAATGAATGCAAAAACGACCACGTTTGCTTTCGTCGTGACACAACCGTCATAGTAAAGCTTATAGACACATGGTTTAGCTTATGATAATGTATCTAATCTTTTGACAGTTAATCATCATGCTATCTTTTTCTTTCTTCGATAATCCCATAGTGTATGCAAGACGTGAGTTGTGTATGCGTGCCTTTGCCAATGTGTGCTGGAGGCAAGGTATGTTATTGCCTTCTTGTATTAGAGTACATCTGATGGCGAATTTATATTGCTATCTCACTTTTATACTATGCCGAAGACACCCAGCGTAGCCTTCCTCCTCTGACACATTATATTGACAACGACTGAACCAGTTGTTGCCATTACCCTAAAAGCTGAATGTTATCAACTATTTTAAGGACTTCAGTACCTTCCGGTATTGGGACAGGGTCCAATTCATTCTTCAAGTGGGCCAACGTTCATCATCAAAGCCAAAGGTGAGGTATCGCCAAGCATGACACTAGGAAATAAAAAGAGAAGCAGACAAATGCAAAGATCCCAAATATAGCAACTGGTACAGCGGACGATTTTGTCAATATCGTATCAACAAAAAACAGAGTATGATTGATAGATACCTTATTGTTTCAATGACTCGGGGAAGTGGATGAGATCACGATGATATCGAATTAATCGGGTTAGAGACGTACCTCTAGTATGCGTAATAAGTTTGGAATATTGTTTATGTATCATAAAACTGGATTCCAGCTGTGGCCTTATTACCATTTCGACGTTACAGATGATTAATAGGATATATGCTGTTGCCACCGTGTGGAGGTTGTTCTGTGACTGTATTGCTTGTGAAAGGTTGTATACACTGTTTCAAAAAAAAAAAAACCAACATTAACAACATGAATATTTGAATAGTATTGAATATGTTCATCGAGTACTTATTGAATATTGAACTTTATACTCGGCTTGCTTTTCTTTAATTAGAAAGTACACCAGCTGGTTGGCGATGTCTCTCTATCCAAACTTGCGTGTTTTTATTAAGAACGTTTCCTTCTCGTTCAAAACGAAACCAGAAACAGGACATGCTATTATATATAATCCAAATAAACCCCTACAATTTTCATTAGAAACTAGCAAGTAGAAAATTCATAATGGCGTTAGGTGCAGTCACTGACCGTATTCAAGGTCAATATTGACAACATATTTTCATTGTTTATACAGTGGTGGTACTGTAATAACCTCATCAAACGGAGGGTTGTACTAATTAAGTGTTATAGCATGCCTCGTTAAAACCTAATACTTCGACGAAACTGATTACTTTTTATAATTAGTGGATTATTTTTGCTCATATTCCACATAAGCATAATTAATCTAAGATGATATTCTGAATCGAATGATATCGTGTGACGTGCGGAAATATGTTTATATGATTAATTATTAAATCAATAGATGAAGACAAACAGGTAAATGTGTTAGTTGATAGGTTGAACAACAAAAATCTCAAATTTACAAATGAGCTGCACAACATCCAAAAACTATGAATCTTAAAATCTTTGAGGTTACACAAAAAGCTGAATGTGTTGAAAAGCTGTTCTCGGATTGATTGAAATGGAGAATTATCTCTTTTTTATTGGCTTGTTTTAAAAACGATTATATACAACATTTGATATCTAACGTGACCCTTGGTGGTATGTTTTCAGATCTTTAGATCAACAAACGAGAGCAATGCGAAGATTTTAACCTAATTTAATTGTATTCAATCGTAAACAACAGAAACTTGATGGAGGCTATAGTAAAATAAGGCTATTGATAGAATCCATATCATATACAATTTATCATCAAGATTATATGAAGGGAGATGATCGTAACGGACCTTCTAGAACTCATCGCTGACGCAAGAGCCCAAAACGAGTGTGCGTACAAACCCTTCGTTAAATGAACTTCAACATTTGGAAGAGTATAGATTAATGACAAATTTAATAATGAATAAAGTGTGCATAGTATGAACCTTATGACCGAGAGGTGTAAACGTACAGCAATAAAAATCAGTTTTATATGCCAAAACCTAAATAATTATTGACTCATGTTCTCCGTTACCATATACGAATTTGGGTAAAAATCGACATTGACATAGCAAATGAAACAATTCTTATAACTACATTTTGTATTTTCTAGATGAAATAAAATTCACCAAGAGGAATTTACATTTTTTATACAACTTTTAAAATAATTACTAATAGTAGTAAGGCGATTTCAGATAACGGCGATAGATCATATCCCGCTGATAAAACTTGCTTGACATTAGTGGAGGGATAAGTTGCAATTTAAACAAAATAACACTGGACATTTTTACTGTTTTAAACATTGTTTTGAATTTGGGACAAACAGAAGCTAAAAGACCACTATGCATGTGTAAACACAAATTTGGAAAAATCTCTGGGTTTATTGGACTGATTAAAGCACGGTTGCTTACAGTAAGATGCGCCGAATAATCAGACAGCTCTGTGTATTATTTAGGTTTTTCGTGAAGATGTAATATGGAAAATGTTTCGGTCAAATAAAGACTGGAAATAATGGATTCAAATCACATAACCACCATTCCAGTCAGGTCAAGTAGCTCTGCTATACATAACAATACCTCAGTTGTATCTGGGTAAAGATATTTTGGAATAACACTTCTGGATTTGACATGATACATTATACCGGTCGTAACAGCTGGTAAAGATACACTTATCCTTCAGAACCGTCTATTACTTACGAGTTTATGACTTTTGTTTTGCGTCTCAATGATGCCTGTTGTTGTCATTTTTCATAAAATATGCGTACTGATTTGGTCCTTGCGAATTAACACTTTGCCTATAATGTTCTTATGATTTTACAGCTTTCTTTTGAAAAAAAATCGGGTTTGTTTAACCCCTGGCATATTATGATAAACAAAACAGTAAAATTCCTCAGTTTCCTGTAAAGAATTACAATATCATTCATTTTCACATAATAATATCACCAATTCAATAGTCAGCCTATTAATAAGGATTATTTGTGAAGAATTGTTTGATTGTCCACTCCGTCAACAACTCATATCACATCTTACTCCAGGGATTATGCAGTGGAAATATGGATTTTTCTTTAAAAATGACATAGTCAAACCTGTGTAAAGGAGTTTGTAAACATGTGAGTGTTATAAAGAAAGGAGTGTTTATCAAATAATGACACATTTAGATAAAGCCCGATATACAATGCATTTCAGCAGCAATTTTGCTCCCGTTAATTGATCAAATACAAATAAAAGTTATGGTAAACTATGTACAGTTTGGACACGCGCCTTATATATAATGTTAATCAGAACTGCATTGACAAAACGGCGCAAATTGTATTACGACATGATGTCGTTAATGTAGTACATTCGAACGCACCAGTAGTTCATTTGAACGCATCACCGGCATTTATTTGATATCCTTTTGAAATTCTTTGAATTGACATTTGCAGTTTACTATGTCAATTTAAATAGCAAGGCCCTTCCTCACTTACCAATACAGTGTTTTATTTTTTGTCTAGAAAACTGAGAATGACATATGATTTGGTATTGGCCTCAGACCACTGTCGGCATTCTCTGGGAAAATCTCGTTTTATCATGTCATGCATATTTGTTTTATCATGTCATGCATATTTGAAGCGTCGTAACATGTTACGTTACTGAAAAATGTAGGGCAGAAACAACACATTCGTATGAACTTTAATATCAGGTTAATGACGTCATGAGAGTAGTTAGATCTTTGATTGGACTTATTTTGGTAACGACTGCCATAACCAGATAAAAGCTAACGGCGAGATAATGGTCGATATATCAATAAAGATTGAAATTAAGGATGAGAGAGTGGGTCTTCGTAATTCCAACGAACACATTTTGAAAGTGGAGACGACAAGCTTTGTAAAGCGTCCTTAAAAACAGGAAACTGGTTCAAGGAAGGCAGATGAGTTAACGTGACTGCGGTATTTCGTGATGAGCATCAAAATCAGAGGACACCGTTACTTAAGATATAGATTAGAAACCTTTGCTAAGTAATAACTTATATTTGTTTATGGATTATGGTGGTTAAAGCAATATTTGTTTTTCGTAACAAAATTTTAGGTTGGTTACTTTTGTTGTTTTGTATTATAAAAAACAGGGTCATTAAGAGGAGGATTTATTTTATAAATAAAGATCATTGTTAGTTTTAACTTCTTAACTAAATGTTAGAAATGGTTAAATCATATACCTGTGGCAAACGTATGTTTTTGTACGTCTGTTTTTATTGGCCTTTATATTTAGTAATACTGTTGGTAAATAAATAGAAAAATAGACGGTCGCCAACATGCCTTGACACAATCAGAACTCAAACGCGATAAGAGAAGATACGGTGTTACGAACAGAGTAGAAAGCAAAACAAACGGAGAGACATTATAAAACAATTAAGTATATGTGAGAAAATCCCCGTGACCTCAGTGATAATAATGCTTAAAAATTATTTCTTGGATAGTTTTCTTAGTGCGCAGTGCATGAACGCAAATTTAAATCGGAAGGTATACACTTGTTAAAACAGCACATTCAAATAGTTTCAGGAGATCTATGTATCAATATCTGTATTGTGAACATCGTTCGTTATAACAGGAAAATACATTACAAAGAACTCCAACGGAGAAAGCGGTAGTTAATGTCAACCCATCTTAGTGATCAAATGCAAAATCTACCCTTTGCTCTTTGTTAACCATTAAGTCACTTTCAGAGCTCAGAATCACATCCGTTTGATACATGTATGTAAAAAGCTTCTGACGGAAATGACCTTAAACATGGTATGTCACAATGGCGAATTTGAAAGGTATATTCTAATCGTATATCAAGTTGTCAGGAATCATGCTGTTCACTAAACTGAAGAACTACTTAAACACAAATGTTGTTGCCATTCGTTCCTATTACAAATTCGGTTTCAGGAAAGATCAACCATGCCAGGCTAAACATGGAGTGTTGTTCTTTGAACTTTTATCTCTCCCAGAAAATCTGACCGATTGTCCTATCTGATTTTGTCTTGATGCCTGCGAAACAAACAAATATTTCCTAAAACATTGTCGAAAGTATGAAACCACAAGACGTAAATTCCCGGAGCGCTTTTTTTATCAACTCTCTACCAATGAATTGTTATATGAAGACTCTAACATTTCAACAGCTCAAAATGTAGAAATATTTGACAGCGTTCAAAGCGTCATTGTCATGTCAAAATGTGTTAGTTAAGTAATACAATAATATGTTGATTATATACAATAACGATAATTTTTCGAAGTTTTCATGATTATATGATTACTTTATATTTCATGGAATATCAATGTATATTTTCTTGCATGTCCTCTACCCCAATATTTTCATTTGCTTGCATGTACCTATAGTATCATTAAATATTAGTTATTTATATGGGCCACTTGTTTGTTAGAAAGATGAGAAGGATTTCTATAAGAACACAGTACTATGATGTAGATCAGGAAGGCAAATATCAAAATATGTACAATTCATAACAAATCAAACAAACTTTGTCATATGTATTCATACATTATGCAACTGCTTAGCATGTCAATATAACGATATAAGTTATATTGTACATTTGTTCTTAGACAAAAATACAGTTCGAGGTTATAAAATTGATCACGTGATTTTAGGCATCGACTTTGGTAGGTAGAACACCACTTTACTAGGTCGTGTAGTATCATGGTGAATAAAACAACTGTCGAGGCCCGCCTTACCTTTATTCACCGAATAACGACAATCAATAACGACAATAACGACAATCAATAACGACAATAACGAAAATCAATAACGACAATAACGACAATAACGAAAATCAATAACGACAATCAATAACGACAATAACGACAATCAATAACGACAATAACGAAAATCAATAACGACAATCAAAAACGACAATAACGACAATCAATAACGACGGTGTTTTTTTTATTCACGACATGTCTTAAGGTTTCAAACAGACCCTCTAGAGTATCATGATAGTAGGTAATTTGTGACGCTTACGTCACATGATCTCGTCATAATCTAACGAAATTAAATATAAAAGTGGTTACGGCTCCTATGAGTCGTGTTGACAAGAAGCTGTTGCCTGCGTTACGTATACTAGTAGCATGGTAGATTAACATGTAAAAATGATGTGTTGCAGCAAAAGAAATTGAACAAGGGAACCATAAGTATAGAAAGTGCTGAACGTATGAAAATTATCTCAAGTTCTTATTTTAACGGTGGTCGTTACGAAACTCCCAAAAACAACCCCATTATTCGGAAAACAAAATTTCATTCGAATTGGCGCAAGTTGTTAAGACGATATATTCACGTTCTGTTCAAAAATATCCCCGCTTTTTGTACACATAGTGATGTGTGGCATACAGTTCGCCGACGTCTTTTGGAACGTTTTGCAGAATATAGCGTTCAAGAACGTGACTATTTTTGTGGCGTCATGCTTAGGTATTGTAATAGTGATGGTACCTATTCGTGGACAATGGAAATCAAGTTGGGAAACGTTATCGATATGGAACATTGAGACCTGTCGTTGTTCACCTTTTGTAAAGTCATATAGCGGGCGCCATTTCCTGACAAGACAACAAAACTCCTGATATAACGATTTAATTTGTAACGACGTTAATACCCTCTGATACCCTTTAGAATCTGCAATGTTTGTGCTGCATATATATATTAATATTTACATTCTGTGTTGCATTTGCCTATATGTCGTTAGTAAACCAAATTGCAGTACTGTATATGAGACTAGTACTGTACACTACAATTTACAGTGACAAGGTAAATAAACATTGCCGCCAGTCACATCCGATATCAATAGGCCTATAGTCAGAGAATTTTCTGGGTTCGTTAGCGATGCTAATCTGACCGATTAGACATGGAATCTGTTTCAAATGAAATGTTCTTGGAATCGTTATCACCTACTGAAAGGACCAATTTAATTAAAAATTCCCGAGTATATTATAGTATATGCTTCTGAAAATAACGTAATATTGCAGTCGATGGAAACAAAAGCGTTTCCGAGGAAACAATCAAGCCCGTTCAGCGCCGCATCACTTCCAAATACATGTAATCTATCAATGCGCGAAAAACAGCTTTAATTTTAAACGAGCAGAAGTTACGCAATTATTAACAATTTTTCAACATATACACACTCATATGAAATAAATAATAAAGTTAAGTTTGTGTTAACCATTTTATGTGCGTGTGGTATACATTGACACGAGGAGCTGTATTATTTCTTCTGGAAAATTCGGCTGTCCTGGAATTTGAACTTTCTGACGTCACTGATATGATAGGCGGGAAATTCAAACTTTTGCTAGCTTCAGTTACAATACAAAACAGACTATATAAATGTAAATATAAGCATTGAACTGTTACCAGATGCAATGAATGCAATTTGAGTGACAGATAAATATTCATGTCGCCCTAACGGGCGACATTCTATTTATCTGTCACCCAAATTGCATTCATATCGACTGTATACTGCATCTGGTAACAGTTCAATGCTTAAATATATTAAATATAGTTATAACAAATAAATACCGAAATTACCAATGCGTTATGATGCAAAAAATATGTAACGGCAACTTATTTAAGCAATGTTGATGCTGGAGTGAAACACAGCAGGTTACATACATATATACAGGTTTAGTCAGCTCAAAAACAGGGACAAACCCCTACTGTTCAATCTTATTCAATTCATTCTATGTACATTTATGTAAGAAGACATGATATACTTTATATCCCTAACTGTACGATTACGTTTTTTCGTGCACTGAAATGAAATGTGTTGTTTTGAATACTTATACACCCTCTGTTATAGTCATTCCCTACACCTATCACCATTTGTACTGGAATGTAGTATTGTGTGCACTGAAATGGAATGTATGGCTTTGGGCCTAACTTGGGAACTGGAAACAATCCCCAGTAACGTTCTATGGTGGATATAAACACATTACACAAGTGGGAATTCCTCGATCTTTCTGGGGACTAGATTCCGGTCGTCAACACAGCATTGCTATTGAGCCAATTCGCCCGTATGATTGTACAGTTAGAACTGAAGCCCTGGTCGTTTCTTGATAGCATAAATAACGTAATATAATGCGACTCCCTCTCGATTGCCTACATCTAGCATCAAGGACACTTTCATTGATCAAATTGAGATGACACATTCTGTTTGTGTCAAGAAGTACAATTCCGTGTTAGGGTGGGAATCAGCTGTAGCCAATCTGTATCTTGACTCTCGACGAAGTTTGTTTTCCGCTGTCCATTACTTTATCATCATGAAATGTGTCTTGATTAAAACACGAGTTCATGATATTTTCTTATTGTTTCGGTGTCGCTCTTTGTTACCGGGATTTTCTGTATTTGTTTATTCTGATTTGATGTTTAAAGCATATGTCTACCTGATTCAAGCATCACGAGATGAAATGCAATGTACATAAATAAACGGGATTTAAAACGATAAAAATAACCGGTAACAGGTTTATTTACAGGAATCGTGAAAAAAAGACATGATTTGGCTGGATTTGAATTTGACAACACATACAAAAACAATAAGAGCGTATACCAAAGCGTCAACAAATCCGTGGTTCGAACTCAAATCGATTAAAGCAGAACAACAGAAAATTGTACGTGTAAACCATTGATGAGTACAAGGAGAATAAGAATAGATGTTCCGAAAACGTGTGCAATTTCCCGCTTCATTTACTACACTCGCGATATATTTCTCGATCAAATGCAGATGATGTTACATCATCTTATGCTATGCATCAAAACGGTCATATAAATTCCTTTGTACAACAAAGAATAAAAATCAAACGTTCTTATGTTAATAAATTTGTATACCGCGTGTTGTTTCGTGCATTTCTCAGAGGTGATTTTGCCTATTACGGAAATGGCATAATGATATTATTAGTTATCCTGCTTGACATGATACTGTTTCAAAAGCGTGTATCAAAAGTATTTGATATATAGGAATAAAACTACGATACCCACGACAATGGAACTGACAGATCAAATCGATCACTGAATTATTTCTGTTAATCATGTAAATGCTATCGCCCCCGCCTGCCACGTACATGATTGAGGATTATGTCCCTTTGGGGCGAGTTCACTTATACTTGTTACCCTAGTCTACATTATTTGAAACATAGTGATAGTGATGGTTCCATAAAGTATCTATCTACAATACCTATTTATGTAATTTTCATTTTAAACGATTTATTTGATATACTTTGAATAAGCAAATACAATCACTGTAAATACGTGTATATCCGAGTAATCGCTTTTGAGTAATTTAATTTCACGTCGAAAATCGAAGCGAAAAGAAATTTCTGACGAAATTCAAGTGAAGTATAATATCAGTAATTCGACATTACTTTAAACTGCTTTATCCACATTAATCCGATTTTAAAAATATATTAGAGTACAGTTGTTATGGAGCATTATAGCGGATCACTCGGAAAACTAAATCTGTTTACATTAAAATGAGCATAGCTAGACTGAAATAAAATGTACAAACCTGTCAATATAGTTTTATTTTTGAAAGTAAAAACTGAAGATTTAGTGTAATTAGTAAATCAACCGCAAAATCACGAAAACATTGTTTTGTCAATACGATGCACACCTAGTGGACGCCATGTTGGAAAACGGCCGGTTCAGGATTTTTTTTTGATTTTTTTATTTCAAATCACCTTATTAGCCAAATGAAACATTGTTTTATGGACGAATTCCGAACTGTGTTTTTGTGTCTATAGCGGATCAGTGTTTCGTGGTACGCACGCGTAAGAACAAAACTGAACGTACGCACGCGAATTCGAAAATTGGAAGAGCAGAAGAAGAAAACATTGTGATCCAGATCAAAACAACAGGTAATTGCGTAGTTGCACAAAATCACCCTTTATTCGCCCCAATATGATAACATGTCACATGATTATTTTGATACCAAAAATAGCATGTTTACAATACAAAAAGCATGGCAAACTTGCTACTTTACCTTGAATCGGGCCATTAATCCTCAAATCCAAATGGTCATTGACCAAAACATGACTCCAAAAGTACACATTAAACTCCAAACGAGTACCGTATAATAAAACCATGATTTTTGTAAACAATCGCCCCTACATGGCAAGCACATCGGCGTGTCAAACGCTCACTGAATGAAAAGTTAACTGGGTGTGACGCAGATATGTGACGTCGCTTAACCCAGGGGTCATCTCGGAATGCAGAAATTTATTTTGTCCGGGGGTGTTTAATTAATTGTCTCATTCATGTTGTAGGGGTTGGGGTTGGTGTACCAGCCTTGAGATGAGAATTCCGTCTGTATATTCCCCAACAACCTAGACAACATGACAATTTTCCTTTGAACTAGATATTCGCCAACTAAGTGTCATAAATAAACTTACCGAGAGCCACAAAAAGCAGCTACAAGTAAAAATAAAATGCACGTGCTTATATGGCCATAAACGTAAACAACAATCTATGTGACAAACGAAGAAATGTGATTATTATAATATATTTTGTCACGGATAGCAATCTTATTATGAATTCCGTGATTTTGTTGCGTTTCCCTTATTACTTTGAACATGTATTATTTTAGAATAATACTATACGCTATTAAGGAGTGTACACTTTATGATTATACAGAAATGTTTAATTTATCATAATCGAGCAATACACAGTCTCTGAGTTTCGAACTTTAAATAAAAACGGCAACATTTAATACATGTTTACAAATTGCAGTATAAGCATATTGCACACGCAGCACCCAGGCAACAGACAATCCAGCTCTCGTGATCTCCGTGGCGTAAAATCCTCTTTCTCTCCAAGTCTGAACATTTCACTCGTTCCTACGTATACTCTGTCGGGCAAGCTGAACTTACGTCACCTATTGACATAACAAATTCAAATTCCCTTATCAAAATATTCAAGACCCGATCGCGATCAGTCGTGAAACTCGGCCAATAAACGATAATCCCGATACATGTATTCGCTTGTAAAACAATTAGTAATACAGATAGGGACACACCATAAAACCCCAGTCGGGCGACAGACAATTAATACCTACACAATCTATTATCAATTCGTGAGAATGCGATTGCAACCTGGTTATGTGAAATGGCAGAGAGGGGACCGGAATGGGACTTAAACCCTTGGAACAGCAATGGGTAGTAGAAAGGCATACCTAATTAAAATAGTTGGTTAATGTTTTTTAATGTGTTTACACTGGATCAGACATCACATCTGCTGACTGCCTCGCCATTAGCACTACGTACAGGATTTGTAGACACGTGAAACTTCTGCTGAAATATAAAAAAAAAAAGCAATATCATTGAATACAAAAAACACAAACAATTTTAAACGAAAGCGTCGACATCTTTTTTTCCCTCCTTTTTGTTTTGTTTTATATACTCTTCATTTATAGATTAAAGACTTGGTGTTATTACATACCATATAACCAAAAGTCATCATGAAAACGGGCCATTTTAAGAGTACATGTACAAGATGACAAAGTAAACATATCAGAAAGCCAGTAAAAACAACGTACACGTCGACAAAATTTAGGAGGATTTTGAATATGTTAATTATAAGCATGTGGTCTTTGTTGCAATCGGCACCTCATCCTTGATATCAAGGGGTTACGCTCAGTTTCATAGCAAAACGCAAAACTGTAGGCACGAGGAAATCTGTTTGATTGGTCTCAGGTAAAAATACTGACTAATTGCTAAGCTGATACCTGTCCTTTGAAGATTACAAAGTAGAGTTGCCCTACTTCAAAGCCTGTCAAGTATTACCGCTAGGTGACTGCGAGATTCTTTTGATGTACTACATCCAAGGATCGAACTAGTCTTCTTGTCTCATCAACAAGGTGGCGCACACCGAGCCTTCAATTATGCTATGACACATTCCAGGGGTGTATAGAGCGTAAGTGGATATCAAGGTGTCGGCACCTCAACTAGTTTAAATACAAACAAGCTTAATTTCATGGCCTGTGATATGGTAATCATGGCCGAAAAACGAACGAAATCTCACTGGGAGTTAAGCGTTCTATTTTAAGAAACAAATTACTTAGAATCAAAACTTTTTCTGAATTAAGAAACTGTCCAGATACTTGATCTGAAGTTTTCAATATCACCCCAAAACTGTCAAAATTGTGGTAGCGTGACGGTATACAATTTTGTTTCATTTATTGGAACCCCTTTGTATTTCACCTAGCAGAAGGGAGTTGAGCAAAAGCGTTTAACTAAGAAATCGTCTTTGAAGTTGTCCATGTATCTATTGGGTCGCTTACCTGACAGATTTTTTTTGAGACCACCCATCAATCGAGCATCACCGTCAGAGGCCAGCCAGTGGGCGCGATCCGTTATAGACAAACGTGATCCGTTAAAGACACAAAAACGGTAGGTTTTGTTTTGCTAATTTTGTTTTATATGGTAAAAATGTTCATCAATTATTTTAATATGACATGAAAGGATATACTTTGTACATTCTATAAATATACGATGCTTGTGGTAACCCTGTTCTCAGAAATTGTGTGGATCGTTTTTACGCCCAGTGATCCGCTACTGACGTAACGATGCATGGATGATTAGAAAATAAGAAGTTAATTTATTATATGCTGAAGAGAATCAGATGAGATTTATGGATAATCTTACGAAGAAACTGACCGCCTTATTTACGAGTTGCATGTTCTGGATCAGACCGACATTACACGACTCAGGATGAAATAGTAGTACGGGAAGACGGGTAAGAAGAAAACGCATCATATGAATAGTTACCAAAGACATAGTTAGATGTCATATTCATTTGTATTCCAATGTAGAACGTTTATTTTAGCCGGATAGTCGACAGACGACCATGCCACCATCTTTTCAAACATCAGAACTCTTTAGTGCCGAAGGGTCGAAACTAATGCCCAAAACGAAACCCGGCAACGGAAACGGACATTTCATTGGCCGGAATTCGGAATTTGGAAAGAAGTATAAAAGGCGAGAACGTCGTCGATTTCAATGTTATTCCATTAAACATTTCATGCAGATAGGTTCTGACCAAGGTATCAGGATGGATATTGAACTGGTAAGCCGTTTAGGCCTATACGCCCAAATAATGATCCATTCCCCCGAAATTGGATATAGTTACTGAACTAATACCCAGGAATTATTGACATTGTGTCTAGTTTCTGGATTTTACCCAATGACTGTTTAAACTTACCCAATGTCGGGTAAAAGTTATCAAATCTGTTTAGTTTTTTAGCTTAAGTAATTTCTTTGGATATTATGTTAAACTTTATGGTAAATTAATAACATTAATTTACCCAATAATTGATTTCGGGTACATATTTGACTTCACTCTAGTTTCGGATAAATCTTACCCGAGTACGGGTAAACTAGCTTCCCGGATATGGGTAAAGCATCTTAGGTAAATAAGTAAGCCATTATTTATACTGGATCCATATGGATTGTGAGCTGGCTACCAATACATTTTGTATTCTTAATTAATATTTTTTACATAATAAAATTATTAACTTGTATTTCTGCTTCGGGTCTTTTTTTGGTCACAGTGCTAGGCTGGGAACGAACCTTTATTTTATCATAATAAAAAAAAAAATTAAACAAAAAATTATGTCCAAAGATATCTTCTGTTTTATAATAATTTCATTTCTATTTCTCCTTATACATAGGACATCACATTAGATATGGACGATTGTCATTGATCATTTTGAGAGACTCGAAAGAAATAAAACCGGTGCCCGATTTTCTTATGCAATCGTCCCATCAATAAAACTAAAGATATTTTCTCCCTGAACACGCTAAGTTGATTTCAGTTGGGGTTCCATTTTTCTTTCCATTCATTTTTGTGTTGCTGGTGATCTCGCTGTTGTCTATTTATATGGACATTCCGTTCCGATTGTGTCTTGATACTGTGGAGTCATTTGTTTATTCCTAAAATAGGAGATGACTGAATGACGGAGATAAACGAGTTAATAGTCAATGCATAGCACAGGATAAGACAGTAACTGGATATTTATATGGCACGTTTATATCTCATTAATGCCTACATTTTGTAAAAAAATATATTAGAATATTCACAGTAGTCTAGTTCACAGTTCAGTAGCGAACTCATGCACGGATACGCCATTACCTAACGTGAAGTTAGTATTTCGTTATTACTACCTATTTTCATGTTTTCAATATAGTGTCATGAACAAATTGAAAGGATCTCAAAACTAGCCTTTAATGTAGGGCAATTTGTATAATAAGGCGAGAAATTGGTATGTTGGTACAGAGTTACATTACATTCCCAATTAGCACAACATGCTTCATGCTCTCTGTCACGATTCCGTCATATCATAGTGCAATGCAGATTGTTACCGTCCGTATACCTGATAAGGGACAGCACCGAACGGGACACTTGTGGGAAAGCGGCCCGAACTATTGGAATGATATGCAGGAAGTATCTTTGATGTATTTATCTCCCAACCCCTCCCCAAACACAGAAGTGTCTCGACCTGTGTACAGTTAAACCTACAAGTGCCTTGGTAGTACTTAGCGTTCTATTTAAGGAATCACGTGCCAAAAATATTTTCTTGCTAAAGACAATAAACATGGATGATATACATTTTTAATAAATGAACCAATATTTCAGGAATTGATTCTATAATATAAAATGCATCAATATTTAACAAGAAAAAAGCTCGGGTTGGGTACACAGACGGTAGGTTGTAAATCAATGACCGTATTTTAAACCGAAACATTAAAGATGTACAAAATATCATGTATCACTAGACGCGTATGAGATCCCTACAAACAACAAGAAATTGTTTAACGTTTTCAATGTTTGTCAACATTATCATTAGAATAGTTCAAATGAATCTAATTTGTCTGTTAAATGTTTCAATCCCTTAATATACTCGTTAAATGGAATTGAAATTAATTGCATTTCTTGTTTGTAATTTGAAACGTCCATTACGTTCAAAACTGTCCCTTAAAATTTTCAATGGTCAGATCTGGTAAAAAGCAGTTCAGAAAATCGAACGTGACATCAAGAGATAGGTCCTCTAAACACAGCAGACAATCAAGGACTGGCGAAGTTCGCTGACTGATATGCAATTTCCACTGACAGCGTTCATCCTCTAAATGTGTAAATCGGATAATTGAGTTGTATCCATACAGTGTACATGTCACCTGATCATGTAGGATATATGCGCTACTTCTGTTGCGTGTAATTAAAATAGAATGGTTTTCTAAACCGGTTAAGTTTGAGTCAGTTAACCAAACCAAAAGCATTGCTTTGGCATTTCTGTTCCATTAAACCACACAGATCACACCGGTCAAAGTCTAAATTGAAATGGGCTGTGTGTCTACTATAATCTAGTATGCAGATGACACGCCTTAGATAGTGCTTCTCGAATGGCATTAACAAAACCTTTGTTTATGGTGAACAAATGGTTATTACAATTCCACATGCCAAAATATGTCTAATTCGATCTAATTATATCAGAAATCATCACGAATCTGATAAATTTAGCATCAACAAATTTTCTGATCCCCAACCTATGCAATAATATCAGCTTCAACAGTAACATTTTGTAATCGGAAAGGGGTCTTTTATATCAATTATGATGTTCTTGAATTTTAAGTGTTTCGGAATCCATTGATACGCTCATTTTACGTTTGGATTGTCCTCACAGTTCTGTTTCACACAATGGAAGATGTTTCGTTCTCCTGAAAGATCAAAAGAAATTATACATTCATATATCGAATAATAAGAAAGGAATTAACAGTTGTACATGTATACAGGTAACTGCGAGCATTTATTATTGGTAACACAAATCACATTGATATAATCCCTATTTTTGAAATAGGTTTTCCTATATTCTGTGAGGGTTTTAATTTGCTTGAAGCAAATGTTGCAGTACTAAAACAACTCAATAAAAAGAACCTACTGTACCTTTCTTTTGCCTGAGGAACAGAATCAAATAGAACTGTAAGTCAAAGGTCAACTAATACCCCCGTTCCTATATATAGATCATACAAAGGTCACTGACATACTTCCTGTTCTCCCTCCCCATGCCAATACCTACTTACATACCAAATCGTGTTAGTCCAGATGAACGAGTTTTGCTGAAATCGTCCTAGTAGTTAAGTAAGAGTTGTCAGGACAAAGATTTTTAACAAAGGGGCCAAAACTCCTCAATAAGGGTCTAAATGAAAAAAGGACTACCCTGATGCCCGACATCAGGGGGTAATTACCATATCTGTAAACTTTCATTGAAATCGGCTAAGTTGTTTATGAGGAAGACAAAAGTTTTTTAAACAAAAGATCAAAACTCCTTTTTAAAGGATCGGAATGAAAAGATACTTCTTGGATGCACAATGTCAGAGGACAGTTAACATATCTGTAAATTGCTGTGAAAATTGGCCCTCGATGTTTTGGAGGAGTTGTCTAGACAAGTATTTTTCAACAAAGGGTCATTGCTCCGTAAAAAGGGGTCCGATTGAATTTTTTTTACCTGAATGCACAACATCATGTGGTACAGTTATAACATCTGAAAACTTTCTTTGAAATTGGCCCCAAAGTTTGGGAGGACATGTCCGGACAACAAAGAGTCATAACTTTGTACAAAATAGTGGTCAGAAGGACAAAAATAATACCTGCATGCACAACTTGAGGTGGTAGCTATCATATGTAAAAACTGTCGTTGGAATCGGTCCTTAACTTTAGAAGGAGTTGTCCGGACAAAAAGTTTAAGGATATTTTCAACAAAGGGCCATAATTTCGTTAAAAAAAGGTCATAATGAAAAAATATTACCTAGATGCACAGCTTCATGTGGTAGTTATCATATCTGGAAACTTTTGTTGAAATTGGTCCTTTCCTTTAGGACGGACAGACATCCTGATTCCATTATACCCCCTAACTTCGTTGAGAGGGTGTACCAACCTGATCCAACAACCTGAGCCTTTCTATTATATGAGGAACAGGATCAACAAACTGAGCCTTTCTATTACATGAGGAACAGGATCAACAAAATGAGTCTCTCTATTATCTTAGAAACGGGATCAACACACTGCGCCTTTCTATTATCTTAGGAACGGGATCAACAAACTGAGTCTTTCTGTTACCTGATGAACTGAATCAACCAACTGAGCCTTTCTATTACATGATGAACAGGATCAACAAACTGAGCCTTTCTATGACATGAGGAACAGGATCAACAAACTGAGCCTGTCTATTACATGAGGAACTGGATCAACAAACACAGTCTCTCTATTATCTTAGGAACGGGATCAACAAACTGAGTCTTTCTGTTACATGAGAAACTTAATCAATAAACTAAGTCTTTCTATTACCTGAGGTAAGATCAACAAACTGGGCCTTTCTATTACCTGGGGAACTGAATCACCCCATCTGTTTGTTTGTTCTACCATCTTCCATCCAAGAAGTGTCCTCTTCTTCTTCTTTAGGGATGCAAACCGAAAATTTGAATGTATAAATCTATTACATACTATTTTTGCAATTATCAATGTTTAATTTTAGGATAGCATTTGAAATAGTAAAATTAGTTGCGCAATTTTGTCTGATGGCAAAAACAATATTGTTTTTAGCAATAACATTTATCTCCAAATAATCTCACATAATTGTCATGTATATTTGATAATTGCAAATGTTAGCATAGTCTCTATAATGTTTCTTCTCTATGATTCTAGTATGCATATATATTGATATATATGTAAGGGTATACCTAAATCTTTAAAACATTTGACTTCTATTTTTGGTTATTAAGACGGTTACAGATTTTGCTCGGTATTGTTATCAACACACTAAAACAAAAACATGATCGATTTAATACCGAATATTTTCTGGGATAACTTGCTGAAAGTTATATATTTTCATTGTTATTCACAATCCTTAGTGCTGTGTTATTTCATAACGTTTTGTTGTGAATTGACGATGCCACATCTCCACTTAACTTACCTGTGTCAGATATAAATGACCGATCATCTTCATTGTCTTTAGTCATATGTGCTTCAAAATCTGTTTTAAAGAAGGACTTTATGAAATACACCACACACTATATGATGATTAAGACAGAATCTGCCATAAAAATTGAAGACAATTTTTTTTATAAAAATCGTATATTCCAAATTCCAAATAGCTCTCTGATTTAAAAGCGAAAACATATATCAGAAGTAACAGGACATTTATTTTGTCTTGCATTCATGTGCAACCCGAAGCAAAGGGCGTTAAGTGGTGTTACTTACATGCATTAAGTCCGGTATCAGTATGATCTGCAATATTAAGGACATCACATAATGTTAGATTACTTTTGAGCTGTACGCCTTCATTCGGTAATTCTTAGCATAGTTATGCCATTTGAACATTGGGAGTATATTCTGTCACCAGATACATAAACAAAACCCTCCCTGACATAAACATTATATTTAAATAAAGCAGTATTTATATTATTCATAAAAACAACATATTAAAAAAACTAATTATTTACACGGAAACCTCTGAAAAAGTATAAGGAAAACAAGACATAACAAGATTTTGCAGCTTCATAGATGACACCTGCATTTCGAAACCATGGTTTAGACTTAAAATCGGTAAAACTAGGACAAAATATGAAGAAAGTGAAGATTTACATGGGAGCCCATGAAAAATTAAAAGGTGCACAAGACCATATATTCCGGAAGGATAAGCGTCTTCTGCTTCAACGGCAACACTCAGCATGTGAATGTAGGTCAAATCAAGTAATGCCATCTCCCCTAAGCAATAACTAGTATGGTGACAACGACACAAGGCATACTGATGCGTGTGATAATATTAGTTTGGCCTTTATAGCACAAAAGGAAATGGAATAGTTTCTTAAGATATCAAGATGACGACCATAAAATCTGTCTAAAGTCTTCATCAATCTTCATCTATCAAAAACCTGTATTATTGCATGTAAGTTTGTCTGACACAAGAAGACATTTATAACGGAAATCATGATATTTGGATCCAGCTCTTAATTACCGAATCAAATGCAACATGTAAACAACGGTTGTTGTAAAAGTTCAAATCGAGAAATCAACATTGTCTCGCTTATTGTATAATTTAGTAAAAAGCCGTCCCTGCTTATCATGTTGCAAGTAATGACTGAAGTAAGCGGCTGATGTTGTGGAGTCGTTATTGTCATTGGTTTTACGTTAGAGTATATAAGACGGACGTGGTAAATACAGTTATTTCTGCATCTGAAAGGGAATTTTGAAGTCTTAGCAAGTTTTTTGTACCAGTCTTGATATCAAAACCAAGTATTATCGATAATAAATATGTCTGCCGATTACTAAAGACTCATCAGCAAATCATTTGGCAACAATGGGACTGCGAACAACAGATATTCGGTACCACTATTGTCCTGACTAGACATCATTTATCTTAATAATATTGTTGAACCTCATTCAGGTCGACATTGTTATGTCTCCAGGTTAACAAATACCATTATCTCTTGCAACACTGATCAACAATAGTGTACAAGTAAACACTAATGATATACCTGAGCTTGCAATGGATAAGGGAGCAATATAGAAAATGTCATACTTTTACAAGATCCGTTGAAATATATGTTAAATTATCTTTGAAATATTGAAATCAGAAAGTTTCTTTCATTTTGGTGTATCAATTTATCTGCATAAGTACATAGATGCTGATACACATACATACTACATTGATCAACAGGTCGCTAGCGGGTCAAGGTTTCAATTGTGACTATTATACATTTGCATTAAAAACACCTCATGTGCATTAAAACACCTCGTTTGCATTCAAAACATGTTATTTTGCGTTATAACTGTATCAATTTGATTAAAAGAAGACATCATTTGCATTCAAAACGTAGTGACATGTACAATCGAAAAATAGTGTTATGGACATTCGCTCTGAGTGCATAATAAATATATAAGTGACAAGTCATCAAACTTGTAAACAGACCCATTCTTCTGTTTCCGGTTCGAGCCAAAGGTAAAATCGGCACTACTTTTTTTATAGTATATCAGTGCTTCATAGCTATGTAAAACAAATTGTTTGATTTAATATATTTATTGTATGTTCGTACATACCCTGGACCGTTTTTCTTGTCCATTTAAACGCAAACGCAACGCAAACTCAATACAAACACACCCACACCGTTTTCTTTAAACACACCCCTGAAACGCAGTTCATAGTAGCCCAATAACAAAATTAGATTTAGATGAATTTGCTCGCGGAAGCGTGTCGGTCAGGGAGACCGATGTAAATGGACAACGAAATTCGGCAAACTGTTTTGCTTATGTAACTTTTTCACGCAGTCAAAGTTGATTTTTTTTTCAAAGTTGCTTGGACATATGTCGTGTTCACAGGTATTGGGCACAGTCTAATTGTCGTAATATGCTTCTCCATGATATAAGACTCGCACACATGTACCTAGATTTACACATGCTCAAACATCATGTGTATGTTAAGTAATCGAAATCATATAATATTTGTTGCTTTTTTTATCCAGAAATGTAGATTTGCAAAGACTCCATTAGAAGGTTTATAGAGTATATGTTAGCTCTGTAAGGCTAGGCATGGCTGGGGTTTTGACTATATTCATAACATTTTGAGAAATATGGCAATAACGAAAGAAACTAAATATTCACCGTTAAAAAAAAAAAAAGCTCACTACATTTTCTCTTATGTCATTTTTGTGTCGAATTCAACTATTGATCAGTTTCTGACGAATGACGTTGCATGTACTAGCTGAACTGTTAAAATGATGCAAATAGATGCATCATCGACATTCAAGGTGACTGTCATAATGGAAAAGTCTAATGTTTGTGCCCTCCTAAATGAACGATGCTATGTAGGCATATTACTGCACGTTATATAGACTTACAACACTAAGTTATATATAGGTGTAGATAACACCACAATATGGAAGCATATAACGGTCGGTTTTAGACATATACTGAAACACTATGTTATGTTAACGTATAACACAGCGTTAATTAGACATACAACTACGTTATGGAGACTTGTAACACTACGTTATGTAGGCATATAACACTGCGTTAAGGAGGCATATTTCACCGGCAACAAATAATAGTTTTCCTCACTCCCGAGTCATTGGATAACCCTGCCAGTAGTTGGTAAACATTTTGGCTACCCATTAGTTAGTAACACATTGGACGATATTGTATTGGTCAATCGACTAATAATGATGTCAAGTTACAATGCTTTGCTATGTCCTTTTCCATTCTGGCGTCATAATTTATGACCATCGTTTCACCGATTGGAAACGGGGAAAATGTATTCCAAAGTGAAATGTATAGTTTTAGATATAATATCTGAATATTGTCAGAGAAAAAAATCCTGCGACTCTTGATGGTTGATTATCATGTTTAAATAACTCTTTTGATAGTTAATTTACGAACTGTTCAAAACTCTCGAAAACTCGTGTCTCAATACAATTTGAAAACTAACTAACTAGAATTAGATAAACTTGATAACCAACCATAACTCGTTTAGGAATAACACTACATTATTGTGTCTTGTTACACTCTGTTATGAAGGCATATGACAGATTGTTACATTTATGAAGGAATATCATACTACGTTATGTTGGAATATAACACTACGTTATGTAGGAATATAACACTACGTTATGTAGGAATATAACACTACGTTATGTTGGAATATAACACTACGTTATGTAGGAATATAACACTACGTTATGTAGGCATATAACAATACGTTATGTAGGAATATAACACTGCGTTATGCAGGAATATAACTCTACGTTATGTAGGCATATACCAGTACGTTATGTAGGGATATAACACTACGTTATATATGAATATATCACTATGTTATGCAGACATATAACAATACGTAATGTAGAAGTATAACAAACGTTATGTAGGCATATAACACTACGTTATATAGGAATATATCACTATGTTATGTAGACATATAACACTACGTTATGTAGAAGATAACACTACGGTATGTAGGCATATACCACTACGTTATGTAGGAAAATAGCATTAGGTTATGTAGGAATATATCTCTACATCATGTTGGCGTATAACACTACGTTATGTAGGAATATAACCGTACGTTATGTAGGAATAGATCACTACGTTACACTGTATGTAGGCGTATAACACTACGTTATGTAGGCATATCACACTACATTGATCAAGTGCATATTGTGTAATCCTTACCTTCGCCTGGCAAGTATTCCATTGTGTCGCGTATCTCCGAGACAATGGTGGCAGCATGAAGGTCAACTGAAACGTGAATGTTGAAGGGTAAATAGTCATACCATTGCTTTGTTAAATTTATAAAGAATTTATAGATACGACACAACTATGGCTACAGTAAATATCAAACTTCGATAATATGAGAATATTTAAGTATTCTTGCAAGTGAGTAGACCAGATTTTTTCCGCAAAAATGCAATTTCGAACGCGATTTTGTCAATGAATCTAAGAAGAAGAATTTAAAACACTTTTGGAAATTACATGTATAGTTCTACCTATCAATAAGGGATATGTTTTTACTCAAACCAGAACGGAAAAATTGTATTAACGCTATCGATTTTCTGACTAGATGTAGAGTAAGCTATAGTAAAATAGCCTCGGTACATTTCTGGTACATAGCGAATGTACTCAAAATGTAGTTTATAAATATATATATATATGTAGGTGTGTTGTGCAGGATGAATCCGCTATCCATGTTTATCCGAGACATGCCGTTTATTTTTAGGGTCAAGCTATTTCTACTGTACGCTGCTACCTAACTGCACAATTGCAAATATATTTAGCAAAGATTGCAGGATCTAAACATGACATTGCGTTAAGAAGTTCTTTCAAAATGGTGCATAGATTTTTGTCAAGCATAACGTCATTGGATAGAATACGACGCCAACGATTACGCTGCCGATGTAAAGGTGTCCAATTCATGTGTAGACGTCACAATTACAGGAATCCTCATCCTATGATATTTATATAAGATATAATCAAATATAATCCTTGATTAGAAAGAAGTGAGTAAGTTACAAAGTAAAAATCAAGAAATTAGTTCATAGAAACTGTAATAGTTTACCTTCACTTTGAACCGGTGAAAAAGACACTACAAAAAACAGAAGTGTAACATAAAATACAATTTGACACGCTAATAAAATTTAATAAATAAAATAACTGTTAAAGTAGATATAGTATCAATGGTTATTGTAATACATATCACAAATTGATATTTAAACTACAGAATATTTGTATATGAATACAAAAAACCACCTTACAACAGAACGAAAATATTTCTGGATATGTATGTTTTTAATTGTGTATAAGATTGAATCTTATATAAATACTTTTATTTGCTTGGTTTTGAATTACATCTTAATCTAAAGTAGATCTGATTTCTTCTAAAAGACACCGAATATATATACATGTACTATTTCCCGACAGGGTCAGTAACCCGTGTGGTTTTCATCGGACTCTCATATAAATGCTTTGGTTAGCGTATTTTTAGAATAACATATTATTCTAAGGTAAATGCTAAGTTTGTTTTAAATACAAACAGTAATTGGAATCTTCTTGTATTGAGCTTTTGAAAACGTCTGTTTCCTTTGTCCAGCAAAGATTGCAAATCAGTAAGGTAGATCTGATTTCCTCTAAAAGACAACTAATATACTCGTATCTATATGACAGTTTCAGCAACTCACGTGACCATCATCAGAACTGTCTGGCGACGTGCTGCCATTATAAGATTTCCCATAAAGAGAAGGGCACTTGAGAAAGATGTCAACTAGTGCATGGGTTGCGTTGAGAGTTTGAAAAAAATATAGATACAATTTTATTTAGATGATAATTTTATAAAGGACATTATGCTTTGGTTTTTAAATATTTCCCTTAAGTTAATGACATTTCAACGTCTTTTACCAGATTCGATACCTAAAAAATGACTGTAAAGCATAATGTAGAAACCACACCAATCCACAAATCTAGTTACAATGTGGTCCCAAAATATATTCCATAATGACAATAAAAAGGCTTAAGAAGAACCTATTTTAACAGGCATTGCCAAAAAATAAATAAACCATGTCTATGTATAGATCAGTCTAGCATTGATGCGACAAACTACTCATTAAAATAAAATACAGAAAAGACACAAACAATGACATACGCAGCAAAATAATTTTCAAATAAGGTTAGATATATAATTGGTTAGATATCTAATTCTAACCATAAACGTGCAAGCAACTTACAGTCTGATACAAATAATAATACATTCTCTTTTATTTCAGTCTCTAAAGTGTTGCTAACCACTAGTTATTGGAGATGTACGTGTATGCAACATAAAATAAATTAAAATGTTATTGAAAACACTGAAGAGTATTGTGTGTAGTTGTTTAAATCGCATGATTAATATTTCGCGGTTTTCCGGATCAGAAACAGGTCGTGGGGATACAATTTAGCGCTACATTGCAAGGTAAATATATCGCCTTCACAATGATTTTTTCGTGTATTTCGTGTATTTTTGTTTGAGTCTATATGTATAAATATGTATTCTAGGAAATTATAATTCATGGTATTAGTATTCGTTTTGTATATTTTTTGCACTATTTTTGATAACCACGAACAAGGCGAAATATAATCCCGTGAATATTTCCAACTATACACTAATTGGAACACATACAACATTGTTCGTTAATTAACAATAATCCGACTGTTTAAGATGTAATACTTACTTGGAAACTGTCCTGTAACAAAGACACATGAAATATAGTAGTGTGTACATTTTATCAACAAGTTAAAATAGTCACAAGAAAGTATCACAAATATGACAATATAATCCAAGATTTTCTCTGGCATATCTTCACAAACGTCCCGCCTTCATTAACAAGTGGATCAGTAATGAGTTATGAAACATTTTCCCTTGTTTTCTCTTCTTCTGCTATGTGCAAGATGATTCAAAAAGCTGTATCGAACAAACTGTACTCTAAATACCAAGGCACACAGATGTTTCCAAATATGGATCCATTCTATGAATAGATGTTATCTAAATAGTATATCTTTTTCTACTTTATTAACTTTCAATCAACAAATAAGTGAATTCAAAATGAAATTGTCAAAAATTTAAAATATTTCCTTACATAAGCATATATAAGGCTATCTTGTCGTCGCATTTCGGAAAATAACGCATTAAATCCAAAAAATGAATTTGCCATCCATTGAAAATGTATACGTACCATATTCGTAGCTTCCTTGTCCAACTACAAACAAAACGTCAACGTTAGTAAATGAATGACACAGATGAACAATCATGTTCAGGATTCAATTTTAAATACGACACTTTGAAAACCATTTTGAATAAAATTCTAAAAAAAATACAAAGGAAAACTTTGTTAAATTTATTTGTAGAAAGTTATAATAAACTTAGTGAAGAAATAATACTATTATACATATTCTTAATAATCCTTATGAATGAATATTCTTACCGGTTTGTTTTGCGGGCATATTTGTATCTGAAATTGTAATATATAATGCATTAGGTCGTAGAGTAAATATTAGCATTTTTTTTATAAATGTAAAATTCATGATTTAAAGCGATTCCTATATATGTATAATCATTGTTGACTGTTTATTAGAAACTTACTCATCCGTCCATGGTTAGTTCAATTTAAAAAATATATAGAATGTAAATTAAAATCATGTATTAGCTATATTGCCTATATAGATAATCTTATCTGATTTCACCATTAACAAACAACACATACAGTACAAGCGTGAAAAGCCACACCGCCACCAATACCTTCCAGCCACAACAACCATAAAAACACGTCAGTGTATATGTGGACTTCCAAAAACAATTCACAACAATAAAAAAACATGCAAGTGCCTAGTGAAATTCCACAAACAATACACGCCAATCAAATCAATCATAAAAACACGTCAGTGTATATGTGATCCTCCACAAATTATCCACGCCAAGCAAAACAATCATAAAAACACGTCAGAGTATATGTGATCCTCCACAAATTATACACGCCAATCAAAACAATCATAAAAACACGTCAGTGCATATGTGATCCTCCCCAAATTATTCCGTCTTTGCGTATTGCAGAGTTATCTTCTCTTGGGAGCAGGCATTGATTGTTACGTCATCGGTTTGTATTAGAAAATTGCGTCGTTTTCTCAAAAATTGATGACGTCACTCACACAAACAAGTGACGTAACAATCAATACCTGCTCCCAATAGAAGATAACTCTGCAATACGCACAGACGGAATACACACCAATAAAAAACCCATTGAAACACGAAAGTGAACATGTTAAATTCTAGAAACAATATATACCAGTCAACACAACCATTAAAAACACGTCAGTGAATATGTGAATTTCCACAAACAATGCAATGTCATACCAGTCAAAACAGTTTTGCAATTATGTAAAGCAATTAGAACTACTACAAAAATAATACATATCAGCCTGACAAATAATTCATACTAGTCAGACAAACTTCACAAACCTTTGAACTACGATACCAGCACTGCAAAGCAGACGGTAAAACAACACAAAATACATACCAGGTCGTACAAACAGAACGCCAGGTCCTAAAAAGACCGAGAGAACATTGTTTACGAAATTAACTTACTGACGATTTGAAACCGTCATACTTGATCTTGTTTAATTTTTTTCCGAAACGAAGAAGTTTTACGTCCATCCTATATGGATCAAGATCACAATTCTTATTCCTAATGACGGAATACTGAGATGACGTCATTGTGTAGTTTACATTTTGTTAGAGTGTGTATTATACATGTACATGAAACCAAAGGTAATATTTTGGTGAGTATAAGGGTTGTAATCAAAATCATAAAAGATCGTAACTTTCAGTACAGCTAGCGGCGTGAGTGCAATTGTGCAATTGACGTAATTCTCAGTAAATTTTAAAATGTTGCGTTCCGCACGAAAATGTCAAGTGTGTATAAAAGAAATGTTTGCAGATTGTAAATCATCATTAGGACATTAGTCCCAACATTTGTCTAGTAAAAGAATAAGTTTAAATAATTACAACTTGTATTTGTTCATTCCAAATTTGATTCCAAATAAATCCATTTTAAAAATGACCTCGACCCTTTTATTCAAGCCATATACTCAATTCTCAAAACTATGCTGAACACCAAACTAAGGCGATTTACTGCCTTCTGTGTCATGAATCGGGATCAAGTACTTATTGTTAACGTGTAGGTGGGTACATTATATTAGGTATCTTTTAGAGAATCACTAAAAGTAGAGATTACATCTAAATACAGCCATTGACATTGTTCAAGTATTATCGATCCACTCCCCACCTATATGATAGTAATTTTCCAGCAATCAAGACGTCAATCACTGGTATTAGCGTGACTGAAAACGATATATGTCTTATTTTATTACTTGTTTAAGTGTGATAAATGTTGACTAATCAACTGACCGCAAAACTGATATTACATTTTTTTAACGGATGTACATGTAAGCGTGATATTTCAGGTCCAACCTACTGACAGCAATATATGTCTATTGCTAAAATTGGAGTAGGCGTGATATTCTAAGACTGGCCTACTGACAGCAATATCGCTTTGTTTGGAGTACGAGTGATTTTTAGAACTCATAATCATTGATGCAACCTTGACAATCCGATATTAATCTACTGATCGTGATATGGTGTTTGACAACGTTACTCACCTTTATGAGGTTTGTTCAATTCTGAAACAAGAACAAGTCAGTCATATTTATATATAATGAATATATAAAGAGAAAACTTTAAAAAAAAAAATCGTATTTACAAACAACATAAATCGATCACAGGTTTCATAGTAATGACCTTTACTGACACGTAAAACAAATTAAAAAAAACAACACTGTATACTGTATAGCTAGGTTACTACATGTATATCTTACTTCTCTAATTGTCAGTTAGTTCTATTGAAGCGTACTTTTATTATCAAAACATGTGTATATTAGATAGACAAAGTGGCATATTATTTAGGCACATAAATATGTTTGTTATTTCTGTTGAAATTAAGGCATTTTCCCTGTTGCCAAAGTCTCAAATTTACTATCAATAATAATATTGATAAATAATATTTTCACTATTGTCTAACTGTATATATATTGTCATTATGTAATAAATGTGGAACAAAGCACTTCCTAATTGTGCACTCGTGTTGTGTTTTTTTTATTCTTATAATATATATCAGACGAAGTCATGAATGGATGTGCTTATCCATTTTCTTATACTGCTTTGCATAGTTTGACGTTATCGAATTATAATTACATACGTACCGGAAAATTGGCTGCCAAATTCAATGTCTGGAACAGGAATAAGTTTACATTGGAAAGAAATAAGACCAAACTATATCATTCATTTTAAACAAAGACAAATAAATCGTCACATTAGGTTATGAATTCAAGTCAGCATGATGACATCAGTTATACTAGTAAATAAGATGCAATTACGGCAACATTAAGTTAGGCAGAAACTAAAATATAAGGGTCGAAAAGAAAACGGAAACCAAGGAGAACAGAAAACAAGAAGAAAACCCTAAATAATTAACTATAAGTAAGGTAAGCGTTGTTTGCTAGACATGAAGTTCCCATCCTAAAACAAATGTATTAAATAATTTTCAGGGGGAAAATTGAAGTTGATTTGTTCATCAAAATGTAGATGTACCTATTCTAGTCATTTTGTATTACAAACCTGAATCCTCGTCGTCATCTTCATCATCGCTATCATTAATAGCTGTCATAGGTGTTCCTGAAAAAGAAAATGAATCAATTTAAACATTAACATGAACAAGATAACATATACTGCTGACAAAGTATCAATAGCTATTGTTTTACACAAATATTAAAAACAAAAATACGTGTAGTCATTATAAAATGAAATCCAATTATATTATTGATCTTATCCATTCGATTTATTCAAGGTCTGTTTCATATAAAAAATAATACACTTACCAAGTACATTTATTTATTTATTGGGTTATTGACAAATCTCACACAAAGAAGGAACATATTGTGAACGTTTGTTTTTTGGAGGTCAAAATGATATGTCAATAACAGGATATTGTATGCAAGTCTAGACATTTCGTATGAAATGTCAACTGTCACACGAAAGTAGTTTAAGATTTTTTGCTTACCAGCAGGCGTCTGATTAGGTCTGGTCGCTGAAACTTTAAGAGAAGATATGGTTTATATCAATATATAAATATCAATACCCGTTTTAGCATTACAACAAAATCAGACTATTAAAAAAAAGGTTCCGTATTATTAGCTTAGTCAGTGTATCGTTGTAGATCTGTTAGCATACAAAACAATGTTCGAATAATTAACTTTGTTGATGTATTGGCTTTGCTTTGAACAATATTTCTTGATTTTGAAGGGTTAAATCAAGACGTTTTTAAATTACAACTAGTATAAATCAAAGCATGAAACAATTTGCTTGCAAACATAACCACGTGACTCGCACACAATGTGTTTGATATTTACATGTATTATTTCTCTGCTTTCAGAATTTTACAAACAAAAATTATATCATCATAATTGATAAATCTAATGAGACAGCGTTTTGTTCATAGTTGAATTTTCACAAAAACATATCGATACGATATATTATATTTGAATATCATTATCAAATACATTTGGTAGGGTGACCTAAGTATAAACATTCCAGGGTAAAACAATAATTATTAGAAAAAAGAAGCAGAGAGCGTTTATTAAACAGTATGTGTCGATGCAGAAAGCCAAATAAAGCAAACATTGTATTGCACCATATGGGAGTAAAGGTCAAAAGTATGAAAAGCAAACGTCTAACGTGTCCAATAACACATATATTTACATTTGCTCTGCATCCTTCCATTGTAATGCATAGTGAAGGCAAATGTTGTTATTAAACTATAACAACATTTGCTATTGTAACGTCATCAATCTTTATTGTGACGTCATCAATTTCACTGTTGTCAACACTGGATTTGCTATTCAAAACCTGTTCGATATAACTAAATAAAGCATAACTACTCTATCAAAATGTAAATATAAATAATGAATATTTTAGCAAGTATTGTTATGGTCCTACATGTATAACACGAATTTCTATTGCTGAGAAACTTACATAAAGCCCTACCGGCCTTATTAAGTTTGTCATCAATAGCAATGTGTGTTATGGGCCATAACAACATTTGCTAAAACATTAGTTGCTTATGTATAATACAAAAAATAGTATAGTAGCCCAACAATAGAGTCAGCCATTTTGCTACATTAAAAACGTGACTTAAAATTCAAAGTAAGGATGAGGATTTATTTATTTCAAATTTATTTTGGCAAAGCAAAAAGCCCAACAAAGTAAACGTTTTACTGTGCCATATGGCCATTTTGTCCATCAGTGGTTCTAACTGTCCCAGAAATATTTAAGGATTAACTTGAATATATACTTCATGTTATGGAGATATAACTAAAAAAAACGGAGTGTACTCTAAATAAACGGTTTATGACGAGAGTACACTCCGTTTTTTGTGTGTTAAAGCTCCATAACATGAAAAATAAGGCTGACAGTATCGTTTACGTGAATTCGTTGATTTATTTAAATCTGGTTCCAAGAAGAAACATGGCACACTAAAGCATAATATATTACCATCTCTAACAGTTAATAGGTTGATGATTCACCCTGTGCTACATACCTGTTAGTGAACTTTCCGTCATCCGGGATTTACCTGTAACATGTAATACAAGGTTGAGATTTCTGTTGAGGAACTTTTGTCAGTTGTATTGCTGCTATCGGAAAATTTGTTGTCAGGGAAACAGAACCTCATACAAAACCTGTTTTTCGTTTAATGCATGAAGACTTTAATATCAATGGGAAAATCTCGTCATTTCATTTCTCGATCTCGCCCGTATTGCGATATGATACGATCTATAATTAATACGGAAATATTGTGGAAGGAGAATACTACACAATGATTAATACAAGCTTTATAAACACTGTATTCTTTGATGTCAGAGTACAACGCCCCCTGACCCCACTGAAATAAGTTGAGTATTTGTCTCAAATTCATTATATTAATTAACCGTGTACTAAGGTATGATAATTTGTTCAGTCCCACGTAATATTGATTATTTATCTCAAAGACATTTTTTTTTTATAAAAGGCCCTAAATCAGGATGTGACGTATTGCTTAATAACGGCGTTCATCAGTCTTGATTACTATATACATTTATAGTCTTTGAAGTTTCTTGATTGGGGAAATGTTTGACGTGAAAAGATCTTTAATGAAGGAATTTGATATAACCAGTTCCATAACAAAACAACGCAAAAACAACTAATTCATTTTTTGCAACAACGCTGTCAGACTCGGATATTGAAAATGATGGTCCCACATTCCTAAAGTCTGATTTGACCAGATTCGAGCTCCATGAAGTACTCCGGCTAAGAACATTAAGTTATACTTACTCAAGGGCCTGAAAATTCACTATTTTAATCTAAAGCTGATTTTATTCCGTTATGATGCTGCGGCTGAGGTGTATTTGATCATTTTGATATCAAATATGTATTTATACCAGCAATCTGTATTGCTTATAAATTATGCTACATATATATTCTTTGTATGGTTAAGATAAAAAAATATATATATAACCGACGATTTAAATGAAATGACCGTTATTTCTGATGAATTTGCCATTTATCTACCTGCATGTAAACCATTGCCAAATTCATCAATTATTGTTCTTGTAGTAATATTTAAACCATACTTAGTCAGTTACATATTCCTACACTAGACACTAAAATAGGTGTGTTCCAACATATGATGCTCTAATAGGTCATATTATACCTAGTTGTTCAGTTTGATATTGTACTTGTACTTCACGGAATACCTCACCTGGTTTGAAATTGAGACATACCCATCTGACGCGCCAGAACCTTCGAAAAGTATTTGCTTTCTGACACACTTGATGACTTTGTCATAGTGTCTTAGTTAAACCGTAGTAGAAATATAAAGTACAACATGGGCTGTATCAGTATTGAAACAAGTTGCAAAGGGAAGTTCAACGATTAGAATAAAAATAGGTGCAAGATACAAAATATTGTTCAACCGCAGTGTGATTGGCCATGTGAATTCCACAAAACTGATGAAGCTGGGTGGTAACATCTCAGAACACCTTACATCTGAATATGACTTTGAGATTTGTGTGAATTGCCACTCAGCAAACTTATTACGTCGCCAGATTTGTTCCACATCTATATCTCAAACAAAGTACAATGTCTGGATCAAATATGACAGTAAACATCCTGATGATCCTACATATAAGCTATATGAACAAGAATTAAGGTAGACTCCGACAGGTAAGCTATAATTATGACCAAGAATTAAGGTAGAGTTCGACAGGTAAACTATATGACTTAGAATGAAAGTAGAATCCGACAGGTAAACTTTATGACCAAGAATTAAATTAGACTCCGAAAGGAAAAATTTATGACCAAGAATTAAATTAGACTCCGACAGGTAAACTATATGACCAAGAATTAAGGTAGATTCCGACAGGTAAACTATATGACCAAGAATTAAATTAGACTCCGACAGGTAAACTATATGACCAAGAATTAAGGTAGATTCTGACAGGTAAACTATATGACCAAGAATTAAGGTAGGCATGTAGAGATAGTCTTTATGACCAAGAATTAAGGTAGAGCCCGACAGGTAAACTATATGACCAAGAATTAAGGTAGACTCCGACAGGTAAACTATATGACCAAGAATCAAGGTAGACTCCGACAGGTAAACTATATGACCAAGAATTAAGGTAGACTCCGACAGGTAAACTATATGACCAAGAATTAAGGTAGACTCCGACAGGTAAACTTTATGACCAAGAATTAAATTAGACTCCGATAGGAAAACTATATGACCAAGAATTAAGGTAGAGCCCGACGGGTAAACTATATGACCAAGAATTAAGGTAGACTCCGACAGGTAAACTATATGACCAAATATTAAGATAGAGTCCAACAGTCCGAAGTATTAAGTTATAATGAAGTTGCCGATCTACTGATGAAACATGTGCACATGAATAATATATTTTTTCGTTTTCTTTTATTATAGCTGTCATTTTATCACGATATTTACATACACAGTGAACTGTTCATTAAAACCACTGCGTCTGAAAGAAATTATGTTGCAAACGTTGCAATAGTGGCTTTGCAATATATTCGTTATGATGAAAATATTGTCAACAAAACAGAATACGACTAGTATTTATGTTGCAAATAACAACGTCATGTTGCAATACAATCCTAAAGATGCAAACATTGTTTGGCAAACAGATCTGACTATCCTCAAAGGTAGTAGGAGATGCATTATGGCATTTCCGAAGGATGAAATGTCTGTACGAATGTTGGCTAAAATTTGCAGAGTAAGCAAGACGCAAAACGATAGATGATACGTCAGTAAATATAATTATTTTTACACAGGTAGCTGATTAAAGATGAAACAGTTTGGGATAAAGGTAAAACATCTTATCACTCTAATAGCAAGTAGATATGTAAGTGTTATGTAATGGGGAACAGACATCCTGAGGAAAGTGATAACGCCTAATGTAATTTTAAATATTTACTCAATGTATCAACTTATGTGATAGAAGACGGTGTTCAAGATATTCATTAATCTATAAGTTTTGTCATTCAGATGTAACTCCGGTTGTTGGGGTTTTTTTTGGGGGGGGGGGGGGTTCTTTGGAAAATTGCTTTTGTTTATATAAAGCTCGGCCGGAAAAGTATTAAGAATGAGCTGTCCGGTATTCAGGTCAGAAACCTCCGATCTGAGGACATCATCTACACTATATCCAGTCTTTATCAGCTACATCAGTGACATCTACCGTACTAGTAATGATGTATACTTTACCCCTGATTGATGATCTGTCTGTTTCTGCGCCTGTCTTGTACGTAGTAACGTTAACATCAATATCATCAAAAGCATATTTAGTGTTTTCCTGTTTCCCCTCTTCCTCTTCCTCTTCCTCTTCCGAATCTGTAATATAAAAGTCATCACGAAACGTGTTCGATCATACATTAAGTACAGGAGAGTCCAAGCACACAACAATACAATAGATTACTGAATTGATATGTTAGTCATTTTATATATTCCCAATACAAATGTGAATGGTAAAATATAGCCAGGATAAAATATAAAGTAAAGCCTCGTTCTATTGTCACCTTTTGTCCAGATAAATTTTGGTGTTACAAAGGGGTTTGGCGATAAATGTAGGGGAAATTATCAAGGAATACCTGAACAAAACAGAAAAGAAGAGAAGACCTTGATATACATTTAACTATATTGGCTTTAAGTGAGGTAGCAAAAGGAACTAGTGCATTTTATCTAGGCTTTTGCTGTGACTTCATTTCAGCAATTGTGATATAGAATGACTAACCAAGAGCTAATTAAGTTAGTTCCGTTTTCATAATTGAATTATGAATATCGAATAATGAATATCAACAGATAGGTGATGATAAACCACGACTATATATATCAAATAGCAGGTATCGTTAACTGAGTTGAATTGAATTCAACACAAAAGTAAATGTGTTTACTTATTTGATTTGCCTGACAAAAGGGACAAAATTTACCTCGACCAATCAGATTACAGGATTTTCATTAGAGGTATAATAGACGTTAGTTTGACTATAAGAGGATTACTTGTATGATTTATTGATATTGTAAGGAAAACATACAATGTTCACTCTGTTAGTGTAGCTACACACGATTCTCACTCTCAGTGGAGTAAGCAAATGCCATTTTCATGTTCAGTGAAGTAATTGTATGCCATTCTGACACTCGTAGAAGTGTTGCAAGCCGTTCTTAATCTCTTGAAAATAACCATATGTCATTTGCATTCTCAAGGGGGTACCTGTATGTTCATAGAAAAATAAATCAATGTCCATTATCAATGGAATACATGCATGGGTGGTATATAGTATCACCAAGACTAAGGATTCGGTCGGATTCATTAATCCTGCATTCAACAATTCCTTTGATAATATACAGTGAAGCGCTTATATTTCCCCGAGGTTTAATTATTTACTAAATAAATACAATAACCATAACAAAACCGCACTAATGTACCATTATAAACACATATAGCAAACAATGAGTGCTATAAGGTTTTGTCTTCGCTCGTACCTGAACAATTTTCAGTCTTTTGATTGTTCTGGTCCAAACATCTGAGGAGTAAATCACCTATATCTTCATGGAATAAAATATATCTGCCATATATATGACGATACCACTCTCCGACTTAGATATCGGTCGGCCTCGTTAATCCTGTATTCATCTTTTGTATTGATCAGTGAAGCGCTTACATTTCGCGGAAGTTTATATGATACAGCTCAGCTAACTTCCATAAGGAATACAAACTATAGCTAATTGATGTTTGCGTGGAATGTTTTCTCACTGTGTCTTTCTTTAAAGTTTTGTCTGTGGTCGTACCTAAATGTTTCCCAGTCTTTTGTTTGTTCCGGTTTTCAGATTTGAAGAGCCAGTTACAGATTAAATATAGAAAAACGTCGTTTTTATGTTGTCCTCTCCCTCGTGTTTTAGCAATTATCGTTCGCCTTAAAACATCAATTGCTAAATCACAACGTCCTGGCAATATCATTTATCAATACGTTATGACCCAGATTTCATTTTACCATATTCATCATTTGAAAAAAATCAACACAGAACATATCTTCTTCCTGTCATAAAAAAAAAACACAAAAAAACTATGCCAATTTCATTCATAAACGATTCATCATTGTTTCGTTTTTCCCCACTAACATAAAGGAACTAGACGTTTGTTTAGAAGTTTTTCTTTGTAATGTTTTTCCAACATGGTCCTCCGAAAAATTATAATCAAGTAGAGGTTTCTATTGATAACGACGGAACCGGAATAGCCGAATATCTACCACAAACAAACTACGAGTTATATCTGAGCGACAACCAGATCTCTGAGAGGACACACGGCCTCTACATACCAGCTATACCCGGGGAACAACTGCTAACCAGCTCTATGATAGGACACAAGGCCTCCACATACCAGTTATATCAGAGAGACAACTTATAACCAGCTCTCTGATAGGATACAAGGCCTCCACATACCAGTTATATCTGAGAGACAACTTATAACCAGCTCCCTGAGAGGACACAAGGTCTTCACATACATGTACCAGTTATACCTGAGAGACAACTGGTAACCAGGGCCCGTATTCATGAAACCGTTCTCATGCTCAAGCATGGATTTTGTGCTCAAGTCTAATATCTTGTTCCAGTTATAAATTATTTAAAGAGTTTTATTTTGTTAAAGTTTTGGACAAAAATTGAAGAAACTTGAAGCCGAATACTGTTTTCAATATTTAAATTTGACTTTTTGATCGTTTACATGATTTAGGTGGGTTACAAGAAAGCTGGCGTTGAGCACAGAATCCATACTTGAGTATGAGAACGGTTTCATGAATACGGGCTCAGATCTCTGAGAGGACACAAGGCCTCTACATACGAGCCAACTGGTAACTAAAGCAGGACTTCCACATTTGAAATCTATCTGAAAGGCAACTGGTATTTAAGTTCTATTTGAGAAACTACTTGTACGCATCCCTCTAAGACACAGAACATCAAAGTTTGTATTATCTGAGAGCAACACCATTGGGCCAAGGAAGAATGGCACTTCTCCAATACCAAGCTGGCCTGTTCGTTTATGCGGAACAACCGGTTTGACCGTTTATAAATGTAACAATTTCGGGTAATTGTACAGACCTTGCAAGGCTTTGTCAAGGCTCGCCTCAAAGCAGCATCAGATTACTAGGTCCGATCTTATTCAATAAACGAACAACTGTGGTCTGACCGGTTTGACCGTTTACACGAAAACGGCACTAGTTCTATGTTCTCTTATGTCACCCTGGTAAAATACTAATTTACTATATAACATGGGTTACATTTACATTACTGTGGGAAGGGGGATAACTCGCATACGTACCAGACATTAGTAGTTCTGCAATAGTTTCTGCTTCTGAAATCATAAAAATAAAAATGCATTCGTGTGTTAACTCTTCATTTAAACATAACTTTCTCAATCCGTACGAGTTTTTATATTTAGGTGTTATTGCAATACCGTAACGTTTTGTAATCCGCCAAATTAACCAGAACAATTCAAAAAGTATTTTTGTATGCATGTTGCCTTAGTCTATTTATCTTATAAAATATAAAATAATCATTCACCTGGTTTTGGAGTTTTACTCTTTATCTTCTTTACTGAAATACAAGAAAAAAAATCAATATATTCGTTCAAACAATGTGGCTATAGAGTTCATAATATAAAGTTGTTTTATGGAGCTCGTTATTTAGTCTTAATAATGATGTTCCATCATTATAATTTTAAATCAGCTATTCCAATTTCACGAAAGTCCATAAATCCGCACAAAGGTACGACATACTCAATTAACAAGAACAAAACGCAAATTTGTATATGTCTATTCAACAGGAAAGGCGGAATGAACCTTCACAGAAATCTGGAGACAAAATCAGATTACCGGAAGGAGAAGATTTTCTTGCACCAAATGTGGCACACATCATAATGTCTCTTGTTATGTACAGCTATACTGTAAGGAGTACCAAAGGTTAACAGGAAAATTGAGTGAATGTATCGCTAGTTCATTCGTGAATTTCCACAAAACTGTTTCCAGACCTTCTTTATCAACGAGTGACAACCGTTTTGACTGTTCACAAACAGACATATATAAACAACTTATCTGGACTTCGACAAAATGGTGATATGTTTGGCGCTTACAACATTTCATGGAGGAAAATGTTTACTGAACTACTCCGGATATTAAAAAATAAAGAACAATTAAATATCACTCATCACCATTAAATTAGAACGTTTCGTAACAATTTATACTTGTTACTATTAAAATTGATTAATACGTGAATGTGGCATAAAAAATATATATATTTTAATACGTACCTCGTGTTTTACGTGGTTTACCTGTAGAAAAAGAAACCAAGGTTTAATCACCTAGAGTTGAAGTTTAAATTGTATCAGAAATAACCGAAATTTGTTACATTTATATTTCAATAATAATCCCGATCATGTAATATGAATAAATCACTATCGGCATTTTTCAATGGTTACAATTTTCTTCATTTGTTTATGTGTTATCTAAAAAACACTTTAAATAACTTGTCAAAGAGTAATACAATAGGCATTTCCCCTCAATATCTTACCTAGACCTGCATAGGGACCGATACCTGCAAAAAGCGATAGAAACAATTTAAGCAATGAATAATCATGTATTATATGTAACGTTATTTAATATGATATCACAAAAAAAATATTGTTTGGCCGTATCAAAGGGTCAATATGTGACGTTTCAAAAACACTATATATTACGTCATACTATGTCGACTTTAGATTAAATCTATGTAGACTATGTATATGGAAACGTTACCGTTTTACCATCTTTTGATAGATAATAAGTATATTTTAGGACAAAGAAGAACAATTGGGTCCACAGATAATCCAGCTCCCACTAACACCTTAGCTTAGTCCCGCTAACACTTTAGTTTAGTCCAACTAACACTTTAGTTAAGTCCAACTAACATTTTAGTTTAGTCCCGCTATCACTTTAGTTTAATCCAACTGACACTTTAGTTTAGTTCCACTAACACTTTGGTTTAGTCCCACTAACACTTTAGTTTAGTCCAAATTACACGTTAGTTTAGTTCCACTAACAGTTTAGTTTAATCCAACTTACACTTTAGTTTAGTGTCACTAACACTTACGTTTGGTCCAACTACATGTGACACTTGATTTAAGTCCCACTAACAATTTATTTGAATCTAACTAACACTTTAGTCTAGTCCAACTAACACTTTAGTTTGGTCCAACTAACACTTTAGTTTAGTCACACTAACACTTTTGTTTGGTCACACTAACACTTAAGTTTGGTCCCACTAACACTTTAGTTTGTTCCAACTAACACTTTCGTTTAATCCCAATAACACTTTAGTTTGGTTCAACTAACACTTTCGTTTGGTCCCAATAACACTTTAGTCTAGTCCCACTAACACTTTTGTTTGGTTTCACTAACACTTTTATTTGGTCCCACTAACACTTTTGTTTGGAGCCACTAACATTTTTGTTTGGTCACACTAACACTTAAGTTTTGTCCCACTAACACTTTAGTTTGTTCCAACTAACACTTTAGTTTAATCCCACTAACACTTTAGTTTGGTCCAACTAACACTTTCGTTTGGTCCCACTAACACTTTAGTCTAGTCCCACTAACACTTTTGTTTGGTTTCACTAACACTTTTGTTTGGTCCCACTAACACTTTTGTTTGGAGCCACTAACATTTTTGCTTGGTCACACTAACACTTAAGTTTGGTCCCACTAACACTTTAGTTTGGTCTCACTAACACTTTAGTTTAGTCCCACTAACACTTTAGTTTGTTGCACTTATGACCTAGATGCTGTCTCGGACACTCATGACCTAGATCCAACTAACACCTTCGTTTGGTCCCACTAACACTTTAGTTTAGTCCCACTAACACTTTAGTTTGTTCCAACTAACACTTTCGTTTAATCCCACTAACACTTTAGTTTGGTCCAACTAACACCTTCGTTTGGTCCCACTAACACTTTAGTTTAGTCCCACTAACACTTTAGTTTGTTCCAACTAACACTTTCGTTTAATCCCACTAACACTTTAGTTTGGTCCAACTAACACCTTCGTTTGGTCCCACTAACACTTTAGTTTAGTCCCACTAACACTTTAGTTTGTTCCAACTAACACTTTCGTTTAATCCCACTAACACTTTAGTTTGGTCCAACTAACACTTTCGTTTGGTCCCACTAACACTTTAGTCTAGTCCCACTAACACTTTTGTTTGGTTTCACTAACACTTTTATTTGGTCCCACTAACACTTTTGTTTGGAGCCACTAACATTTTTGTTTGGTCACACTAACACTTAAGTTTGGTCCCACTAACACTTTAGTTTGTGTCCACTTACACTTTAGTTTAGTCCCACTTAGTTAAGTCCCACTAACACATTAGTTAAGTCCCACTAACACTTTAGTTTAGTCCCACTTAGTTAAGTCCCACTAACACTTTAGTTAAGTCCCACTTAGTTAAGTCCCACTAACACATTAGTTAAGTCCCACTAACACTTTAGTTAAGTCCCACTTAGTTAAGTCCCACTAACACATTAGTTTAGTCCCACTTAGTTAAGTCCCACTAACACTTTAGTTAAGTCCCACTAACACCTTAGTTAAGTCCCACTAACACATTAGTTTAGTCCCACTTAGTTAAGTCCCACTAACACTTTAGTTAAGTCCCACTAACACATTAGTTTAGTCCCACTAACACTTTCGTTTAGTCCCACTAACACTTTAGTTTATGTCCACTTACACTTTAGTTTAGTCCCACTTAGTTAAGTCCCACTAACACTTTAGTTAAGTCCCACTTAGTTAAGTCCCACTAACACATTAGTTAAGTCCCACTAACACTTTAGTTAAGTCCCACTTAGTTAAGTCCCACTAACACATTAGTTTAGTCCCACTTAGTTAAGTCCCACTAACACTTTAGTTAAGTCCCACTAACACATTAGTTAAGTCCCACTAACACATTAGTTTAGTCCCACTTAGTTAAGTCCCACTAACACTTTAGTTAAGTCCCACTAACACATTAGTTTAGTCCCACTAACACTTTCGTTTAGTCCCACTAACACTTTAGTTTATGTCCACTTACACTTTAGTTTAGTCCCACTTAGTTAAGTCCCACTAACACTTTAGTTAAGTCCCACTTAGTTAAGTCCCACTAACACATTAGTTAAGTCCCACTAACACTTTAGTTAAGTCCCACTTAGTTAAGTCCCACTAACACATTAGTTTAGTCCCACTTAGTTAAGTCCCACTAACACTTTAGTTAAGTCCCACTAACACATTAGTTAAGTCCCACTAACACATTAGTTTAGTCCCACTTAGTTAAGTCCCACTAACACCTTAGTTAAGTCCCACTAACACATTAGTTTAGTCCCACTTAGTTAAGTCCCACTAACACTTTAGTTAAGTCCCACTAACACATTAGTTTAGTCCCACTTAGTTAAGTCCCACTAACACCTTAGTTAAGTCCCACTAACACATTAGTTTAGTCCCACTTAGTTAAGTCCCACTAACACTTTAGTTAAGTCCCACTAACACCTTAGTTAAGTCCCACTAACACATTAGTTTAGTCCCACTTAGTTAAGTCCCACTAACACTTTAGTTAAGTCCCACTAACACATTAGTTTAGTCCCACTAACACTTTCGTTTAGTCCCACTAACACTTTAGTTTATGTCCACTTACACTTTAGTTTAGTCCCACTTAGTTAAGTCCCACTAACACTTTAGTTAAGTCCCACTTAGTTAAGTCCCACTAACACATTAGTTAAGTCCCACTAACACTTTAGTTAAGTCCCACTTAGTTAAGTCCCACTAACACATTAGTTTAGTCCCACTTAGTTAAGTCCCACTAACACTTTAGTTAAGTCCCACTAACACATTAGTTTAGTCCCACTAACACTTTCGTTTAGTCCCACTAACACTTTAGTTTATGTCCACTTACACTTTAGTTTAGTCCCACTTAGTTAAGTCCCACTAACACTTTAGTTAAGTCCCACTTAGTTAAGTCCCACTAACACATTAGTTAAGTCCCACTAACACTTTAGTTAAGTCCCACTTAGTTAAGTCCCACTAACACATTAGTTTAGTCCCACTTAGTTAAGTCCCACTAACACTTTAGTTAAGTCCCACTAACACATTAGTTAAGTCCCACTAACACATTAGTTTAGTCCCACTTAGTTAAGTCCCACTAACACTTTAGTTAAGTCCCACTAACACATTAGTTTAGTCCCACTAACACTTTCGTTTAGTCCCACTAACACTTTAGTTTATGTCCACTTACACTTTAGTTTAGGCCCACTTAGTTAAGTCCCACTAACACTTTAGTTAAGTCCCACTTAGTTAAGTCCCACTAACACATTAGTTAAGTCCCACTAACACTTTAGTTAAGTCCCACTTAGTTAAGTCCCACTAACACATTAGTTTAGTCCCACTTAGTTAAGTCCCACTAACACTTTAGTTAAGTCCCACTAACACATTAGTTAAGTCCCACTAACACATTAGTTTAGTCCCACTTAGTTAAGTCCCACTAACACTTTAGTTAAGTCCCACTAACACATTAGTTTAGTCCCACTTAGTTAAGTCCCACTAACACTTTAGTTAAGTCCCACTAACACATTAGTTTAGTCCCACTTAGTTAAGTCCCACTAACACTTTAGTTAAGTCCCACTAACACATTAGTTTAGTCCCACTTAGTTAAGTCCCACTAACACTTTAGTTAAGTCCCACTAACACATTAGTTTAGTCCCACTTAGTTAAGTCCCGCTAACACTTTAGTTTAGTCCCACTAAATCTCAACTTGTCTATGGAATGTAACTGGAATTAATTTAAAATGTAAACCCAAACAAGTCAGTTTCTATTAGGACTGTTATATCAACACAATAGATTTATGAGGGGAAACATCTTCGGCTGAATAAGTATCCATCGAATGATGATAAATAATGTATTACATCATATCCGGGTATCTGGTACACGTCAAGTCTGGATTTTATATTGTGATTTTGAATGGGTTTTTTTTTTTTCTTTGTTTCATGCTTCGAAAGATGGCACATATTTTTTAACGATTACTTAAATTTGTGTTATTGGACTCTACTAAAATTCCACAGCCGTTTAAGAAGGCTGAATCACGGGTCAGTGAGAGAAACGTAACCCTCGCTGCAATACCAGGACAAAATGTACTTGGCGCATTATCGAGGAACAGGAAAGATGGTTTTGATCACCTTTGCCTTAAATTTTACTTTAATCATGTGCTTAAATTGACTCATCCTCCCTCTGAAGAAAATTATCAAACACGAGCTAAGCTTATACAATGCTAGTGATACGAAAGTATTGTCAACATTGTGTTGGTATCAGTCTGTCCGCAGCCCGGTAATGAATAGACAAATACTTACCCATAGGAAATTTTCCTCTCGGGACTACAAAGAAAAATTGGAAAGGCATAGAAAGATCATAGTTCGTCATCTATACACACGTCAAACCTGCCTAAAAATGTACAACGAAAAACCGAAGCCTTCGATAACGTACCCAGTGAGTATTTATTGAATTAATTAATCAGATATTAAAGTTAATTTTCATAGGAAATATAATCGTGCACCATTTTGTCCAGATTAACAGCATTTCAATTGGAAAGTTAGGTTAAATATCTATAATGCATATATGTCTGTCAACATGTTGATATGATTTGAATTTTGACACATGGTTAGTTGCAATAGTTTTACAGTGCAGTGTGGTCTGAAGATTTAAATTTACAAATGTGAGATTTCTCATCAAGAAAATATTTAAATAACGAATCAGACAGGATTAACGCCATTGTAATACGATACACCTCTACCAGACTGTAAACAATGATTACCTACCTACATATTGTTCTGGGGCAGCTTCTAAAGAAAAAATAACAACAATTACAATTATTCTTGAAAATATAAGTGAGGTACATGCCGACCTACATCTGGCGTGTAAATAAAATGGATGGCCAGGAAAGTGCATGAATAATTGGAGTATAATACACTACACAAATAAATTTCGTAGGTCAAATATGGCCGAAGTCCATAGTACTCATACATACTATCAAATCTGTCTCGGACACTTATGTTCTAGTTGCTGTCTCGGACACTTATGACCTAGTTGCTGTCTCGGACACTTAAGACCTAGTTGCTGTCTTGGACACTTATGACCTAGTTGCTGTCTCGGACACTTATGACCTAGTTGCTGTCTCGGACACTTATGACCTAGTTGCTGTCTTGGACACTTATAACCTAGTTGCTGTCTCAGACTCTCATGACCTAGATGCTGTCTCGGACACTCATGACCTAGTTGCTGTATCGGACACTTATGACCTAG
>NW_018408899.1:1351800-1421024 GCF_002113885.1 Mizuhopecten yessoensis
TTAGTTAAGTCCCACTAACACATTAGTTTAGTCCCACTTAGTTAAGTCCCACTAACACTTTAGTTAAGTCCCACTAACACATTAGTTTAGTCCCACTTAGTTAAGTCCCGCTAACACTTTAGTTTAGTCCCACTAAATCTCAACTTGTCTATGGAATGTAACTGGAATTAATTTAAAATGTAAACCCAAACAAGTCAGTTTCTATTAGGACTGTTATATCAACACAATAGATTTATGAGGGGAAACATCTTCGGCTGAATAAGTATCCATCGAATGATGATAAATAATGTATTACATCATATCCGGGTATCTGGTACACGTCAAGTCTGGATTTTATATTGTGATTTTGAATGGGTTTTTTTTTTTTCTTTGTTTCATGCTTCGAAAGATGGCACATATTTTTTAACGATTACTTAAATTTGTGTTATTGGACTCTACTAAAATTCCACAGCCGTTTAAGAAGGCTGAATCACGGGTCAGTGAGAGAAACGTAACCCTCGCTGCAATACCAGGACAAAATGTACTTGGCGCATTATCGAGGAACAGGAAAGATGGTTTTGATCACCTTTGCCTTAAATTTTACTTTAATCATGTGCTTAAATTGACTCATCCTCCCTCTGAAGAAAATTATCAAACACGAGCTAAGCTTATACAATGCTAGTGATACGAAAGTATTGTCAACATTGTGTTGGTATCAGTCTGTCCGCAGCCCGGTAATGAATAGACAAATACTTACCCATAGGAAATTTTCCTCTCGGGACTACAAAGAAAAATTGGAAAGGCATAGAAAGATCATAGTTCGTCATCTATACACACGTCAAACCTGCCTAAAAATGTACAACGAAAAACCGAAGCCTTCGATAACGTACCCAGTGAGTATTTATTGAATTAATTAATCAGATATTAAAGTTAATTTTCATAGGAAATATAATCGTGCACCATTTTGTCCAGATTAACAGCATTTCAATTGGAAAGTTAGGTTAAATATCTATAATGCATATATGTCTGTCAACATGTTGATATGATTTGAATTTTGACACATGGTTAGTTGCAATAGTTTTACAGTGCAGTGTGGTCTGAAGATTTAAATTTACAAATGTGAGATTTCTCATCAAGAAAATATTTAAATAACGAATCAGACAGGATTAACGCCATTGTAATACGATACACCTCTACCAGACTGTAAACAATGATTACCTACCTACATATTGTTCTGGGGCAGCTTCTAAAGAAAAAATAACAACAATTACAATTATTCTTGAAAATATAAGTGAGGTACATGCCGACCTACATCTGGCGTGTAAATAAAATGGATGGCCAGGAAAGTGCATGAATAATTGGAGTATAATACACTACACAAATAAATTTCGTAGGTCAAATATGGCCGAAGTCCATAGTACTCATACATACTATCAAATCTGTCTCGGACACTTATGTTCTAGTTGCTGTCTCGGACACTTATGACCTAGTTGCTGTCTCGGGCACTTATGACCTAGATGCTGTCTCGGACACTCATGACCTAGATGCTGTCTCGGACACTCATGACCTAGTTGCTGTATCGGACGCTTATGGCCTAGTTGCTGTCTCGGACACTTATGACCTCGTTGCTGTCTCGGACACTTATGACCTAGTTTCTGTCTCGGACACTTATGACCTAGTTGCTGGCTCGGACACTTATGACCTAGTTGCTGTCTTGCACACTTATAACCTAGTTGCTGTCTCGGACACTTATGACCGAGTTGCTGTCTCGGACACTTATGACCTAGATGCTGTCTCGGACCATTATGATCTAGTTGTTGTCTCGGACACTTATGACCTAGTTGCTGGCTCGGACACTTATGACCTAGTTGCTGTCTTGCACACTTATAACCTAGTTGCTGTCTCGGACACTTATGACCGAGTTGCTGTATCGGACACTTATGACTTAGTTGCTGTCTCGAACACTTATGACCTAGGTGCTTTCTCGGACACTTATGACCTAGTTGCTGTCTTGCACACTTATAACCTAGTTGCTGTCTCGGACACTCATGACCTAGATGCTGTCTCGGACACTCATGACCTAGTTGCTGTATCGGACACTTATGACTTAGTTGCTGTCTCGGACACTTATGATCTAGATGCTGTCTCGGACACTTATGACCTAGGTGCTTTCTCGGACACTTATGACCTAGTTGCTGTCTTGCACACTTATAACCTAGTTGCTGTCTCGGACACTCATGACCTAGATGCTGTCTCGGACACTTATGAACTAGATGCTGTCTCGGACACTTATGACCTAGTTGCTGTCTCGGGCACTTATGACCTAGATGCTGTCTCGGACACTCATGACCTAGTTGCTGTCTCGGACACTTATGATCTAGTTGTTGTCTCGGACACTTATGACGTAGTTGCTGTCTCGGACACTTATGACCTAGACGCTGTCTCGGACACTTATGACCTAGTTGCTTTCTCGGACACTTATTACCTAGTTGCTGTCTCGGACACTTATGACTTAGTTGCTGTCTCGAACACTTATGACCTAGGTGCTTTCTCGGACACTTATGACCTAGTTGCTGTCTTGCACACTTATAACCTAGTTGCTGTCTCGGACACTTATGACGTAGTTGCTGTCTCGGACACTTATGACCTATATGCTGTCTCGGACCCTTATCATCTAGTTGTTGTCTCGGACACTTATGACGTAGTTGCTGTCTCGGACACTTATGACCTAGTTCCTGTCTCGGACACTTATGACCTAGTTGCTTTCTCGGCCACTTATGACCTAGTTGCTGTCTCGGACACTCATGACCTAGATGCTGTCTCGGACACTTATGAACTAGATGCTGTCTCGGACACTTATGACCTAGTTGCTTTCTCGGACACTAATGACCTAGTTGCTGTCTCGGACACTTATGCCCTAGTTGCTGTCTCGGACACTTATGACCTCGTTGCTGTCTCGGACACTTATGACCTAGTTGTTTTCTTGGACACTTATTACCTAGTTGCTGTCTCGGACCCTTATGACCTAGTTGCTGTCTCGGACACTAATGACCTAGTTGCTGTCTCGGACACTTATGATCTAGATGCTGTCTCGGACACTTATGATCTAGTTGTTGTCTCGGACACTTATGACGTAGTTGCTGTCTCGGACACTTATGACCTATATGCTGTCTCGGACCCTTATCATCTAGTTGTTGTCTCGGACACTTATGACCTAGTTGCTGGCTCGGACACTTATGACCTAGTTGCTGTCTCGGGCACTTATGACCTAGATGCTGTCTCGGACACCTATGACCTAGATGCTGTCTCGGACACTTATGATCTAGTTGCTGTCTCGGACACTTATGACCTTGTTAAAAGGATTGTCCTCAGTTAAAATTTTGTTTAAGCGATAGGTCTGTTCAACATAGCAATGATCTAGATGCTGTCTCGGACACTTATGACCTAGTTGCTGTATCGGACACTTATGACTTAGTTGCTGTCTCGGACACTTATGACCTAGGTGCTTTCTCGGACACTTATGACCTAGTTGCTGTCTCGGACACTTATGACCTTGTTAAAAGGATTGTCCTCAGTTAACATTTTGTTTAAGCGATAGGTCTGTTCAACATAGCAAATCAATGCCAGTGTCTGTGACGTCATCAAAGCTTCATCAATCATCTCGTGGAAAATTTAAATATATATATATATATTCCAGGGTCAATAGACCATTTATCCGATGCAAATAGAAGCAGTTAGCCGATATCTTGAAATACGGATATACGTTCAAGTTTAAAGTTTCAAAAAAGACGGTAATATTTCTCAATATTAGTTAATGGATCAGTGTAGACATTAAATCAGGCCATATAGCTACGTAAGTGTACTTGTAGCGTTCACACATGCGTAAGACTGCTAAATATCCCGAAAGCCAGATGAAAGGGATGTAGAACGGAGGCGAAGCCATGCGGTTCCGAATGGTAAGTGTTTCTTACACCACACATATCACCCTTCATGACGTATCCCGTTCAATCCAGAATTGATATGTTACCAACGCTCGAAGACCCCGTAAGCAAGTCTTAAATCATGATTAACAATTAAATAATTATTACAACTACCTGTAGAAATGACGCCAAGACGGTGACCGTAAAATATTCATCAAGTTATCAGAGGAAACCTCACAAGTGAAACTTGGTAATATTACTACTAACCACAGCAGTAACCAGCACTAATACATGTAAATGTATCTGTCCTTGTTACAGTTGTGACTAAATTCTACATTTTTAAACTTGTATTTTAAAAAGGAACCTTTCAAAGTAATATTCAAAACTATACTGTGGTGAATTGACAAGATACTAACCTTCTTCCTCCTCTTCCTGTTGTTGTGCTAAAATTTCTGGAAATATTTAAAAGGGAATTCATTTGCTTTACGTATACATACATGTAGGTCCATTAGTTTAACAAGTTAAACAATTACTATCACAGATTAATTAAAAGGAAGCTATCGATGAATAATTGTTTACAATCGATTAAAGATACTTTAATACGTCTTCTTAAGTCAAAATTGAAAGGTGATCTGTCATATCATGCGTATTATTGCTAAATTAAATTTATTCTAAGCTTAATTTGATATTGTTAAAAGGAATTAAGATATCTAGACAGCTACATATTTCTAAGAAGTGAATAATTATTAGCACAATTAAGCATCGTTGGTCTGAGCAATGCTTTCCGGGAAAACGAATGAATAATGTTACTTTAGATTTATGAAACAAGCACTTAACTATGTATAACATACTCCCGTAGATGAAATCAACACTAGTACTAATCAAAGGCGTTTTTCATGCAACAATCCGCCCCGAACTGTTACTTCCCAAAACCAATATATCACAGAAAACCCTCGTTATACTGCCACCAGTTAATTAGAGAATTGTTGGCGTTATAAAAGGTTTGGTGATACACAGAGGGTGACGTAATATAGTTGTTAAGAAGAAAGCGAAATGAGATCTCTTAAAGACTTTGGCGGGAAGCAAGATGGACAATCAAAAGATTGACATTATATTATCGAGTTTTTACTGTTCAATTTATTTTTGTTAAGGATATAACAAACCAAGCTAACAAGTCAGAAAATGAAATATGAAATACATTTCCTGAGAATAAGACATGGATTACAATACATATAGTTATCATGTGATTTTTTTTAAAACGATACACATCCTATTTATTAACAAAGTACATGTTTTGCTTGCAACTTTTATTTTACTACGATTCGTTGCCATTTAAGACATTGTCTATCTCATAATGCTGTATTACTGTACAATAGAAATGTATCATACAATTCGAACGACTGTTCATGTTCAACCAAATCACCACGGAAGAGAAGGAAAACAAAAGTAAAAACAAACACATCTTCAGTAATTCCACCGTTTTTGCCAATAGTATTTTTAATGGCAACTTTCTGAGGAAGAAAACAGTTAATTAGTTCCTCTGACCGCTAACACCACATTAATTTTAGATTTTAACCATACATTCCACCTGTATATCAGCAAACACCTTCACCAAGGACCCGACACCGTATCACCTGCCCATGTGACCACCGGTGGGAGTGGTGTCCCTTGTTGTTTTTCCGGTTCCTCAGTTGAATCGACCGAGTCTGATGTCTGTGGCCGTGTCGGCATTATTTTTTTATATGAATATTTTTGAGGCTGGTCTATTGTTGGCGGAGGTTGAACAACTGTTTGTAAAATTGACTCACATAAGACACATCTGTTTTCATTCATTTTCAGGTCAGCCTTGGTGGAAAATAGCTAAGAAGCTCTAGAATAGGATCATTAAAGCATACCTACCGTATTTATGTTTTACCTCTTCAAAATTTATATTAAAGATACATTTAAAGGATTTTAAGTTTTGCCGACAGATGATGAGAATTTAAAACTTTGAATAAAAACACACGCAGATAACAATAAAAATATTTAATATCAATTTTTTGTTTTGGAAAATATAAACATAAAACAATAAAGTTGGATATTTATAGGTTCTATTTCGAAAGTTTAATGGGTTGTAATTGATTTTAATTTCATTATCACTGCACATCCATGCTTTACCTTTGTCTACAGGCCTAGAGCTTCTACTTCCCATCCTGAGCTGTGTGTGGGTTGTTAAGATAGGTGCCTGCAATTTCATGTAAAAACGAGGAAATTAACCCCAAGTTGTGAAATCAGGATATAGTCAGGTCTTAATCAGTACTTGTTCTAGGTCAATAAATAGATGCTTGTTCTAAGTCAATAAATAAATTGAACCCGATGCGGGGGAGGGGGTGATGTGTAGGAAGAAACACGCTAGTAATGTATACGTTTGAGAAAACCCTCCCCCTCTCCATTTCCTTTCTTTATTTTCTTTACCGTTACGTAATGATAATCTAGATCACTTGCTTTTCACGATGGCGACCTAGGATTGATTCTCGATCCCCCTAACTTGAAAAGGTATTTGACCACATGAGGTGGGGGGTTTTCTGGTTCACAGTTCCTTTCCACTTTCACCCTCCTAGATGCTTTCATCTGGGCCAACAATAGTTATCAAACTTGTTTCATAATTGCTGTTAAATCATTTTCATATCTGGTGAATATACTTATTATGATTAGAGCGATTGACAGATGCATTCACTTGGTCATTGTACACGTATTATGGTATATATACAAAATGTAGATACATAACTGAAATATGTAATAACAATTACCACACCTGTACAAGTATATACAATGTAACACACCTGGCATCAACACTTAATACTTACCTGTGTAAAATTACCCGGGATGGTTACAGAGACTGTCTAAAATCCGAGACATTGTCATCCCTTCGAGTAGATTTCACCAACAGGAAAGAAGGTCAGACATTTTAACTATATTATGACTATTCTACTTGATATTCAAAACCACCTCGTGCTCAGACCACAGGTATAAATATACAGTTCAGATATATAACACGGTCTTTACATTGTCTACACTGTTCCAGTGACGATTATAAGATCATATCTATCACGTGATCCCATAAGACAGTCAGCTCCTTTGTTTTGAGTTCACGCTAATTTGGTCGAATCAGTGGCGGACTTCTTTTGTGTTGTTTTAAATGGTTTGATATTATCTTCAATCTTTTTGTCAGTGCCACAAAATGCATACGAGTTGTCTCCCCTCTACCATATATAATTTGGTTGGGGCGCGTCATAAAGTGGGACTTGATACTGAGCCAGATAGTATGTAGTATCCACCTCTTATTCTTTGATGATAAACCATTAAAAAGATCATGGTTTATATATAGCTTAAACGTACAGATACGGATAACCAATCCTTTAGTTAAGTTTAATCAGTGTTCCAGCGAAGTCCGGAAAGTACCCAATCAATTTTGTTATTATCTGTGTAAAATTAATTTGTTTAAGTGTTCACGTAACTTAGCATTTACAAGATACAAGAATACAAGATACAAGAATTATTTTTATTTAGAGTCGTATATGTTGTAATGGAAACATTAGCTCTGTAGCGCCATTATTACGACAAATAAAGGGATAAAACAGGATATATAAGACAACATGCAGAAAACAACAGGCAGATGGCAAGGTTTATACACACACAGACAAGATTGTTTTTAAATCACAGCATGCAGTAATTATAAACAACTTGGCACAAACAGAACAAAGTATATATAAAAATCTACATTAAAATTGATGCTGCACAAAAGATTCATGACACATGCTCACAAACTAAGAAACCATGGTTCAGTAATACTTAATGCCAATATGACATGAGTTAAACATTGACCGAATATACGCTAATATAGCATAAATTAAAAAGATGATTTGACAAGCATTGAGTAAGTCATACAATGCGTAAATAAGAGCACTAAGCAAAAAATTGAAAGGAAGTAAAAGCATAGAAGCATGGTATCACAAGACATGGTAAAAACTAAGTATAGAAATGATAAAAAAAAAGGTTGGAACAAACAGCAGTCTGCGAAATCTCTGGAAGTTTTCTACTTTCTTCAGTTCATTCGGCAAACTGTTCCACACTTGGGCTGCCTCAAAACGAAAAAACTTTTTTTTCCATACCTCGTTGTGTTAACTCTTAGTACCTGAATGGCGTTCTCTTGCCTGAAATTATATTCAACATTATTTTTAACAATCAAATCATTTAAAAATTCTGGAGCTAACCCAGTTAAAATTTTAAAGACTTCTGTAGCCATAGTCTTCATTCTAACAAAGTATAAAAATGTGAGGTTGTTTCTGCGTAGAATATCTATCACAGGTGAGGTTAAATCGTTTTCAATAAAACGCAGAGCTCTTTCCTGTATCTTTTCCATCTTTCGAATGTTGCTGAGGCTGCAAAATGCCAGGCTAGGGGGAAGTAATTAAAATTAGATGAAATAAAAGATTTCAAAATGTTGATCTTTCCCTTTTTTCCAATTCTTTTCAAAATAGCTAATTGTTTGGAGGCCTTTCTACAGATCTTAGATACATGGTTATCAAATCTTAATAAAGATTCAATCTCCACACCTAGCAGAGTAACACCATTTTTACAATCAATGACCTGGTCTCCAATAGAAAAGTATTTCATGTTGTCACAGTTTTTTTCCCCTATACATATGGCCTGAAAGCTAGGATTTGCTTTCATACCATTTGCTGAAAACCAGTTTAGTAAAAATTTACTTTTTTTTCTAGAGTAAGTTTAAGGTTTGAAGAACAGTTGCTGAAAAATGAAAGGGTATTGTCATCAGCATAATTGTACAAATCGCAGTCTTTTAGAAACGTAAAAATGCTATTAGGAAAATGTTAAAAAGCAGTGGGCCGATAATAGACCCCTGGGGAACTCCCTTCCTCGGCAGCTTCCATTCGCCGACACCGGGGCCAAGTCTAATCCGCTGCTGTCTGCCACTGAGGTAGCTGCCGATGAAACTGACTGGCCTATTCTATAGGCTCGCAGCTTCTCCAGTAGCAGATTGAGTAGAATACAGTCAAAGGTCTTGGACAGATCCATCAAAATTGCACCAATATACTGACGATCATCCAAGGCCCGACGCCAATCCTCAAGTAGACGAAGCAGAGTAGACTGGCACCGAAACCCCTTCTGAAAGCCGCTAAGTAAGGATTAAAAAATATACTAAAAAATCACTAAGTTGTGCATGTACAATTCTTTCAAATACTTTTGAAAGAGTGGGTAAAACGCTAACAGGCCTGTAATTTTCTTTATTCATGGGGTCATTCTTCTTTAAAATTGGTATTACTTGTGCCTTTTTTAAGGTATCTGGGAACTGCTGTTGTGAAATACAATGATTAAATAACATAGATAGGGGGAGGGGACTTGGGGCCTCAGATCCTGCTTTTAGCATTTTGGCAGAAATTCCGTCCACCCCAGTAGATTTCTTGCAGTCTAAACTTGATATAAGTTTCGTTACCTGTGCAGTACTGACGTTGGTAAACTTAAAGCACCCCTCATCTTCCACAGGTTCCATGTTGTTTTGAATATGAACAATGCTTGGGGGGTGAGCATGAAAAAGCACAATGCAATGGGTGATCAGAAAAAGTACTTGCACCATCAAGCTCTTTCCCAATATCATTTGTCATATCAGTAAAATATTCATTAAAGATATCACCTACTTTCTTCTGAACAGATATTACAATATTTTCCTCATTGATAATTTCTACATTTATTTGATAAAACAGGCTTTACTGTGGGCCAAAAGTCTTTAGAGCTATGGCCTGTGCTACAACGTTCAAAAAAGTAATTACGGACTGACTTTCTCTTAACCTTAACAACAAGGTTTCTCTGACACCTATAAGCTTCCCAATTTTCTGCATTTTTGAACTTATTGTATTTATTAAATAACATTCGCTTCCTTTAAATGGCTTTTCTAAGTACACTATTGAAAAAGGGGACTGAATTACCTTTGGCCTTCTCTCCTTAATAGGTAAATGTTTATCAATTACATCTTTAAGCATACACTCATGGGCCCAATAAACACCATCAACATCATCAAAAGTCAAAGCTACGTCAAAAGGTACATTACTTAAATCACGATTAAAAGTTGCTTTATCAAAATTTCTGTAACTACGAAATTTATATTTATCTTCGGGTAGCCCAGGGGCTGTTCCCTTAATTACTATTTACAAATGTTTGTAGCAGTGTTAGATCTATTTCGTACGACTTAACGTTAACATCAAAAGACAATTGCTTCGGAATAAAAACATGAGTTCGAAACTACCTACCTTGTACACTACAAACCTCATCATGTCCGATCGGGGAATTTAACCCCGGGCGACATGGTGAAACGCGAGTGCGCTAGCCAACCGTCCTTTTATCTGTTATAACGGGGCAACTAGAAAAAAAAAGTGATTTTGAAAAAAAAAAAAATATCAAAACAAACAACCAATCGTGCATCCATTCTACAACCACGTGAATTCGTCGCCTCCCTTTTGCCTCTTTGACCAGACAACTAGTAATAAACGCTGAAATCCGGGAATATCCTGTAGGTACAGATTGCTACGCACTCCAAATAATGATTGAAAATATTATTTAGCTGGGCAAACCGAATTTATATGACTACAATGTAACCTTTTATTTTACGTCTTTATATATAACGGAACTGTTAAAAAACAACATAGAATCTACATATATCCGCGAAATATAGACTTTCTTCATTCAGTTGACAATTAACATATTATGCTTATTTTCATCCATTGTTTTTCAGACGTCATCACTCACCGTTGGAATAGAGCGACGCTACTTAGATGAGCTACTGTGATCTCAAATGACGAGTACTTTAATGTACAACATACCTAATATTTATTGATTGATTTATCTTTCAATAGAATTATTCTTTCCATTTTTAAATACGCAGCAAAAGTCTTCAATTAACTTCACAGATTCAATTAGACGATGAAAAAAATAACGATGTTGCCCTATAAGGTGTTGTTTCTGTTTCGATTAAACGTCTGACCCACTTGTTCTTTCCTTGACACACAGAATGCATACGCATGCAGCACAATGCAGGCGAGCACACACGCGCACACACGCGCACATACAATGCACATGCTCGTAGCACCTTGTTTACCTAAATTGTGAGAGAATTAACACATTGGCTACCACTTTTAATTGCAGTACCTGTATTTATCTTTTTATTATTTATTTATTTTCGAATCAGAAGAACTGATTTTGTTTGAATTACACTGAATATATTCGAAAAATAGAGACGTTTTCAAACCACAATTTGCGCGAGATAAACAAATATATAAAAATAACATGCAAGTTGGCTCATCTTGCCCCGTTCTCAACTTACTTTAAAAAGAAGGATTTCAACTTTTGCAATCGGCAGTATGCATTTCGCTGTTGGCATTATACATTTGGCATTACGCATTTGACACTAAGCATTTATGACATTTCACAAATACAATTTCACACTTCGTATTTGGTTGAAATCCTTATATTTAAATGTAAGACAGAACGGGGCTTGTTGAGCCTTTTTTTTAAAGATTTTTTTCATGAAATGGCACAGGAACATTGTTTGTTGCTTTCTGTTCAGTGTATATATCTATCTCGGGTACTGATATCACGTAATAGAATCTCTGATCTTTTAAACTAGAATTTCACATAACGCACTTGACAATTGACAATTAGGAAATTTGACATTTGACAATTAGCATTTCGCATTCTTATTTTGTTTTGTGTATCAGCCTCTGTATGTACTGTAGTAAAAAATAATCATTTTCAGTCATGATCTGCTGGAAATGACTACTGATCCACAGTTGTAGTAGGGGGTTCATTATTTTATGGTGTTTGTAGACCTCTAATACGTTCGATATATACAAGTTAAAACATATAAAACGGGGTTAAACTTTTAAATATGAAAACACTGAGCACTCGCTATTTTTCCATCTAGTGAATATATTTTCGTCAAAATCTAATATTTTCGTAAATAATTTTATTTTCACTGAATAAAGTGAATTATTAGATAATAATTTTGTTATCATTTCTTAAGATCAATATATGCTTTGGAGTCAGACCAAGAGTCCCCTTATAACATCCTGTGTTGAGAGCTGCTCGGTGTTTCGGTTATATCTCTGTTTCAGCGACGTTCTCATGTCGGCCGGCTAGCATTTGTATTCCTATCCAGTTATACCAATACACTTTTTTATATTGTAAACAAATTGAAGATAATTAAATATATTATTATATGTAGTCTACATCCAACGGTGTTCACTTGTAATATACATAAAACACAGCGATAAAGGGTTCCGGTACCATGTATGTCTATTTCTTAAAACTGGTATACAAAAACGAATAAATATAGCACGTGACTTAGGTTTTGATGAAGTTTTATTTCATTAAAGACAGACAAATTATATAACCAATAAAACAGTATACTTACCTTTTTGTTATAATAGTGTCTTCTACACTGAACCAACATTCGAACATAAATGTAACTTAGGTGTATGGTTCGGATATGTTAGCTCAATAATAATAATGATAATAGCAGCTATCACCCGACTTTGATAAATATCAGTGAATCTTGCTTATCTTTGTTCATACAAAAAGATCAATTGGCGTAATAGAGTAAGGAGGATATACGTTTCATCGTAATCACCCACTAGAACATTGAATAATTTAAAATAGATCAAATCGAAGCTAAAAGGAAAAAAGGAAAAAGTCATCTATAAAACTTAGCGCTATGAGTTGGCGCCTGCGTCACATACTGAAACATGAAAATAGGATGAATTCAAATAGGATGTGTAATGGCTGGTCTAGCTACACCGGAAGCGGAAGTGCTAATGTGTGTATGGCTACCAAATGTTGAATGAAATGTTATTCAAAGGGGGAAAAATGTGAGCATGATCTTAATTTACTTTGCATCAGCAGGACCTTTGTAATTATGATGATGTATGCGAAACGGAAAGGTATACTTGAGATCTACATCAAATAAGACAAGAGTTAACGTGATACTTATATACAAAGCGACACCAGACCTTTCCGGTCTAGTAACGATTTCGGAACTTATTTCCCAACTTGTTTCATTATATATCATATCATCTGCGATGAAAACTTGTTTGACTTTCTGTCTTTCGCCAAGCGAACTATGCCAAAATGACCGGCTTCCTTCTCATGGAACATATTGTCACGTTTAGAATTACGTCACAATATAAAACAACCTGATCAGTCTTAAATGTACTACTCAGAGCTCTGCACCGGGTTATAACACATACTCCAAAATAAAATTGAATATGATTGATAGCATAAAATGTTGAAATAGTGCTACAAACAGTATCGCAATCAATTAAAAGTAACAATGAAACACTAATAATTTGATGAAACTTTCGATTGTCTCGAGATTGATGTCGTTGTGTACAAGGCAGGCCGCGTAGGAATATTTTGAGTTGCTACATCTGTTAATAGATATGCAAGAAATGCCGTAACTATCTCTATAAATGTATACTCAAATTTTGTTTTAATGCATTTCAGATATTGAATTTTTCGACCTAAAAGAATTTTGAGTTTTTAAAGCTAACAACATATACAATTTAGTATCCATTACGGTACTACATCGCGGATTATCATCCATAATAGAGGAGCATATAGTCAAAGGTCACCGTTCTTCAAAAAACGTTTATTCACAATAAGGGGATGTGTTAAATCGACAGCCAGCACCTCTGCCATTAAATTGTTGGCCTGTAAGTTGATATAAAACAGGCTGTGATGGTAATAGGTGTGCAAAGTTTCTCCAGAGTTTTGTTTGTTTTTGTGAAATATTGACCGGCGTCCTTGTCCACATGGCCCCAAAATGCACATACCCAGGTTCACGGAAAAGGAATTACGCTCCCTATCTCTGAATTATTTATCCAACTGTGGTATAGTTTAAAATATAGTGGCTTTAAATGCCATCAAGCAAAACGAAATGGGGACATTACCGACCACAAATTGATAACAAATAATTTACGACACACATTCATGAGTTAAGAAAATGTATGAGCTTTACCATGATTCACGTAAATCGGTGTCTATGCGCAATGGAACCAAATTTCATGCACGGCTTGATTGCATGGGTTATTGTCATGCGCATAGAATTTAGTTAGTTTAAAGGGAGTAGTTAGACATTGTTATTATCAGACTTTGATCTCTTCAAGGTCATCGTCTACTGGAGGATCGTCACGAGCCTGCATCTTCTTTTTCTTCAAATCGTCTAACCGAGCCTGGAGCTGCAGGTCTACCTTTTCTTTGTTAGATGTATTTCTGAGAAGAGAATCAAATGAGATATCAGTATATATAATATATGAATATATACATTATATTTTGTCAGTGATGAATTTCGAGATGATCTGTTGAGGTGTGTGGACGTGTTAATTACTTTCCTACTAATATTCTGCAAACAAAAGCTGCACTATCAAGCGTTTCTTGCAAACAGTGTTTGGTAAGTGTTTCACGCATTGTTTGCGAGATATTTGCATCACAAAATGTAAAAAGCAGGCTATAATTCTATTGATGACCCTTTGAGTCAGGACCAAGCCTCGATGTATGTAGAGAACGAAACGGAACCAAACGACATGCATGTTGAGAGCGGTCGATGTTGTTGTGGACATTCATACTTTGGCGAGCCTTTCTTAAACTAAATATATAAATAACACCCTCAGGAAAAGAAACCTATCTACCAGTGACATATTGCAATGTAATGACTCTAAGAAAATAAAGACATTTCGACCAGAAAGTTTCGTTACTCAGAAACCGGTGACACCCTTTGCCACACCTCCGCTACAGTTTAACGACCAGGCGAACATAGCCTAAATCCCTACATGTAATAACAATTGTTTTCGTCCCATCAAGGACCTATGTTTGAACAAATAAACTGTAAACTCGCGCATCGACACCGAAATGGGGGGAAAATCGGATCAATCAGCGGTTTTCGATAACATGCAAAACAAAGTTGAATCTCAATTATCCAGAATATCCATAAATCGGTTCAGGAAAAAGTCGAAAATCTCTCCGACCGTCGGGACAGGAGGCTTGACATAATAATTTGCAATCTATCCGAACACTCTAGCGAGAATGACACAAGGAAAGTTAACAGTACTCTCATCAATGAAGGACTGCGCCTTCGTGACATTTCATTCGTGTCGACAGAGCGTAAACATTGTAAAAACCTTCAAAAGTCGCGGGTAACGACTGATTCCAAGAAGTGAACATCATTAACGACGTACCAACTGGACAAAGGAATTTAACCCAAAATTTAAGAAAGATTGTCAACAATCTGGGAAAAGACAGTTGAGAGGTTCAAGGGTCGTCGGCATTACACGGGCTAACACTGCTGTTTCTTATGCAAATAAGGTCCGATATGGAAGCAGTTTGTGTAGCCGATCGCGGGACAGCACGCGTCGACAAATGTGGCGGTCACAAGCGAGCAAACTCGGAAGAATGCGATGACCCGGAACGATGATCCTTGACTCGTAGTAATTAGCTATTACAACCAAAATTAGTTATCGGAAGCCGAAGCGAGAACACAATGATATGTATGTTTTAGTATCTTTACAGTTTCTGTTAAAATCTTCATAAAGTTTGCTGGATGTGTTTACTATTCGGCATCTCTTCGTCCGATACAATCTGATTAAAATCATCTGTTACATGGCTCCGCCTCAACATTTGAATGTGCCGCGGTCAGGGTCACGTTCAAGTGACCTTTAGATGAACCAATTAGAGGCGCCCTGGCAAAAGTTTGCCAGCGAATCGGAATATAATGGTTGATAGATAAATAGCGAGAGGTATCGAACAGATTAGTTTTCCAAAACAAATATGGTGGCGGGAACTGACGTTTCTACGACGCCAAGGGAAACGTACCCATTGGGAAATAATTGTGTAGGCAACACCGCCATACAGTCTTTCTTCTCTAATAAAGCTTCGAATATCTTTTTCTGTTCGGGTTTCAGACGATCAATCTCAAATAACTTGAGAACGTTCGCATCATTCTCATCAATGTCAGCCATATTTGTTACAACTCCGAGCGCCCTTTTGAAAGAGGGTCTCTGATTGGTCAAAATTTAATGAGTATTTATAAATATAAAGGTCACCTGAACGTGACCCTGACCGCGGCACACTCCGATGTTCAGGCGTAGTACGAAGTTAACGAAGCCATGTAACTTATGATTTTAATCAGATTGCATCCGATATGACATTTTTTTAAATCAGATTGCATCCGATATGACATTTTTTAACTAGCAATTTATAAAGTTTCCAAACATTACACCTGAATCCAGCTAAATGAAGCGAGTCGATAAGAATTTACACGGAAAAAGTGGTTAAAAACTAATTCAAATATGAATCTGTTTCGAATTAAATCATCTGGAGAAAATGCAAATACATTTCTAGACAATCTTTCAAAAGATCACAGGTGTAAGTCATTAAACTCACGTTTGGTTGATTTCCAAGGCGCGGTCTAGTATGGCCTTGGCTTGGTTTTGAAGGTCACTGCGTGCCGCTATTTTCTCTTCCCTTTTCCTCTGTAGCTCCTCCTGCTGTCGTTTCTTTTCCTGTATTTGTTTGTTCTCAGCAGCTTGCATCCCCGATAATATGGCGTCGGATTCCTTTATGACAAAAAACACTGCATTACATTGTATTGACAGACCGGTGTAGTATGGATAAAGTTCATGGTAACATGAACCGCTAATCTGCTCCATGGTTAAGTGAAGCTTGACACATTTTGATATCTGTTGACAAAACCCTTTCTTAATACCCTACCCAAACCCGATTTCTGCTATTTCCAAATAAATATGAACAAACTGAAGAAAACTACATATCAAAACGAGTTGATGGAAACAAAAACTATTAGAACAAATATAGGTGACGGCTTCATTTAACCGTGGGGCTGTTAACATAACCCTTATAGTGAATGAACCGCGGTTCAAATTACAATTATAGAAATTGACCCAGGTTCATTTCAACATACTTCCCAATTTCACGCCAAACCTTTATATCTGATAATGAATTGTTATATTATATAACATCTACAATATAATTGCTGTAAACTGGATCTGGGATAGATTGTAAGGAAACGCTAATTGTTTAGATACTTAAGTTTTAACAGGAAGCTCGTTTTTCACCAACCTTTATTTCTCGAAAGAGAATTGTACGCACAGATGAGTTCAGCCGAGCGTTAACTGTATGACACAGTCGTACAACAATAACAACAGCCATATTAACCTGTTTCAGTTTTTCCTGTGAAATGGAGGGCTCGCCCGAGGCTGTGGTACTGAATGGACGTGGACTGTCCGAGTGGGCCCTGGACGCTGGTCTGTTATTTCTTGACTCCGGTCTTCCACTAGACATCGGTCTTTCATCCTCACCCCGTCGAGATATTGAACTGAGAGGCCTGTCATTACTCCGAATGCTCGTGGAACTCGAAGCGCGGTCGTTTCGGCTCTGTGCGCGGCTCTGTGCGCGGCTCTGCGCTCGTTCGTTGCGTATCTGCGCCAGAGTTCTGCTCATCGGCCTCTGTTGCTCTTCCTCCATTCTGGACGATGATCGCACCTGCATCCGAGACTGACGGGATTTTTGTTGAAACTCGAGTTCCTCCTGTTGCCTTCTTTCCTCTGTATATTAGAAAGGATTCTTGAATATTGATCACGTGACAGGTGTTTTAAAAAGGGGACTTTTGTTTGGTACTTCAGAAATATAGATGAAAATTTCAATTGTAAACTAAACAACCCACAAATGGAGAGTTTGTCATCATTTTTTGTAACTTTTGTATGTCAAACTTTTATTTTGAGTTGCATTTATGAGAAGATTGTGAAAATAATCATTTTTAACATTAAAATAATATGTCATTATAAGGAATTTGTCCATGTTAAGGAAAAGAATAACTTAGAAATTGTCCAGAATTAAACGAAAAAGTGTGAAATAAGGTGTTTTCGTATACCCATGATAATTAAGGGATGAACCTTATCGTTAAGCACCTCAAAATAAACCTACACCAAGTGACGGTATATTTATCAGTAGGAATTCTTCATACCTCTTTGTACCGGAAGCAAGGATGGATTCAGTGAAAAAACATTTAAGATTCACGATTGATAAACAACGGGGCTAACGTGTGTTATACGGTTAGGATATAAAGGAAAGAATATTTAAGTAAACTTATTTTGTTAAACAGTTTTAAACCAGTTGCAACATCAAGCTGTGATGTTGTGACTCCGTAAACGCTCACCGTGCGTGCGCGCTTCGTGTTTGAGTGTTTCCTGTTCAAGGTGGTAGTCGGCGAGCTCGGCCTTGAACAACATCCGGCTCTCTCCCAGGATCCCCACAGTTTCATTGGCCTCCTTCTCAAACAATTCCATGAAAAGGTTCATCACCGTGTTCTGAAAAACAAATTTATTAAAACCGTCAACACATAATTGTTGTGAAAATTGTTTTGTATTTTTTAAACCTATAAATTATTTGATTTCTGAAATTCTCATAAATATTATATTGAACTGTGTAAATATCAAAGAGTGTGAACAGAACGGTTTATTGGTGATATGATTGGCCTATCTCGTGTAGAGTTCTGTAGACGGTTTCATAAAAGATAGGTATACAATTTGTATAATAGTTTATCATCTGTTACAAGAACTACGGGTACGAAAGGCTGGGACAGCGTTGGAAACCATGTACAGCTGTTGTTTCTTATATAGAACCTAATCGTGGTTTTGCAACGCATTTAACCGTTAGATTAAGTTAGTTAGTACAACCAGACGTACCCTTATCCACCTTTCCCAGCTATAAAAGAATGTTCGTCCAAGAACTCTGTTAGTCCATCTGGTGATCAGAAGGAGGAATGTGAAAATTCTATTATAAAAGAGGCAGAGGCAGACACTAATTTAACCACGACAGATAATCTATAAATTTTGGCGAGTACTGATGCTGCATGTAGCGGTTTCTCTTAAGGTTCCCCTTTGAGTCAGAAGAAACTCTGGCAATGCTTAAAAAGGATTCCGACGGATATGAGTTAGACAGTTAGACACATTGATTGCGTGATTATAAGCGCAAAAGAACATCGCCTAATCTATGAGTTTTTCGCTTTCACACAGCTTCTGGCATACTAATGGCGGATTCCACTTCGTTCATATGTAAATACATTTTTTCGAATGTCTCCGAAAGTAAAAGAAAACATATCATGTTAAAAAGGACTGATATGGTCGTTTTAGAAGTTATTGTTGCAGTCATTCATCAGCACGATCACGTGATCCATGCACAGTCAATTACATTTATAAATTGCCTTGGACTTTTGAACATATGAATTACATCGGTTGTCCTAGTGGTTCTCAAACTCTTTTGAACGAGATATCAATACTTTTAGTAATCCCTAGAAATGCAACAGTATAAAAAAACGTGCTAGAATAAGTTCCAACTACAAGGTTACAGAACACCCTTCAGACTAATGATCCACATTTTGCCTGATTTCTGTGTAACATTGATCTTGTTCACTATAAAATTGCTATACCAGGCTGCATCTCATGAAATTTTGTATAATCTATAATTTATTCAATTACGGATCCTTTTCACAGTTTACACGATTTCTTTTCTAGGTAAATTGTACTGTACCATAAGGTCATTTCTAACGTGTTTCAAAACATGCCTGCAATATACCTGATGTTGCATTTGTAATTGGTTTGGTTTGGTTTTATTTTGTATAATGTCCTATTAACAGCTAAGGTCATTTGATGACGTGCTTCCATGTGTGTTGTGTAAGCGTGCGTGTGTGTATGTGTGCCGGATACAGGGTATGTTCGTGTAATTGCCTCCTTGTGATAGTGTGGATATAATGCCGACTTTATAGTGCTATCTCACTGAAATACCATGCCGAAGGCACCCAGCACAGCATTTCGCCCGATCACATTATACTGACAATGGGTGAACCAGACAGAGCCCATTGCCTTCCTAAAGTGGGCATTGGATCAACATAAAAGCAAAAAGTGAGTTGTTGCTAAGCAAGGAAATAATAATAATAATAATAAAATAATAATAATAATAATAATATACAACATTTATATAGCGCCCTATATAATTTGTAGAATTACTCTAATGCGCTTTACAACATATGGATAATAGTAATGGTTATAATTGTGAAAACAAACAACAAAGGTTTCGATCACTTTCATACATTTAACAAGCAATGTGCACATAATTGAACAAATAAAAGGGTGGTATTTTCATGACGTCTTTGCAAAGATTCTAAAATGCAGACGTGAAGAGTTTAGTTTTTATGTTCCTCTTGAACTTGGCGAGGTTATTTGACTTCCTAATAGCAGATGGTAAGCTATTCCACAACGTAGCCGAAACGCTCCCGAAGCATCTTGTTTCCGTAGGTCACAGTACGAGATTTTGGGACAAACAACAAAGATTCTGACTCCGACCGCAGTGATCTTGACGGCTGATACAGGGTAACAAGCTCCTGTAGGTACTGAGGAGCTGTTCCATTCAGTGTCTTGTATGTGTATACCAGAATTTTGTACTGCGACCTGTATCGTACAGGTAACCAGTGCAACGAATAAAGCGCAGGTGTGATGTGCTCTCTCTTTCGAGTACGAGCAAATTTGTCATTTTGGTCTTGTGCAAGTCTGTCCTCTTCGGTCAACGTCAGCTAGACGCTTTATGTACTAATTTTGCGCTTATGAATTTTAAGCGTATCCATGCCCCTGAATATCTCTGTCCCGGATGTGGCTACTCGAAGCCTGTTTGAACAATTTAAGGAAATTGGTCTTAATATCCTAAAAATTCAATATTTTAATGAAAGCTGAGCACATTCCTGGTAGAGATAATGTAATCAACAAAAATGTCACTATCGTTCCCATTCATTTCGAATAGGTGTGGCTACAGAATTAGCCATGCGGGGGGTCGCGGACGATGTCATTAAAAGATGGGGGCGCTGGAGTTCGAGAGCTTACAATGGTTATATTAGATTACAGTTTTTGAGCTTCCATACAGTTAATATTGTTACTGTGTATGCTCAGTTAATGATTATTATTTAAATAATGTATTCTACGTTTCAGGAGCCACGATTTTGTGTATTTGTTCATCAATTATATTCTGCGCACATAGGGCAGTTGGCTCAAGATTAGGAGGTCCTAACCTGTGGCTGGTAAGATACGAGTTCGATTGGCGGGGGTAAAGAGGTATGAATTGGGATCAGTTCAGCCCAACATTGGACGACTACTTAAAAAAGAATCCCCCTCCATCCTGTGTTTTGATTCAATTGGGTTCCAATGACCTTGGGGTCATCAAGAGTAAGGAACTTATTGAATAGATCAAGTGTGACCTCCTTCGCCCTTTGGCCCTGGTACCAGGTGTCTGTGTTGTAGGGAGCGACCTCCTGCCTAGGCGGTTTGGCATGTTGTCTCCAGTCCTCGGGCCTTGGAAAAGGTTAGGCGTAGAGTTAATACAGCTGTAAGACATTTTGTTGTTCGGGAAGGAGGGGTCGCTATCCGATACACTTATATTACAGAAAAGGAGCTTTATCGGGGGCGGGGGCTCCTTTATATAATTTGTGAATTTGTAGTATTTCGTGAATCGTAACTGCGCCAGAAATTCTCCAAGTCTACAGTGTAATTTGCTGTTTGTGTTATTTTGTTATGAATCTTTAACTAAGTACCACTTCTTTTTAAGAACACTAATGTTCGGACATTAAGTATTGGTGTCCTTTTCAATGGCATGGTTAAACAGATATGTCTTCCCCCTTACTGAAATAGTTTTTTTAACGAACGTACTCTCTATACCTAACCGACTTGAAACGACCATGGTTCGACTGCCTCTTTTTGGTGCTTGTCTCTCATAGATTGTTGTCATCATCACTAATGTTAAAAATACTTCATATTCTAATTTCTAAAGAAGGACCTCAACAACCGGTTACTGGTAAGCTATACAAATCTACTTCTGGTCTGTTTGAATTCCACTGTCACCAGGAGGACCTCAACAAACGGTAACTGGTCAGATATCCAAATCTACTTCCGGTCTGTTTGATTCCACTGTCACCAGGAAGACCTCAACGAACGGTAACTGGTCAGATATCCAAATCTACTCCTGGTCTGTTAGATTATTTTGGCTTTAATAAATAATTTGTTTATGAGTATTTTTCTGTTGATTATCTTCTTTGCATTAACGATATTGGGATTCACGTTTAAATGCATATAAATATATGTTTCTAGTGGGTTTCCTGTTGTTATTATGCATAATAAATATTCATTTGTTTAAAATGTTGTACATGTTTATGTGATATTAGTGCATATTATATGCAAATGTAGTCCACACTCAATTGATAATTATTCATATTTCCGAGTTCACATGGGAATCTTTGAGTCAATTACATTCATAAACGTGCATGTGACAACTGAATTAGGACATTGCGTCCGAATAATGAGCTATTCAAATTAATCTAAAATTTAAAAGCTTCTGTCTACTGAACATTTTGTCCAATTAGTCTATTCTCCAGAGCTTTGCTTATCACAAAACTTGTACTATTTATCAGATAGAGTTTCCGACCTGTCAGTTATAATTCATAATGTCGGAAATTGGCGTAAACAAGTTGATGATCAGTTAAAGCAACGACACTAATGTAGTATAAACATGATTAGGATCTATTTAGTTGCGATTGCTGGAGCTTGTGTAAGCCTAGTGATAGTGAGATGTACCTGCATGTCATGTGTATAAAGCTGACCAGGCAAGGGATATACATTTAATAAGGCAGTAGATATAAAGTTAATCAGGCAGTAGATGTAAAGTTAATCATGAAGAGGATATAAAGTTGATCAGTCTGCAGATATAAAGTTTATCAATCAGTAGATATAAAGTTAATTAGGCATTAGATATATAGTAAAATTAGGCGGTAGATATAGAGCTGATCAGGCAGTAGATATAAAGTTCATCAGGCAGTAGATGTAAAGTTAATCATGAAGAGGATATAAAGTTAAGTAGGCTGTAGATATAAAGTTTATCAATCAGTAGATATAAAGTTAATTAGGCAGTAGATATATAATAAATTAGGCAGTAGATATAAAGCTGATCAGTCAGTAGATATAAAGTTTATCAATCAGTAGATATAAAGTTAATTAGGCAGTAGATATATAGTAAATTAGGCAGTAGATATAAAGCTGATCAGGCAGTAGATATAAAGTTAATTAGGCAGTAGATATGTATTTAATTAGGCAGTAGATATGTAGTTAATTAGGCAGTAGATATAAAGCTGATCAGGCAATAGATATATAGGTAATCAGGCAGTGGATATAAAGTTAAACAGGCAGTAGGTATAACGTTAATCAGGCAGTAGATATAAAGTTAAGCAGGCACTGGATATAAATTTAATCAGGTAGAAGATATGAAGTAAATCAGGTAATAGATCAATCAATCAATCAAATCTTTTATTCCTCTGTTTAGAGATTTACAAAAAGAAAGAGTTATTTACATCAAATTAATTTGAACGTGTTGAGTTTATACCATTATTATTTTGATACAGTTCTTTCTCGAATGTAAAATCATTTTACTTTTGTTGGCACACTGGTACAGTATATATTAAAAGTCAGGGTGGATTATCATTTGATAAGAAACATGAGTAGCACTTCTGATAAATTTGGCACTGTCCAAGAGGAATTCCTGGTATTCCTCTTTACTTTCTAGTTTTTCTGCTGGAACATGTTTCCCGAGAAGAGTCCTTAGGAAGTCTTCGTACTGAAGATTGCCTAAGTAGACAAATAATGGTATGCCATATTTATCTATAATCAGTGTCATGTAGACGTCACGAAGGTCAGTTCAGAGACGTATATATAACACACGTCTCGGGTCAGCTGTAGCCCGGCAAACAGTCACATAATGTAAAACAGCATCTGTATACAGTACGTTACATAGTTTACACTGTTGAGGGGAACACGTCACCATTTTACACACAAACTTGACAATTTTGAGGTCCTTCGTAGTTTTAGGTGTTTTCCACAAAATGTATGGAGACGCATACGTACTATAAACGTCCTCGGTTGTTTTAATAGAATAATTTACAGTCTGTTTCCATATCACTTTTGAGGGGAAATTGACATGTGTTATGTACACTAGCAGGAATTGTTGTAAAATGTATTTACATAACATAGACCAAATATCAGGTATACATCCGAGTTGGTTATTACATGGGTCTTGGATGTACTGGTATAACCTTCGTAGAAATATCTGTTTAGAAAGAGTTTCTGACTTTAGGTGAATGAGAGTAGAAAGGAAGTTGAGCTTCCTTTTGTCGATTTCTGACGGCAGCCTAGGAAGGCTTAGCATAGATTCACACATATCAGATCTGGCTAGTTTCCGGAAGCATTGAGTTCTTTTTGCAATTGTGTGCTGTAGGACGTTAATGCGCTGTAGATCATTTTTAGTAATTTTAGACAAAAACTCGGAACCGTAAAGAAAACTTGGAATTATGACTTTCTTGTATAATTCCGTTGTTTTTAAAGGGTTGGTCTATTCACAATCCTGTCCAAATTTGGTTATAAGATTAAAACAGTTCCTGCCTTTATTACACCCGTTTTCTATAGCTAACGTACTTTTGAGATTTGTGGAGATAATAACACCTACATGCTTATATTAGTCCGAGGTTTGTAGGTTATGTTCCATGATTGACCATTTGAAGTCGTTATTCCGTTTATGGCTATTCCAGAAGATCAGAACTGTGCTATTGTCCGCATTGTACGTGAACTTCCATGTTTTCGCATATTTTGTGCAGATGTCTAGTAGCGTTTGTAAGGCTGACGGACTGGTTGCAATGAAGGCAATGTCGTCTGCAAGAGCTGGGTTACTACAATTTATGTCGTAAATCTTGGCTCAAACTCGGCTATGTTCCAATTCTAAGAGAAGGTCATTTATAAAGACGAGATATAAAAAGCTGGAGATCACTCCTCCTTGTTTAATTCCAGATTTGACCGGCAGCCATCTTGATCTTGTACCGTGTGTCATAACTGTGCTATATATATCAATATATGTATTATTAATTAAAGTTAGGATTTTCCCTCGCACACCCAACTTGAATAGCTTTTGCATAAGGCCGTGATGCCAGACAATGTCAAATGCCTTTCGCGTGTCTAAGAATGCCACGAATACTTTACTGTTGTTTTCCAAGTTATAGTAAATGGTCTCTCGCAAGTTAAAAGCAACTGTGGAGCAGCTGAGGTTTCTTTGGAATCCTTGCTGCTGTTTACAAAGTGGGTTTGCGATACACGACAACCAGCTCTGGATTCTATTGTTTATGAGTTTTTCTAATAGTTTGTAGATTGCCAGAAGTAATGTAATCGGGCGGTAATTATCTGGATTATTTGGGGCTTGTGCCCTCCTTTATAAATTGGAATGACAATGCCACATTTCCACGTCTTTGGTATATATCCTTTGTCTAATATTGCGTTAACAAGTTTCAGAATACAAAGAAACAGCTAACGTCCCCCATAACGCAAATGTTCGTTACAGATATTGTCAACTTCAGGTGCTTTGTTTAGTTTCAGGTCCTTGATGGCATTTATCACTCCATCGATTGTAAACTTGTAATTATGAATATCGGAGTTTTCCAAGACTGTGTTATCATGTGTTAGAGATGATTCGTCAGCATCAGGTTGAGTGTAAATCTGTTCAAAGTAGTTTGCGAAAGCTTCACAGATATCGTTGGGGTTCCGGAGGGAGTTTCCGTTTTAAACTAATTCGGGGCATGGATCAGCTTTTACGGATTTGAGTCTACTAATAACCTTCCAGAATAGACGAATGTCAACTTCCGCTGTGAGTTCTAATTCTTCTTGACATTCTAGTAAATACGCGTTATATGCATGTTCATGAATTTCTCTGAATATTTTCTTTGCGTCCTTGTAAGATTTATAACTCTGATACGGTAGACCACGAGGACGTCCTTCACTGATCCACAAAACGCGTTTTTGTAAAGCGTTTTTGTGTGCAGATTTTACCTCGAGGGACCAGTGCGGTTATAAAATGGGTATTATGATTTCTCAATGGAATTGTATTATTTGCCGCTGTAAATGCCGAGAGAGTCATAATTTCAGCGTAAGTATCTATATCACATTGCGTTTGTAATGGCATATCTAGTAGCCCTTTCAGTTTGTCCGTAAGCACTAATTGATAATTAATCAGGTCGTTGACAGAGGCTTTGTTCCGGGCTCGAAGGTCGTCCGATATTGGTGTTCTACATGAATGATCTCGCTTTATCGGCACGTTAAAAGTGCAAATGATCGGGAGATGATCTGACGATATGTCCGTTTCTGAGGTAGTGAATATTTCACAATAATTAGCTGAGTTGTAGGCAAAAGTTTTGTCGGTGAACATATAGTCCAGCATCGTCTGACAGGGAATAAGCGTGTATCTGTAGCCTCGACAGCTACTAAGACAGTTTAAAGGAACTAAATTAAGGTCCGTGATTACCTTCTTAAGTGCTTTAGATTTGTGTTTTGACACAGGGTACTGAGGGTTTTCATTTATCCTTGCATTAAAGTCGCCACAAAGAATCACTTTTTCTGACAGCGAATAATAAACATATGCGTCACGCAGTTGTAGATCGTAACCCTGTAAATTACTGTCACTTGGCATATACACGCCTAATAGGGTGATCATTTCAGTATTATTAGTATGTATCTTTATTGCTATAAGTCTATCATTGCTGACATTATCGAGCATAGAAACACTATAGAATAGGTCTTTCTTTATCAAAGTCACAACTTTGTGACGTAATGATTCAAGGATTACGTCATTTCTCGTTCTTGGGATTCCGTAGTATCGATTGTGAATTTTATCTAAAATATTTACATTAGTCGCATAGATATTTGCCTAGGTGAGAATGACAATGTCACTTTGATATTCTGGCATAGACAACAGTTGTCCAATACATGCTGCTGATGAGGAAATTCCTCTAGCATTCCAAGTCAAAAGCGTCAGGTTCATGGTGAGCAGAAAACACACGAAATAAAATGTAATGATACACATTGCTGGTATAAGCGGTTTTACTTCTTTGGATGTTTATTGATCGTTGGACCAATGATCTCTGGAATCTCTATTCCAATTATATTGGTCGTAGTAGTCTGAATTATTATCCTCCCAGTCGTTCGCCGCGCTGTCGTTGTAAGAACGGTAATCGTTATCGTCTTCGTGTCTGTAATCAGAACGACGTGACGTCGGTTTTCGGTATGAACGCGTATCGAATCCTGAACTGCGTTGATCTATTGCGTTGTTTCTCTTTTCATATCGATGCTTTTTATGCTTTTCACCCATGGACGACGAACCACGTCATCGGGCCAAATATCTGGTACGAGTAGAGACTCGGAATTCATCTCTAGTACATTTATTTTGGCATAATACGTTTCTCCTCTGTTTTCAAAGAGAATAAAGTGTGTCACTTTAATACCATTATTTTGAATATAGTTCACAATTCCACTACGTGTGGATTCCGTTGATATACCACTGATGTAGTAGCTGGACGTCCTACGTCGCTTTACTCCAATAAAAATATCGGTATTCTCGCCGTTATGCTTTGTACGTTGTTCCATACTGTAGGAGTTCTCAGCTGCTGGAGTTACAACGTCATGGTTCGAGCAGTCCCGAGTTTTTAACGTGGAATTAGAATCGCGGCTATTTACTTTCGGTTGTTTTTCATTGCGTGAACAAGCGGTATTAACTTTATTTGTGTCCGTGTTTAGTTTGGATTTACTCTTGGTGATACGAGTTTCCGTTGTTTTAGGCGACGTGTCGCTATTTTTGGAATTAAGCTTGTCGTCGTTACTGTCCCTAGTACTATTACGTGTACGCCGTGTACTATAGTTCAGTTCAATAGGTGACCCGTGCGTTTGTTCCGTTTGATTTGGCACGCTATCACTCTGGACAGCAGGTTTATCGATATCGATGTTCTGAGGAGTATCACTCACGGTCCTGGGGGTGTTTACGGGGGAGTCCTGGGGTATTCGGGGTGACAATGTCGGATCAGTTACATTCGTGTATGTTCGAATACCGACTGATTTTGTTGCACCGATGATTGTTCGTTGTTGATATGATATCACACCGACGGGTGTTGTCCGCTCTAATGTGTTCGAGATCATTTATCATACGTTTCTCGGCTAACACTCTGTCTTTAAGAGTCTTTTCTACTTCTTGGAGACGTTCCACTACCGGGTGTACAGAACACGTTAGCGGATCAATTGTCATGTTAGTAGATGACATAGCTTGTACATTGTCCGAGTTACGTGGCTGATTATCTTGTTCACTTTTGGTTAATGTTTGTTGAAGGGGGGTCCCCAAAACAATTTCCTTTTGACTCTTGTTTCCTTCTGGAGCCTCATGACAACCTTTACTAAATACTTCGTCGATCTCCGAATTATCACCATAAACAAAGGATTGGATGATAAAACAGTCTTTTGCATTTTGAAAGAACTTGAACTTTTATTCGTTGTTTTTCTGAGGGCCAGTTTCCCTTTTGGTAACGATGAAATTGTTTCGCTCTTTGTAATAATGTGTGATGATACCAAGTCGTTAAACTTTCGTTTTGTCCCGCTGTTTCCAACATTTTAGATATATAGTCATCTATAGAAAGATGGAACAGTTCATTATCAAGCTTTTCAATAAATTGCTGGTTAGGTATCGGAATGATGGGCTGTGATAGTGTTAAAGTCATCTACATGATGAGTGCCGTTCACAGTACCTTGACCGGAATTGTCATAATTCCGGGATCCACTTCTAATTCCACATTCAGGGGCAGAATTCCCTTCTAAACCTTCTTGGTCACTGTGTTGACTACACATGTTGACTTCGTTCCGCTCAGTACAGGAACTTTGGTCAGAATTTAGTACATTTGCTTGATTACTTGGGAGCAGATCTATCGTGTGACCGTCAATGTCGGCCATCTTATATAGTATCCATTTAAGGCTTGTGCATCCCGAAGTCCTTGAGACAATATGAACAACCGGCAACCGGACTATAGAATCACACTGGTATTTAATAGATTCCAGTCTCTGTTTTTTTAGTTTAATGTTTTTCCATATACAAGGCTATTTGTAACAATTTAGTTTATTTTGTCAAATGTTTTGTTCGATGCTTGCTGGTTTTACTGGTAGCTCGAAAATTATTTTGAATTCGCATGCAGTATGCGGAAAACATTTGTCTTAGATAAAGCATGTAGAAGTGTTCATAAAGTGTGTCTACGCGGCGTAATGTTTACATGTTTTATTTGAAAAGTTTGAAAGGATTTTGATAAGATGTCAATGTTTTCAATGTAAAATGCCTATTTATGTTTCCTTTTGTTTTCCACAAAAAAATATTTAAAGTTACTTTTAAAACAATGCTATTACATAAACACACGTAGTGTGTTTTGAAAAAAAAACGGTTATTAAATACTTTATAAAAAACATTTAAAGTTACTTTTAAAACAATGCTATTACATAAACACACGTAGTGTGTTTTGAAAAAAAACCGGTTATTAAATACTTTATTTACAGAATCGATTTATTTTTACATTGTACTTAAAACAATAATGATCATATCACTACCTAACTGTATTACAAACCTGATGATTTTGATGTTTTTATCTAACTTTCTTTTCCTTTATAGTGACACATCAGCCTCCTCAATATATGAAGTTGACAAGTCGCAGTTGTTTTCGCGAATACAAAACCTGTTCTTAGTTTAAGGACTGTTTGGATGCATAATAATATTGATGAATACATGTACATCAAGTAGTCAGGGTCCTCTACCTAAAGAGTTTCAATCTACGTCTAAAAACATGGTACGGTCGACATCATGAACTGATTGCAAGACATTGACTGACAGCTGAGTGTCAACCATCATACTGCACTGTGCTTGTGATGGAGACCTACATACATCATGATGAGTGCCGTACTGGGTGTCGAAGGCGCTTATCATTTCGTTCTAAACTTTTTTTTTATTAAATAATGTTTTATTTGCATCTATTATACAAAAACGATTTGGCACAAGTTATCTAAGTTATATAAAGCCTTTTCCCAATACCATGTTATGATATAAATAGATACATATACAACATGGCAAATTTTAATTTAATTAGTATTTTCAATTAAGTTGAGTGTCACATTATATGAGAGACTTAACTTCTAATGCGGTTTGTTCTTTTGTTTTCGCCTCAGTTCCTGATTTTGCCAGTTAAGATCAAACGATTTCAGATTTGGTCCTTGAGTGTTCACGATGTGGTACATAAATAAAGATGTATAATTTCTTTCCTATTTGGTGCTCGACATTGGTATACAGAAAAAATCCTTTCAGAAACTATCGAATATGCCGAAATATTAAGATGGACAAACAATGTAAACCTCAAATCGGGCATTACTTATATGGTGATTCTCCTGTGAATGATTTTTTTAATTAACGGTAAGTAAATATAGTTTAGGTTTAAATTTATTAATTTATATCTAGTCCCACTTAGTTTGCCTATAATATAATACTTAAATTTCGATTTGGAAAATGTTTTTGGCATTTTGGTTAATGCTACAAAACTAGCATTTAAATAAATGCTCTATTACAACACAGTCATGTCTTGTTTGTTTTTTGTCAAATAAACTACCAGAGTTCTCTGGTGTGATGTGGTTCAGCGTACATATTAACCAAACACGAGGCTATTCCTTCTTTGCGTATTGCAGAGTTATCTTCTCTTGGGAGCAGGTATTGATTGTTACGTCATTGGTTTGTGTGAGAAAATTACGTCGTTTTCTCAAAAATTGATGACGTTCCTCTCACAAACAAGTGACATAACAATCAATACCGGCTCCCAAGAGAAGATAACTCTGCAATACGCAAAGACGGAATATCTGTATTTATGATCACATACAGTAATTCATATATTACTTCCGTCTCTTTTGTAAACGTTTACATATTATATAATGGTAGTATATTTTACTATGCGAACGATGCCACGTTAATATCTTTTACTCTGTGAAACTAGTTGGTTTCCTTTCACACTAATGAAATATATATTGTACGAACGAGAAACCACTAACATTATCTCAAAATCATTAAAAAAAATCGTATAACACAATACATAAATGTTACACCAAGTAGAGCGTCAACAGAACATCATATGAATGCATATAGAGAGCTTCTCTATTTCGCTTCGATATCAAAAACCCATTTTTAATATGTATGTTGAGTGAAACTGTAACTATTTATAGGAAACTGTTTCTTTCGCCATGGATATAGATTTGATATATCGTTTTTGAATAAAGAAAAATGGCAGGACTCTCATGAGAAATAATAAAGATGATACACCACAGTGAAGTGGTACAGGGATCCGTCATTTGATCATGACTTCCCCTCTTTATGTAGTGTTTGATCGGAATAAGCGATATACAGAAGAGACATTAGATTTTGTCGTCAAGAGCCATTGCTTTGCATGCATAGGTCAATATCTGTCTATTACTTCCCGATATCACTAGCACGTATTGAACTATCGTTGATGGTTCTTGTAGTAAATTATTCAGTGTATTTCTCGTTTTACTGTTTATGCAACGGTAGAATAATGATTCCTTCAAACGAACAAACAAAAGTGATTCCATCATTTGTATTATATAAAACTGAGAGCATATTTTCAATTTAAATTCCATGAAATTGCTCAGGTTGTGTACGTTTAACCTGTACATGTACATTTCTGTATATATTTTTTTTATCTAATCAACAGTCTTTTGTTAGCTCACCGGGTCCGAAGGACCAAGGTGAACTTATGCCATACCGTGGCGTCCGTCCGTCGTCCGTTCGCCAACAATCTCTTTAAACAACTTCTCCCTCTTAACCACTGATTGGAATTTAACTAAATTTGACTGGAAGCATCCCAAGGTGGTGGTGATTCAAAATTGAACAAATGATGGGGCTGAACCCCCAGGGGGCTGAGGGGCGGGGCAAAAAGGGGGCAATTTGGCTATATTGCTTTAAGCGACTTCTTCTCTGGAACTAAGATATGGATATTGACCATATTTGACTGAAAGCATCCCTAGGTGGTGGAGATTCAGAATTGTACAAATGGTGTGGCTGACCCCCAGGGGGCTTAGGGGCGTGGCCAAAAAGGAGCATTTTGGCTATATTGCTACAAACGACTTCTTCTGTAGAACCATGCACTGGATATCAATCATATTTAATCAAAAGCATTCATGGGAGGCAGGGATTCAAAACTGTACAAATGGTGTGGCTGAACCCCGAGGGGGCTGAGGGGCGGTGCCAGAAAGGGTTATTTGGCTATATTGCTTTAAGCGACTTCTTCTCTGGAACTAAAAGATGGATATCAATCATATTTGACTGGAAGCATCCCTAGGTAGTGGGGATTCAAATTTGTACAAATGGTGGGGCTGACTCCCGAGGTGAAGGGGTGGGGCCAAAATAAATGTATTACTTGGAAATGGTTGAGATCCCCACCATATAACCATATATACAATTGCTGAGTATAAAGAGAAGAATGCACATTTGCTTCAAGGATGGCTCCAGGTCTGACCCCACCCTTGGAGACATGTCCACGGGCCATAACTTTAAAACGGTTGAGATCCCCACCCCAAAACTATATATACAAATGCTCGGCATAAAGAGACGAATGCAGTCATGATATTATAATAGACCCTGGGGTCTGACCGAACCCCTAGGGACCTAGTTTCTTTGTCACAGCTTGGAAAAGGTTGAGATCACCACCCTATAACCATATATACAATTGCTGAGTATAATGAGATGAATATACATATGCTTCCAGGATGGCCTTGGGGACTGCCCCACCATTGGAGACTTAACCCCTGGGTCATACTCTTCGAAATGGTTAAGATCCCCACCTCAAAACTATATATAAAATTGTTGGGCATAAAGTGACGAATGCAATCCTGATATTAGAACTGACCCCAGTGTCTGCCCCACCATAACAGACTTAACCTTTGGGTCATAACTTTGAAACGGTTGAGATCCCCACCCCAAAACTATATATACAAATGCTGGGCATAAAGAGACGAATGCACATATGCTTCAGGATGGCCTTGGGGACTGTCCCACCCTTGGAGACTTAACCCCTGGGTCATAACTTTGAAACGGTTAAGATCCCCACCCCAAAACTATATACGCAAATGCTGGGCAAAAAGAGACAAATGCAGTCATGATATTAGAATTGATCCTGGGGTCTGGCTACAATCCTAGAGACCTAGGTTCTGAGTCACAGCATGGAAACAGTTGAGATCCCCACCCCATAACCAGGCATAAAATTGCTTGGCATGAAAAATCTAAAACAGATATGCTACAAGGATTGGCCTTGGGGTCTGGCATATTCCTTTGGATCTCATTTGGTGAATATTTTGCCATGATTGCTTAGGTATCAAGGTGAGCGATACAGGCCCTCTGGGCCTCTTTTATTGATTTCATTTTGTTTCTGATGTTTAAGATCCCTTTCTTCTTATTTTTAATGAGCTTATTGTCTGAAACATAATATTTATTCTCTCAACTATTGTGTGTGGTGTAAATGGCATACCGTTGAAGCTGTATTTTACCAGACTTTCAATGCTTTTCGTATATAATTGAACTTGAGCATGCTGTCAGTAAAACCGCCAATCGGGAACCGTCGGCACAATTATCAGTCGTTGTCGAATGACGCACTGTTGTAGGATGACATAATCCAAAATGGTGGGGTTTTTTTGTCCATGGATTTTTTGACTGTGCAAAAAAAGCTAAAAATATATATAAAAAAGCGTCAACACCATAGGACAAAATTACCAAAGTGTGAACAAATAAAAACCAAAGCTATCCCTTATTTTTAACACCAAAACGTCCATAAACAATGACCAAATTACCATAATGTCAACATTCAAAGAGGAATATTCCCCATGTCGACATAATAAGACCCAAGATATCACAACATCCATGTAAGAGGACACATTTACCAAATTGTCAAAAATGAAGCTAAAAGATACCACAGTGTCAACATGCAAGAACAAAATACATTTGTACACGAGGCCATAACGTCAACATGTAAGGGTAAGACATGGTTTGCTTGTCGCTTAGCGTCCTCGCGACAGCCGGGGTGATATAGATACGGAGGTCACGACATACCACAACCTTAAAAGACAATGACAAATGTGCATCATAGCGTCGATACAATGGAACAAAGAATGCCATAGTGTCATCAGAACAAAAGCAAATCATAACGCGACAAACAATATGAAATGAGAAGACAGCAAGAGAAAAGGAAATATATCAATTTCTCTCATTTTCTCGAAACTTTTGTAGATATATATTTTCTGCAACCTACTAAATTGTAATAGGGATTGTTCCAAGAATGCCAACGTTAAACAAAAGGTGTAAACCAGGATAAAAAGTAAGAATACAAAAGAGAATATCAACTTAATTATATCTGACGTAAATAAGAGATATTTGAAAATGTTCAAACTGCATCAATTCATAAATACGACTTGGATGATTAAAAACCGAATACTAGTATAAACAACTGTTTATCCTTCGGTGGCGACATTGAGGCGCGCAGGGCCAGTAGAAAACCCTAGAGACAAATATATTAATTGATTGTCACATCAAATATAAATGAAAGCCTAATGCACTTTCTGAAAACACAAGCAAACGCATTTAGTATTCGAGAAGATGAGGCGTATTTCTATTACACGTATCTGTTTATTGCAGGCTTAAAGTGTCTCAATCTACCAACCATTTAAAGAATCTATGATTTATGATCTATATAATTTTAATATTTCAAACCCTGGTTGACATGGTTCGCCATTGCATTGATGAAAACTGAATTAATACACTAAAGTTTTAAACAGATTGTTGACGACGATCTGAGTATAAGCTACATTGTTATAATTAGAAACTGTAAAGACATAACAAAATACACTACAATGGTGGCGGTGTGAATACCCTGGTTCCCAAAGATAAATTGACAATACAGTTAAGGTAAACACCTAACTAGCTGCACTTAAAACTTACCACAATATTGTTAAAGAATGTTCTATCAATAGATATATTTAAGAAACAATCAACGCATGTGGCCCGAGTTGATTATTTTTCCAATCTCAAGTTATATTTTCCCACTAAAATAAACAAACATAATTTTTTATGTTTACTAAATCTATTCTGTCAATGTCTACATCAGTGTCTATACGCCTATGATAAACAGGGTGCTTTCTGATTGGCCCTTTGAACTCATCGTCGTGCATCCACAGTAGAATGCACAATCAACAGTAGGGCATTGAATAAGATTAAACAAGGCCGATAAAGTATGAAAACACTTTGACCTCGCTGAACTAAAGTCTCTGGGGTCCGTGTAGGGAGTCTTAAGGAGACAAGAAAGAGGTCAAACTGAAAATGGCATTCATTTACATCGGTTTATGTCGACAAAATGACGCTACTTAGTAGAGATAATTGAACTGACATTTATTCCTGCTCGTGTCCGGAAAACAGAATTTTGAAGATTCGCTAAATTCAACATTTCAAAAATCAATAATTTCCCCAAAGTCACCAAACCAGTTTGTAGCTCATTTGGAAGAATAAACAATTTCCTTTACGATGGTGTAGATTAATGGCTTCTAAATAATATGACATATTGCAATGATATGGCTAAAACATGTTTGGGACAACATTTCCTATTAACACAACAATTAGTAATTCCTTTGCCTTTTACACTATTTTATAAAATATCCAAATGTTGAAATGGATGACCCTGACTGCAAAGCTTGGATAGGTTGGTCACAGAACAGTTTCTCAACATCCGTTCGTGTTTGGTCCCGTTTTTTTCTTCTTTGGTATATACCAAAGCTACACAAAATGCTCCTTTACTTTATCTCTTGTAATTAAGTGTTCCGCTCTTTTTGGCATTTTCCTGCCTAGTATTTCATTATACAGTACAAGCATTGACTAAATCTATAGTTTCAGTGGTCTTTGGTCCTGACCATTTGAGTATGGAACATATACTTTCATAACATCATAGACAAGCTCACATGGTTGGAGCAAAACGACAATGTAGGCGTTGATCAGGGTTTTAGAGATGTCCTGCCAATGTTAGAAGCATCTTGTATGAATACCAGTATGTACTCATATCTTAAGACTGTCCAGAGACAACACTCTTATATCCAGGCTAACATTGACAGAACAGTTACTAAATTCCGATGTATTGTCATGGCCGTTTTAAGCATTGGATATGTTTTAGAACTCAATTAATATCCAATTGCTTCATTAATATAATTGAGGAAGTGCTAAAGATTGGGACTGCATGTCAAACTAACGAATCTTTTGCAAACATGTTTTCTGTTGATGAAATATTTCTTCTTTTCTGTTAGTTTTCAGTCAAAATAATTAGACTATATGCAAAGCCATGAATTCTGATGTATAGACCATATGGTGAGTTTTATATTTTCCCATACAGTCTTATTACAATGTACAACAATATCAGTTGTCATATACTGTTAACATCAGTTTTCTATTATCAAAATTTCCGCTTATAGCATCCACATTGATGCAATTGCATGGAAACATAGCATATGTTTGGGTTTGTTTTTAGTCGAGTCCTAATAATTATTTTGGCCATTTCTATCTAAGAAATTAAAATCGTGAGATAGATTGTCATTAATGAATGTATAATTCTTTGCACCTGAATTCTTTAATAGCTCGACCTAATATGAAAAATATTAGACACTAAAAAATGACACTGTAACACAACGTTATCACAAAAATATAGACTCAGAAAAAAATGAAACGTAGAGACTTTAACTTTAACATCACCAAAAAATAAAGGGTAAGCATTTCCTCCACAATATATTTCAAGACGTAACCCAGGAAATTTTCAAGGTCGCCAATGAGTAAAGCAGACACTTACGCAATGGAAATCATATCGTGATTATGATTGTTAAATTTCTCCAATTAAATGGAAGCCTTGTAACAACTACCATTGTTATCCCACTCAGTTGCAGATGTGCCTTCTTTTCTAATCTTTTAATGGGATACACTAGAGGTTGACGTTATCGATACATTAGAAATCCCTGGCATACACTGTAGATGGTGAAATGTTTGCGACAAAAGGACGAGCCTGACAAAGTTCCTTAATGTTTACGATACACGGGTATAACTATTGAACAAAGTAAAATCCGTAAATATAATTCACATGCTTCCTAACATATTTTGAAAGGAAATGCATGTCTGAGAAATGTAGATTTTGTTTAATTAATAGATTAATTTGTCATTTGGTGAAATAAAATACATACCCAGACAGCGACAATAAGAAAAATCACTGTATGATTTCAATAGCATGACTTTTTATATTAGTGACACATATTGGGGTTCCAAAACGGATAGTGAATGGCTATCATGTAATCTTAGTCGAGTTATCTAATTTTCAAAATGCATAAAGGTTACCCAAATCTCTTTGAACATTTGGAACTTAAGTAACTTGAGTTTAATATACATGACTTTCAAATATCACGGGTTTGGGGACCGCTTTCTCCCCATATCAATTATATTTTATCTAGAAAACCACATATTTCCATTGGAAAAAACATTACACTATGTCTCTTTCCGATGGGTTGAAACAATTGCCATCAATTATGACGTCACAATTGAAGACTAAAAGCATCGTTACTTGACATAATGAGAAGATTGACCAATGAAATGAAATAAACGTCCAGTGTGTTGTCGACAAGTGGGCTACCAGAAATGTTTACCAATACCTAGCAGGTTTATTCAATGAGTCGGGAGTGATGAAACCTATAGTGGTTGTTGAAGAATGGAATTGGTGTATAGCTACCATTTATCAGTACGAAGTTATAGGCAATGTTTTGATAAAATATACTCGGGTATTCTCCCATTTTAATTTCAATCACTGAATATAGATAAAATACAATAAAATAGGACGGCAGAACAGTAAAGGATGACACATCTGCACTTAAGAGAATGTATACTTGATGAAAAAGCTATTGCATTCCAAAATTAATTATCATATAAAAATTAATTACATTTCAGGTTCTGGAAAGAGGTCACATTATTGTCAGGATACATTTGTGTTGATATAGTTTATTGATTGTTTGTTCACTGTGGCCCTTACTCTAGGTTCGAAGAAAAAATAACGGCACTGTGTTTAGGCAATATAAAAAGGACACATTTTATTAAATGTGAGGAAGAGGTCCTCTGAGTTGACATGTTATAGATGTCCAACATGGATTAACATTTTGTTGATCTGCAGTTGGGTTCCTTTTCAGGAAATTCTATCGTTGTATAATTTCATTTAATCGCTATATCCAAAAGTTGGTTCACCACATGGGTCTAATGTCGATTATGAGTTCCTTTAATATCCTGTCCTGTATTGCCATTTTGATTGCTGTGTTTATTTCGATTTCGATTTCCTGCCTGATATTATGATATTTCACCGCGTAGTGTGAAGCTTCTTCCTGACCTACTTATGCCATTGTATTCTAATGTTGGGATTTGTTTTTAATATCACTGAAATTAAATATATTTTATGAAATTCTGCATGTACTTCTTATAACAGTAAGTATTGTGCATGTTTGAATAGAACAGCAATCTTCGATGGAGGGTCGGTGGTATCCAACATTACAAATATGACGTCATATTAATGATGACGTGTGGGTTTTGGCATTTACAGTCAACATGAATTCAGCTGCATTTGGTATGGTAAATATGACCTTCTGAAGCCTACATAATGGTTTCAAATAATTTGCACGTTTCAAGTAGAGTCGGTTACAGATAACCAAACGTAGTTATGCTGAATACCAAATGAAATAATATTGGGCAAAAGGTAGCCATTTAAAACGGGATATAGAAAGAAGACGTAACACAAATAGGTGATTGACTTTTAGATCAAAAAGTGCCAAAAATGAATTACTCTGCATCATGCTGACGTTTCGTCCTTCTGTTACTTATTGATGATGCTAAAGGCCAAAAGTTAGAAGTCCAAATCGGTCTATACTATTGGAGAAACAGAAGGGAAAGTGCGTAAAACTCTTTATAATATCAATTTCAAGTTTCTTTCACCATTGCTGTTGCCTGTCAGAAAGATTCATTTCTATGCTTTCTTATCACGAGGCCATCTTTGTATGGTGAGCCCATGCATGTCTTATTGTGCATTGATGCAGTACGTGTGGATAATAACATCTATATCCCATTTATTTATCATTTAATTAGAAATCCATCCATCACGAGACAATGATAAAACAAGTACCATGTCTATTGCTATAAAACACAATTTTTACAAAAATTTGCGTTCGTTGACAATTTGAATTATTGTCGACTATTCTTCGGGAAACCTGACAGTATTCCCCTACTTTTCCTATTTTCTCATTATAACATTGGCTTTTTCCACCTTTTGCCTTTTCCCTATTTGGGTTCTAGATTATTGGTTGAAACTTCGGTATTCTCTTGTTCTTTTAGCTCCAAATAACATAATAAGTTCAGGGGGGTACAAATAAGGATCAACTCGAGGTACTCGAAAAAATATACGTACCCTTAGGTCTGATGACATCTCGGAAGAGCTGAGATACTTGAACACTGCATCATCCACATTCTCCGTCATATTCATGGCTGGTGTCTCCTCCTGAGTCATGCTGATTTCTTTTGTATAATACGGTAAACTTAATGTCCAATACCGAACAGATATCAACACAACTTCCTAATGAAGTTCTGTTTACCGTGAAATTTCGTTCAAGGGTGAAAAGTCTATGGAATCCTTCCCATGTGTGTTCGATACAATGGCTGCCGAAACGATCCTTGGTTTCGAAGTTCAATGCAGCTTTTCAGGAAAAGATGAGTTCTGTAATTCTATTTTTCAGGAGTGGTTATCCTTTTCCAGCCGTGTGATATACTGACTGCCTATCTTCTAAAAAGGTATATACATATTCACAAGGTAAGCATCCATTGGTATTGATCTATCCATATTAAAAATTAAAACAGACTAAAAATTAGCCTGACATCACATCCGTTCGATAGTGATGCCAAGCGTGTCCTAAGTATTGTATCAGTAGTCGGTCTCGCGTGGTTACTATACATAAACAATGTGAACAACATATAGGCTGTAATTGCGTTCACGCATGACTAAAGACGCTGTAGTAGTAGTAGTATCCCGGGCCTTTGAGACGAATTAACGGTAGTTTATTACTACCTTTCATACCAAAATATGTTATGAATATTGATACAATTGGGTGGGTTTTTTTCTCTAAAATAACGCATTCGGAATTGACATCATGCCTCTAGTTTATGAGTTAACGCATTTTGTTTGTTTTAATTTGCCAGCTTTAATCATGAAATAAGATAATTGTACACGTTTCCCCCATCCCTGCGGACCTGTATCCAAGATCAAGGACATCCATGCCATGTTACGGTATCAAACATAGACGCACCTGGTTACCTTGTTGGCTAATGATCTATAACGTAATGCTTTCTAAATGTGATGTGTGGCGTCATTATACTGTATTTTTGATCAGTGGAAGATAATCTACCGACAACAGACAACAAGCAACTGGCGCAGCTTCCTGAAAATAAACACTTACTAAATAGACTTGTTAATATGTATAAGTATATCTTACAAGTAAGAACACCATCTTCCAGCTGTTCTTTCAAAAAATATTTCATGAATGTGTAGATAATTCAAGAAAATATTGTTCAGTCAATGTTACACTTGTAAGGTCAATGTAGGTTTTTATCAAGAACACATTTCATATGAAGGAGAGAAAAACCATTTTCAGTATGGGGGAATCGGGAATATGAAACGTTATAACAAGATTTTATATTAAACAAGATGTTGAACAATTTTACAAAAGTCTTCGTGGGTCAGAAGGTTTGTCAAGATTTAGAAATGCAATTTTATTATAGAAAACGACATTGTAACAATATAAACTACATCAACAATAAGTAAAATGTCAAACCGCTTGTCATCATTTCTTAGAACATTAAACATATTTACATAAGGTATGACAGTGAAAATGATGTTAATGAAGTACTGATTATAGTAAAAAAAAATATTATCGTCAATGAGATTACTTTTGTTTAAAGGCAAACATATTTTACTAAATATCGAGAAATACACAATTGATGTCGATCCTTTGTTACACGTTAGCCGTGTATGTATGCCATTCTAAGGGAATGGTTGTTACATAGTTCTCAAAATATCCTAAGATGTTGATTTTACTTTTTTTGTTTTTGTTTGCAAATGAAAGTGTGCTAAATCAACACTTACTTATATAAACAAACTACGAACAAAGTTTCTTCAATAACATTTACCAGTTTGGATATACGTATGTAATATCAAAATATTCCTTAAACACAAGCAATGTACGCATTCAACATGTCGTAACGTTTCAAGACTGACTGAAGTCATAGCTTGACAAAGGGATGAGTTGATCTTGGAACGTTTGCAACATGTTTAAAAGGTGCATTGTTCGTGAATATAGTAACACGTTGATATTACGAAAGAAATGTAGTGCAACACAATTTGCCCATGCGAAATACTAAAAACCATTTATGGCAATTTAAACCGTTCCGTTTATTCAGAATATATGAATTGAGGACGTTTTCCCATTAACTATACTGCTACAATGTATATTTCAAAACAACACATATGTCTTTCAGGTTACACATTGATTTGTTAAACTGAACAGACTCTGTATTCCAGACAATATCAGACAGTGGCATGTCAGAACAATCAAAAGCAACTTTAAAATATTGCTTATTTCTATAAATAGATGTATGGAAACTGTATTAAGCGCTTAATAATTACCTACATATATAGATATATTAAAATAAGGCTATTTCGATTGATCACCAATGAATATGTTTTCAAAACACCCGTTTAAAATTATTGACGGCATTATTTTTACACATCATTGTATAATATAAAATACAACATAGATTATTAAAATTACAAAATTTTATGAATTTAAACAGATAACGGCAGAACGAAATGATATACTATGTACAAAGAAGTATCCTGTATATAAAATATATAGCTACATAGTTATATTTTTATCTGAATAATAATAACACTAATTTACCTAAGAAAGATCCAGTGCCAAAGAATCATCCTTAACAACTTCTGTTTTTTTTTCAATTTGACATGGTTTTGACAGATAAAAAATCATACTGGTATCTGTTGTTAGAACATTAGAATTTTAGCCATATATCATATTTCACTGGAGTTTTACGTCACTTTTTTAACTTAATCGAGAAAGATGCTGAGAAGAAAATGACCAATAAGAATTGTGATCGTACAAAACTCCTTTGATAAAAATTAATATATATGTACAAAACATAAGCGACACCTGAGTTTATCTAAATGAGACTTACAGCTGAAGTAATTTGAATTATAAAACCATGTTAAACAAAGATATCTTACAACTCCCTATTTAAAAGTGTATTTGTCTGGAATGAAATCAATGCACTCCCACTTGAATTTTGTCAATCGTTGTAATTATGTTGAGATTATCTCCCTTTGTACCATTCTGTTATGTCCAAACTGTTTCATACTTTGTCACAGTCATAAAATCATGAATTTCTATTGAATTTTTCACCAAAAAACATAAATCCTGGTCACTGAATATATGACATAGTTTTTGTTGCCAAAGTAACTTCATCTAAATAACACAATGGATTCCCCTAATGACGTAGCCGTCACCAGATACTTTCCTCTATCACCAAACATTAACTATAAACACAAATATATTGCGTGGTTATCACATATGGATTTCCTCTATGTCATCCATTTCTTCATGGTATTGCTGAGATCGTCGGCCAGAGTCCTTCATTTTGTTTTTCTTTAGCTCGTCCAGTCTGGCCTGCAGTTGAATGTCTACCTTTTTCTTATCGGAGGCAGCCCTGAAACAAATTCCAATTCATTTCAGGTCACATTTTGTTGACAGTTTAAAAAAATGTGTTGTTTTTTTTAACAAATCGGTAAGTTTAGAATAATAATACGTTTTGTTTAGAGGATTCTTCATTATCCGGTTATGAATTGTCACCAGTTTAAAGGTAATCATGAATCTGTTTAAGGAAATAAAGTATTTGTTGGTAACACGACATGGGTTAATCCCTGAATTAACCAAACGGACTTTCCATAGTCATGAGAGACAAGAAGACGATCAAATTGATAATTTATTTAAAATATCTGATGTTTCTATCAAATGATTTACACCTAGTTCTTAGGAATAGTATTTAAAACAAATTAAACATTTGCCTACAAGTAAAAACAAAAACATACATAACGACAACAGTGTGAGTAATATCTGTACATTATGTATAACAAAAGGTCGTTTTCACTTTATCACTCATGATGTCCCTTTTCACGGATTTACGTGAAGATAGTTATCTGAAGAAATACGATCTATACACTAATATATCAGTTATTATCATTGGGAAATGCATCAGGTCGGTAAGTAGAAATATAAGCGGTGTTTCAGTTTAAACCTTGCACGCATTACAACATGAGATGGTGATTCTTTAATTTGAAGGATTTGTAAAAAATATTGATTGCAAACCAATCTAAATTTAACCTCATATGTAAATTAACGATGTCTTAACGAATGTCTAAATCTGAGCACGATAGAATGGCACTATTTCAGAAACATCTTTAATGACTTTAGTAGAAGGACATGTGGAAAACTACTGAAAAAATAGGTAAGCTATAAAAACTAAATACACCGTGTATCACATAAGGGGCAGCAGACCAATTTCGGTCTCTGCGTAAATGTCTCCTGAGCAGAATACACAAAAGAAAATCTCAAAATCTGCGAGGGAGGGAGACAGCACAATGTCGCCTTATACGATGTTTTAATAAATAAATATACAACATTTGATATAGCGCCCTATCTGGCTAACATAAGCCACTCTAAAGCGCTTTACAGTACATAGATATACAATTTTATACATTCAATACAAGAGCATATATATATTAATCAATACAATATTGAGGAATTCACAGGAGCTGCCTTATCAGGCGCTAACTACTAGTCCTGTGCCACCTGGCTAATATATCCCTATGTGTGTATTCCAGTGTGTGTGCTGGAGATGTATTGTGTTCTGTTTGTAGTAGGACCGTGCTTCCAACGGTATCATTTATAGTGCCACCTCACTTGAATGCTACAGCACAGATACCGCAACACCCACCCCAAACCATTGTATACTCCACCTGGGTTGTTGAAGTTGTGTTGGCAGGAGAAAAACAATTTCTCTAATAGTCCATGCGTACGGCGACTTCGGGGATCGAACCCCGGCCGCCTGCATGGAAGGCCGGAATGTTAACCACTCGACCAATAATGAGATATAACTTTTCTATTCTTTCCAAGAATCTACAGTTTGTGTGTTTGTGTTTGTTTGTGTCCGGTTTTTTTATGTTTATTACTTACGAGTTACTCATCTGGATGGCTTTGTTCAAGATGGCCTGGGCTTGGTTCCTCAGCTCATTCTTTTTATCCTCCATTTTCTCCTCCCGACGCTTCAACATCTGTTCTACCTGCCGTTCTCGTTCCTTCATTAACTTGTAGTCAGCATTCTGCATGTCGCCAATGATCATATCTGTCTCCTACATAAATGAAATATATAACTCGATGTACGAGCAAGATATGTGTACAAGAACTGCCAATATCTGTGTACTAAGCAAATCCAAATCATGGCAACACATTACATTATTTTATGTAGAGAAAAGCACTTGAATACGTCAGAAAAAGATATCATAAACGAGTACACATCATCTCCAAATTGTACCCTTATAAGCACTAGGGGATTTTATCTAAATTTTAAGAAACAGTTTTGTAGCTTTCAATTTGAAAAATGTATATGAAAGAATATAATTGTGATATGATAATATATGTTAATATCAAGAGGCTAAATGTAACCTTAAAAGTTGGTCTAAGCTATTAAATCACTTCACATACTTCAAAGTCCTTTTCATAATTAACACAAATAACATGGCCCTAGGTCTCTTGGTTATTAAGATGATGTTGTTGACCATTGTTACCTTAAAAGTGGGTCTAGGCCATTTATTGAACAAACACTTGAGAGCTTTTCATCCAAGCATGCTACTAACAAACATTACACAGCCTAGACCTCTTATTTATGAAGAATTCTTTTAATCTTTTTGACCTGTGTGATGTTGAAAGTCTCGTGCCAGATAATCTTAAACTGTAAAACATGAGAGAAAAAATATAGATCTTCACAATGAATATGACAGTATTTGTTCGTCGACCTGCATTACCTTTTTCATCTGGTCGTTAGTCAATAGTGGCTCTCCCGAACTGAGAGTACTGAAGGGGCGTGACTCTGGTCTCGGGCTACGGCTTCTAATCTTATCTGGTCGTGCTGCCGACAGTTCTCCCCAACTCTCATTATCACGGGTTTGACTTCTACTTGGTCGTACTTCACTGACACTAAGCGTAGTGGGACTTCGAATGTATGATGTTTCCCTGCGGAGATCTGCCAAATCACCCCAACTACGGTCATTGCGACTCTGTGCTCTACTTTGAGCGCGTTCATTACGTATTTGAGCAAGACTTCGACTCTTCGGTCGTATCTCACCCTCCATTTTTGATTCTCGACCTTTGTGTTGATGGTTAAAGTCATCTTGCTTTCGTTTTTCTTCTACATGAGTAAAAAGAGGGTAAAAGTTCTATTAATTAGTTGAATTATAGGGAAGGTCGTAATTAAAAACTTTTTCCAAATAAATAAGGACAGATTTCTTTTCAGAATAAAATTTTGCGAAAAATGTATTATAAATCTCATTTAGAATATAAATATTCGTAAAACTGAAAAAATCTTAGGTTTACAATATTTGACGATGATGTGTCTACTATAGCACAATACTAACATTAAGCTGTAATCAGTGTACACATTACAACAGAGAAGTAAGCTGAATGTTTAGGTATCATATCGATAAACCTGCTCTTCTTACCAAGCATGCGTGCCTCGTTTTTGAGTTGCTGGTTTTCGTAATTGAAATCAAGGAGGGTGGAACGTATCATCATTCGGGACTCCTCTATAACATTGACGGTATCCTCTGTTTCCTGCTCGAACAGATCCATCCACGCCTCCATCACCATTTCCTGCATACCGTCAGATTGAAATATATACAAATAATCGCTAGAAATATGAGGCGATTAAGCACCTTTCATAACTAAGTCGAGTCTAAGTCCATGTCTAAAGTGTCAAAAATTGAAAAACCAAGCATTTGTATACAATTAAAATTGTGGACTATTACATCTGAAAGCAAGATGTTGTTGTATGACTTTTGTACCAAAAAATATAGCAACAATGTTTAAAATGTATAAGAACCTAATAACCCGGCAAAGTGCCACCTTCTTTTCCTGTGTTTTAGCTAAGATATCTTTAGATAATATTTGGTAAGCTTATTGTATGGTTCTAATATGTAATAGACACACTCCATGACATGATTTAGCCGATATATAACAAGTTCACCATGAACTACTTATCAATTATGTGGTTTTTTTTCTGTCAATTTTATTATGTGCAGCTTAAGAATTAAAAATGCATAAATATTATGAAGAAAGGTTAAAAATAACATGAGGTTTTGTAAAAAGGAGAGCGTATATTATAATTTTGATCCTATACTTTACCCCCCTCATATTCACTTACTCTCAGAATGGTCTCGGTGATAGTCACCGGAAGTCCCTAATTGACATGCCCTCCTTTTTTTGTTTAAATTGCATTTATAAAATATAAAAAAGTAAAAACATGACTTATCAAACAGGAGAATCATTCCCAAAAATAATGATAGACTTTTTGTTTGGAAAAGACACATCTTAAGGTGTAAAATATATTGCTTTTTATGTGCATGTAATTAATGACAAATATATAATATTCTCCAGAAATGTCAAAACAATATCATGTTGTGAAAGAACACTCTATTTGTTAACAAAGTGAAAGGTAAAACAATCGAAACTACCGACCTTATGAAACAAACCGTGAATAAAAATACGTTTCATATGTTTACCCATTAAAATAGATTTAACCGAACAAAGCCACCGTACTGCAATACAAATCAGGAAACTGGAATACCCTTTGAAGTACATACAGTTAATTTGAATACATGAAAAATATAGGAAAAAATAACAGATTCAAGGCTTGTTCAGTCGATAAATGTGTTCTTCAATGACACTTAATTAGACAAAGTTGAATTCTTCTCAAACTGAAAAATGTATGCTCATCTCAAACGTTAAACCTTCCAACCTGCAGACGCCTTCCCATGAAATGGTTGGACTTATAGTTTGGTCAGCTAACATCGAACGAACTCCTCTGTCTATGCCTTTATCTAACACAAATCAAGGGTGACCATGTTTGTTTCTGACTATGTAAGCTGAGTTTTGTTCAAGAACAGTAAAGATCATACTATATCAAATCGATTTAAGGATACTTTGAGGTTAACAACAAACATTTGCCTCTGCAGTATTTTGATTTTGTCATTCTGGAAGATGTCAAGCTAAACCCAAGAAGAGCAATATATGTGTAAATGGATGGTCATAGACTGTCGCACAGCATTTCTGGTGCTGCCAGAAAATGTGTTTACGATACATTGTCTATGACTGCTGTGGACATATTTTGCTCAACTGTTTGCATGGTGGGGATTAAGCTTTTGTATCTTTTTTTATAACGTATTCATTTCCAGTGGAGTCATTCATCCTTGTAGTACATTGAGTTAATTTGAAAAGGTGAGAATTTAGAAGTTGTCATTTGATCATTTTGTTTGCAAATTATGATTGGCGATAATGGGCTGATAAATGGCGATGTTATGGTTCAGTTAAAAAACGTTTTACGCATCATGTGGAAGGATTCGATTATATAAGATAATTTGAGAAATAAAAATATAAAATGCAATTGCTTTATATCAAGACTTTCACAAGAACGATGCATTACTTTTTAACCTACAGCTTATGTATTTATCAATTCGTACATGGCCGTTCAACTTCTCATGAACAAGTAATGAAGCCAGTGGCATTAATGCTAATAGGTGTACTTTTATGAATGTTGTTGAAAATGGAAACAACTATTGTCTTAAACACTACACTAGCACTGTGTACAAACCATTAACAAACACTACAGCCTTTACTGTCAAAGCCTGATTTTTAGGACTCCTTTATAAAATGTAGAGTTTCAAATCTGGCAATACCGGCATATTCTTACAGCGCGTATGATGTATCTATTTGACTTGACAGGTTCACAATTCTCACAGTAGATCAACAAATATCTCAACAACAAACAATAAGACAACTCTCATGCAGATTTATACAAATATAAAACATTGCTCATGTTCAATTTCCTCATTGAATGTTTTATGAAGAACTTATAAGGAAACAATTGATTCAGAGAAATAAAACTAATGTAGAAATATTAAAAAGCACCTTTATTATCAAACACTAAACATTGTTCATTTGGTATTTGTTAAATATCTGAAATGTACCAGAACTCGTCTAAACTTTAAAGGCCTTAATCAAGGAGTTCTTCATGCCTGCCACACTGTTTCATCAGTAGTTTTGACTATTTGGATTTTCAACTATTGGTCCTCAGCATCACATTGGGCCCTACGAAGTCTCAACAGCTATATGCTGTCGTGTAATTCTTCTTTTTAATTTGGTCATACTGTGCCATTACCAAATGTTAATGGTGCTCTCTATTACCAGAACGTAAACTTCCAACTTTCAAGGCATAAGGTGGTAGACTATGCTGATGTTTTTTTAGAGCCCGAGGTTTGCTGTAATCTTGATGCCCACCTTTATCTCTTTTGAGCAGTGGCAAGGTTCATAATATACATACTTTACAGAGTCTGTCACGTCCGCATGTATTGGTAACCGTTACATTGCGTTGCGTTATACCTTGTATTTTATCGGTCAAGCCTTCTGTTTATCGGTTCGGTCCACTCATGCGTGATGTTTGTTGTTATTGTGTTACAATGTTCTACACTGTTTAATAATGGTTTTTACCATTGATTATGACAAGTATCCAATAGCAAATGTATAGTAAATATAAGTAGTCAGATGTATTTGTATATTGTAAATATCTGTTTTATCACTGACATGTATCGGTTCGATAAAAAAAATGTATGGAAGCACTGATTCGTTGGTATTAGCTTCTAGCCTACTGTGCAACTGTGCGCGTGTAAAATGTATGGAAGCCGGGAGTGGAAATAGAGAACGCATTTGAGATTTCGTGATTTTGAAGTTATTTGTGGACCTGCACATTAGTTTAAATCATTTATAATAGTTTCATTAACATTTTGTAATGGTAAAACTATTATTTGATTGACATTTTCTATTTTGAATACTTTAATACACTTGTATGTAAATTAAGTTGTATGAGAGAGTGATGTGTTCTATATTTGTATATTAATATATTCTAGCGTCACGTGACGGGGAACCAGTCATTTTGGGTGACCACACAGAATCTAGTAAGGAGCAACGGGACCGACCAGAATGCTACCTATTCAAAGGGGTCAAGGTCAGCTTCTCAAAAGATGATGTCTTGGTGACAAGGTCAATGTCATCCACCAGAACTGAAGAGTCAGCGTCTCAACGAGAGACATAAAACCTTATCCAGTCATTGGAAGTTTGTGATGTGTATTTCTTGCGGGACGTTATCTTTGTAAGGACGCAAAGGTTTGTTAGCGTCATTGAGCTAACATGTATCACCGTTGGTGATCTGATCAGTATTATACTGCACTGGAGCTACGCTATTTGATACTTCGGAACAGACTGTGTCTATGTTGTGTCATCTGTGCCGTCAAGGAGTGAAGCTTTAATATACTGTAGCATTATTAGTTATCTGTTAGATAGTGAGTGTGAGTGTGAGAGTGTGATTTGTTTCTGATGTATTCTTGTTGTAAATAAATCATTTACTCTTTAAACTATGTCTATTTGTGATCATTAGCCAAAGTACACAACGGTCGCTCGTCTTAATTTTTAAGTTAATAAATGTAAAGGTTTTATGCACCGTTTTGTCCCCTGACAAGGATGAAACATCTGTATGATGCAGTGTAATTATATTTTGAAATACTGTAGCTTTAATCAAATATTGAGGTACAATCCATTTTTGACACATGCGTTAGGTAACGCAGGTGTCTAGGGGATCGCGCATACTACGAAGTTTACTTAACGTGGAATTGCACAGTAGATACTTGCCCCCACCTATGACCTTTATGGTCTCTCAGCCCTTATATGGTAGCTGATATCTCCTTATATGGATATCATTCATTCACTTTTCATTCATATGCAAATGTTTTCGGCAGCGACCCCTAGCATTTTCATCCATACCGTAGTGTCGCCATTTTGTGGTTTGCCAACTAATAGGCAGAAAAAACATTCACTTCGATACTTTCTTAACTAGCCATATGTATGTGAAAAATACAACAATGTATGTATGTTGTGAGTATACAACCAATACAAAATATTCTGATTAATTTTCTAACGATGCTCTGCTTGCTGAAATTGTGCTTCCCGCACTCTTCCCCGAAGCAGATGCTTTCCTCTGACCTACTTACTGCAATGTTCATACCTAACTACAGTACACAATTCACGTCACAATGTTTGGGTCACTAACGTTTTGCTATATATCACAAAAACTACCACCGCAAATAAGCCTATTATACCACTGACCACTTGAATATGACTATTCTTTCCGGCAGAATTAAGAAACTATCTCCAAAATATTTTGTCCATTTCAGTATAGTCACAGAATAAATCGACAGGACTAATACATTAACACAAAAGAACTTTAAAGCAAACCATACTTTGATAACTTGAGCTACTCGTCAAACAGCAAGCAGCCGAGCTGGCTGGATGTGGCCGAATGTCACCGCCGCGGTTTACATGTATTTCTGCAAAACCTTATCTCCCTTAGTAGAATATTGGACTAACCTGATCAGCCAGATTTGAATGAAGTCGGTCTGTTTGAGCACAAAGCTTTATCTCCCTCAGATGATATTTTAGACTAACCCAATCAGTCCGACTTTAGATGATTTTGTGCCGCTTTTGTAACACAAGTAAAAATTAAAAAATGTACTAGCAGAGACGTATATATTGTAATATAATATTTGATAATATCCATTAACTATTTACAAATAATGAACGGCAAAAGATGGAGTGCGATATTTTCTCTCTCAAACATGTACATCACAAGATATTTTATCAGTACTAATGAAACATGATGCGGTGTGTTCAGGACAGGGATTGAAAGACATGTTTGTTACATACTTGTTACGCATTTGTTCAATTTAGTAACGCAGTGTTTTTGTTTACTATTTTATGTTGTGGCAATATGTCTTTGCTATATTATAAGAACGTTTTGTACTAGAGTGGAACCTACTTATTTTGATGTCGCTTATTATTATACTTTTCCCATGTACCGATTTTATCCTTTAACTAAGCAAAACAAATCGTTAATTTTGATATGGTCAAAGGTTGGACCCCGCTTATTATACTTGTTTTTTCTGCCGTGAATGGATTTTATAAGGTAAAAACTCACTTAAGTTGTCCAAGTTTGATACCAGGACAACTGAACAATAGGTCGGGCTAACCTTGCATCGCCCGAGGTGATCAACTGTCCAATCAAGGTAAAATTTCCACACCTCGCTTCACCCCCGTCAGTGGAAAACAATAGATCGACCATCGCTTTCTAGTCATAACAAAAATTGTGCGGTAGTCAATTGCTATCTAAATTACACTGTAGGACTGTGTATGAAATGGAAATGATTAGGCCAATCTGATTAAAATCATCTCTTACAAGGCTCCGTTAACCTACCGACATTTTCTGATACTGAGTCTTATAAGAAAACGAGCATGCCTTCCTTTAATATTAACGGTTGCCTTGACACGTCATGTGAGAACATCATGCCGATTCAATGAAAATATTACTACATAAGGCAGACGAGTGTTTTTAATCATTTAAGCAATAGTTTCTCTGTTCTCTATTGCATTACAAGTTGGTTTCCCCGTGTCTACGTTGAAAAGTGTCAAAATCGGGGCATGCCGACCTAACAGCATGGTGCCGGAAATTGATCCAAAATAAACGTTATTGTCGTAAACAACTGACGACGACTGCTTTATTTACAATATTTGATTATTGTTAACAAAATGATATATTTTATGTTTTGAGTTGTTATTGTTTCTGTGCAATTTGATTTAACCGCACGACTTGCGAGGCATGTGATTGTCACGTTATCGTAATTTACATAGCGCGGCAAAACATTGTGACGTTTATGGGCCAAAATGTAATGCAACTTCTTGTTGCAAAATAGGTAAATCATGACTATTTATATCACTTCTCTCATCTTATTGACTGTTGCATTACGACATCGTTAGCTAGGATGATGTATAACGATAGTTCTAATAGTTCTTGGTCGAAGTTATTTGAAAGTGAATATAGAATTTACATACTGATCATTACGACGACAAAATGAAATCTTCTCGATTTTTTTCAACAAGCTGATATAAATGACAATTAACAAATGATTTCAATTATTACCTAATCAATTTGTATTAATATCTTATCAGGTTTTCACATTAATCTATGTCTGATGATTATAGGGCATCTCACTTCCGGTTCAGAAAACCTAAAAATGATCGAAAACAGCTTAATCGGGGTTTTTTGTAATATACGTTTATCATATTTTTTTCTACAGCAAATAGAATATCATAATAAGCGGGTTCCACTGTACCGTTATTATTTATTTCTGCCATCCACTTGCGACTTACGAGTTACGTATGTCGACATAAGTATTGAATGATGTCGACATAATCTGAGAATATGTCGACATAATCTGAGAAGATGTCGACATAACTGTTAAATTATGTCGACATATTATCACATTTGCCGAGATAATTAAACTCAGAATATTATTATTTTATTACCCCTAAGCTTGTAAAAGCCAATTTATAGTCCACGTCTCTGACGCACTGTCACCTTGATGTTGAAGTCAATATATTATGTTTTGGGTTCATTGCGAGCGTAGTAAGCTTATCTGATTTTAATATTTTCATTTCTTGAGTAATTTCTGTAGCTGTTTATGTATTACACTGCCCGCGCAATATCTGTCCCCTTCCCTCTTACATGTTTATAAACTCGGTGTTGAAATGTTGTCACTTCCCCAGCATCAATTAAATTGGTCAGCGAACCTTAATAGAGACGTTTGTACCTGTAAGGTCAGTGGTCCGTAGTAGTAACAGGGTACAAGTGTTAGATTTAAAGTTTTTAATCCGAGAATCTTTTTTTCTGGTGAAAATTGAAATACATGTAGATAAATACACAAAACATTTGTAACATATTCATGATTCATTCCACTCTGGCATTTTTTATTTTTTTTAAATGCAAGTTGGGAAAGTACAAGATAGCTAGCCAAGATATGGTATCTAACTTATTTTTTTTTGCAACACTATATGGTTCAGATTACATGCGTAGCAAAATTAACTAGAATGGTAACACTTGTCCGAAAAAAAATCTGAATCCGCCCCTGGTCAGTTCTAAATAAAATATAATAAAAACTGTTGAACTTGGAAAAAGCATGACTAATAAAAATGACTGTTAAATATCATATAAAATAATAGACTTGGTCAAAATGAAAACAACCAAAACATTAAATGATGTATTCTTTTTTGTATTTCAGACAACACAGGAAGATTTGGAAGATGTGAACAAATCCAAAGAGGCTTCAACTTTTAAAAAATAAAAATGGATTGTTACTGAAGATATTATTATCTGCAATGAAGATTTAACACATGATAATTAAATGCACTGCATGATTGCCAGACACCGTATACATGCTGTGCAGTTGTGGCCGAATATGGATTCAAAAGTGTCTATCAAATCCTTATTATCACATATACATTTTTTAGATACACTGGGAATACATGATCTTTCATGTCTTTACTGTACTGGTAACGTTCGGCTTGCAGCACTGACAAATCCATTATTACTCAACAGTTGATACAGTGTCATACTTATAGATAAATAGCACCAATCCATATATTGATCTGTAGTTTCGCGACAGGTAGAAGTCTATAACAAGCTATATCGTACAGAAGAGAGGTCACACCCTGTATGAAACAGCGGGACATCGCTGGGACGCACTAGTTGTCGGTATCACATCAATCGATAAAGGTGTGTTATCGATTATTTTCACTACGCGATAACAATTATGGCGTTGGTATACCGTATCTATGCTAAATAAAACCATATGCTTAGAGCCACAGATTCGCGAAAAATAGGACTAGTTTTACTCTTTTTACCTCTAGATTAAAAAAGAAAAACGTATGATATATATTTTTTTTATCTAAAATCAAGAGATTGAAGAAACACATTGACGTTAAACTAAGAACTGAGGGTAGTTACGTAACTATAAAGAAATGATTAAAGAAATTATCAGCAATTGATTAGATATAAAACAACAATAGTCATTCAATGATTATGAATGGTATATCAAGTGTGAATGTCGTATGTGGATGAAAATATTATTACTTTTATTAATGGCATGCTATAATTAAACGTTTTGAAATATTGATTTATCCTTGCAGCATTATGTAGCTTAAGCTTGACACGTGGACACTATATATATACTTTTTAATGCATGTAATACGGGACGAAACTATGTATCGCTATATACTAGTCAATATATAAAGCCTGAACATACTTCTATATCAGTCCGAGGTCCACTTAACACTATATAAATATTATTGTATATCTTGGTGTTCGGGAGATGTCCTCCGTATGACACTGAATGTTTTGCTATATTGATAGATTGAGGAACATACTCATTAATTGTTATATTATATCTTCAAACATGAACAAACTAGAGTATAAAATCGATAACCTGAGCTGATAATGAATTTTTAATATTTCAATTAATGGGAAATAAGTAAATTTTGCGGGAATGCTACTTGATATAAAATCATCTAACGATATGGCACTAATGACTGATTACTTATGTCCTTAACGTACAGTACAACTGTAATAGACCACTACTTAATTATTAACTTGCCATTCAAATAAATGACTTAATCAGGGTTTGCCTCAGGGCATAGGGTCAAACAACGCTGACAGCATTTTACGATCGTTGTCATGTTTACCTTATCTCATATCTTTGTTTCTACACGTGTTTACATACTAACAGAAGAGGAGAGTACGCAGTGCAAATCTTAAAGAAAACGACATTTGGAAAAAAAATACCTCTATTAAAAATCGTAACGTTTAACACTCCCCATTTAAGCAATTGCCAGGGAACGAAATACAACTGGATCTACGTCCTTGAATTCAGAGATATAATAATAACGTGCCATTCACATTCAATATGGGTTCTTTCAATAATGATATTTACGAACAGTACTTTGGTTAAGAGAACAATCATGTTTACCTGTAGTAAGGCGAATCCAGGATTGAATTGATGTAATGACTGTGATGAATATTCCATGAATGGATCTTTTGGGAATATAGACTATTTCATTATTCATAAATGTAAATTACTTTTAAATCACGTTTCAGTAGCGTTTAGATGGTGCTATTAACTATTATGGCCCAGGCCTGTGTCGATGTCTTTCTTCATTACTGCGATGTATTAACATGAACAATAGCTGTGATCGACTTCGGTCCTTACAAATAACTATTTTCGTTCGTCTTATCACATGAATCGATTGCTATAGTAGACCACCTACACATTAATTAAGATTGTTTGAATGAACACATCTTACTAAGCTTCGCTATAAAAAGCATTTGATGAACTAGGCGCTTTTGTGTCGCCTGCGAAGTAAGGGTGACGTATGGAAATCACTCCATCGTCACCAACACAAAATATTTCAATGTGATAACTCTAAAAGGGATGCTTCGATTTTAATTAAACTTTGAATACACATATAATATCAATAATACGCTCAGGTTCGAGACTTCTAGAATAGATTGGTGATAGCATTATGTTGTATTTATACATTAAACAAACCACAGCTAAGTGCGATTTGTTGTTACAGTGTGAGGATGTAGATGCAATTACGTAACAGTCTAAAACAAACGTTTCTAAGAAACAAAAATGTATCGTTCAAAAGTCAAGAAATTTGCATAACTTGCTTCAATTGTTTGATTACATAAAAAAATAACGGCTATACTAATATGTACAAAGTAACGAAATACCTATCACATCATATATTATGTTAGATCAAACAGATACATGTACTACCTTATATGACAAACTAAACAGATGGTGATATTTAGAGAAATGACAAAATCTTTAAACCTCTGATTTCGTTTTTGTTTATTTGTTTGTTTTTTGCTTTTTTTCATTCATTAATCGTTCAAGCGATCAAGCGATGGTAAAATCCAAATTCGACACATGACTATTTCTGTATTTCTCATCAAAACGGATTTCTTTCATTTGATTGTATTCCATGTTGCAACTTTTCGAGTATTACGATTCAAATAAGTATCCAAGTATCACGCTTGGATTCAATCCCCGAAGTATTTGAAGCATGTATTTCCAATAAAACATTTGTTCTTGCAGCTTCAACTCCAATTATCCAAAAGAAGAATACAATGGCATAGGATGAGTGCTACAGTGTCGGTGCTGTCACATTCAAGTGATGTGGCACTTTGAAATATGATGCCGTTGGAAGCACGCTTCTCATCGCTGAGTAGGACTCAAGCATACATGCAACATGTAATCATGTGTAGTTATTTAGCCATTTGGCATACAGTTAGTAGTTAGCAGTTGATAAGTCTGTTCCTGCGAAAACCTCACATTGAATTGACTATATGAATTGTATAGCTATGTATTGTTAATCAACTAATACTGGTTATTCTATTTAGAACCGACACTATTTCAAATTTCGTATTAAACTAATACTGTTAAAATTGGGATCTTCTCGGCTCCAAAGGGCAAATCAACAAACTTTGAAGACGAATTTATATTTTAATGGATAACACAATAACATATTTGTTCTACAAAAATATGCCACATTTGTCATTACAAACAGACTTTGATACACATGGTAAGTAACTATATTACGTTTTCCGAAATTGAAGATGCGCAGTAAATTTGTTACTATAAAGCGGGTTTTTGTTGTTGTTGTTTTTTGGTTTTTGTTTTTGTTTTTGCAATGCAGTTCAGTGCAGTTTTAGCGATTTTGAACATGTTTCGGTGAGCACAGTGTTACATCTATGTTTATATGAAGGAATAAAATACTAGATGATTATTACTTTGATATATTCTACGGTATGACGTTCTAGAACATATTTGTCCGGGACATCTGACAGGGAAAATCATTCTACGGCAATCGTATATTATTACTTAATCACCTCTCCAACATGTCAACTATGGCGATTGATCTTTTTGATATGTGACGTCTGTTCGTATTCAATTGAAATAAACAGGAAGTAGTTACACCACCATTATCGACATTAACAACGTTGTCATAGCGAACGGAAACATTAAAATGGTATACGTTACAGCTAGGGATTCAAAATTACAACACCCATAGAAACAAGACGGTATTGACAAGAATACATTTCTAGTTTTTTGTGGAATGTATTATTTTCCATTTGTTTGATGAACAACCGGTCTGATTACAGGGTTATTCAGAGCACAAACCTGTCATATTGACCTACGATCACAATATTGATAGCAGGCAAGGTAGTATTCATGAGGAAAGTTTAGCGAAATCTATTGCTAATAGTGAAACCGTCACGTCCTAGTTATGTTTACTGTAGTCGATACACCTTCATGACAACTCAATCGGCCGATTTGCATATTCCACGTAAAGGTCAACACGACAGGTCATGTTGTCCTGACTATAACACGTTGAGCTATTTTAAAGCATTACTGGTTTTGATGCTCGTTTATAAGGTATATAAATATAAACTTTCTATAGTTTACAACAATAATAAAACAAACTATTTCGATATAAGTTCGATATAAACTCTTGTTTGGCCGGATGTTAGCGCCCGGGGGACTGTATGTGGTAGGAAACTGGAGTATCCGACAGATAACCCACGTGGTCGGGCAGGTAATCCCATACCGTTTTACGTTCGATCGGGTCATCAAACTCCGGCCGCATTGGTGAAAGGCGAGCTTGTTGTTGACTGCACCACCTGATCATCCAATACGTATATATTTCTATGTTTTATATTTGTTCAATCAAATTTTTGATATAAAATATCTGTCCCCGCGGTTGACTGCAGCCGTAGAGCTGGATTTCATCATGGCAGGGTTTACATAGAAAACTAGTTGCAGTTTGTATAATTTGATAAAGAGAAACGCTGTGAGCTTGTAACGTTATAAAAGGGTTATTTAGGCACTTTTCACTGTAGTCTACATATGTTTCCGAACACTTAACACATGTATGCTAATTCTGTTGACCTTAAGTAATACTGATGACACCGAATAATGGACGAAACATAAATTTTGTTCAGTAAAATGTTTATCGTGTTTGGCTTTCTGCCTCCTAAAACAAACCTTTTTTTATTAGATGCTTCATTGTTTCATATTTCTAGTGATTAAGTGATTCTTCAAGAGTGATATAAATTCCTTCCCACCAAAATCAAGGGTTTTTTAGTCGTTGTCCTAGCCACTAGCTAGTCCTAGCCGTTACTGTTTCAACATACTCTTCATGGTAAATAGTGCTAATCAATCAATGTTGAAGACTTTATTACAATCAATAAGCAAGGTCCTTATACCACGGTCCCATGCGATACAATCTTGGGGTTAACCGCTTTCGCAGTTAAAACATATGTATCGATTGTCATAAAAGGACGAAAATCAATAGGAAATTTTCTCTGGAAGACAAATGCGAATGACGCCTATATGTATTTGTATATAACTCCGTGATGTATGGTGTGTTTACCGTATAACCGGGGAAGTAAGTGTTGTGGCACGGAATCGACTGATTGAAATCGTCCATTGTGTTATCAACAATGGCATGTTTATCAATAGAAAACAGGTCTAAGTCTAAGTCTCGGGCACTGTTCAACTAATACAATATAAAGGAATTACTGAACATTCTACTTGAGGAAGCACCTTGAATAAACAATATTATAATATTATCATTCCATATTCTTTCGTGTGGACCCTTGGCTATATATGGGACTTATTAATGTCAGGGTGACAGTCACATTAAGGTAATTATATTTCAGGTCACGCTAGCAACAAAAACAATTACACTGAGTACACTATTAATGTAAATTAACCTCTGCCCAGGGGAATACAGGACATGAACGCACAAACACTTAACATAATATTATAATGTAAATTCAATACAGATTACTTTGTTAAAGCCGTTTTAACTTTGAATGCTCCTGTGGTCTTTTTATTAACCTCGGTGGTTATTTGAAGTTCCTTCAGTGAACAACCAAAGCCCTTTTTTGATATTGATGTTTATTGCACATGCTCATGAGATCAATCCAATCAGAAGTCGTAAATGTGTTATAATTGATGCAATAAACTTACTCTTAAATTGATGTTTTTAATTTGGAAAAAAAAAAGCGTGATGGTCTGTATATTTACCCACTTGGATTCAGACCGACCGTATTGAAATTCGTTTGAGTTCGCAATATTTATAAAATAAATAAGTACAGAAGTAAACCTAGCAAAACAGTATGAGGACATATTAGTTTTAACAGCAGTACTAGTCGACAATAAGTTATTGTCAACATGCATATTTCCTTTTTTTTTTTTTTTTTTTTTCAAAACAATAGCATCACCACCGATTCCCTTATAAGGCTATTACGTTCAATATGAGCCAAACAGTTAGTCGGTTACGACAATATGTTTCAGGCTGTATGAAAACAAACATAAAGGCAGCTTTGTCCCTTTAATATTGTTACATTGTCGATAACAACAATTTCGAATTCTCAATTGTTTTTGATAGGATCTAACACTTCAATTTGCAAATGTAACAACGCAACAATACGGGGCACTTCGTCAGCATGGAAATATATTATAAAGTATCTCGGGTCGTGAATTCTGTATGCAGTTTGATACATGATATGTTTCATTTGGCACTTCTATTTTAATTGCATGATAACGATTTTTGAAAAGGCTTTTAGTGAGTTGTGATATTTGCAGGTTAGTCAGTTTTGAACCGACTGCTCTTGATTCTGATTATAAACTGAAGGTTAACCTAATATAATTCTTTAACTAGAATTATGTTCCTTGTATATGTCCTAGTATCCTCAGTTCCTATATGTTTGAACAACAAACAATATATATTTGTATAGACATTATATAAAATTCGACACGTTTTCCGTATAAAGGTAAACATTAATGATATGCTTAGACATTAATCGATAGTTAAGTAAACGAAATAATCATTCAACGCTCGAGAATGGAACAGTTCTATTGGTTCATTTGACCACTAGTTGACGAAATAATCTGTATAATATCTGCAATAGTGACATGATATTAGAGACAGAAAGTCGTCCTAGTACTGTTTTATAGGCAAATACTACAGCACATCTCTAGTATATAGAGATCATAGTACATTACATGAATATATATGATATATGAGAACGTATTATTACTAATATCATAACAACTATTGTAACTATAGATAACCCGATAAATTTCAATACTGTCAATGAGTATATATATTTCAACCGGAAAAGGTTGCTTCTGCAACACTATATGTCATTTATGACGACAATATATTCATACAACGGATTTTGAGTGATAGAGACATGTTTCCGTTTATTGATTTAAGGAAAACATAGTTTTAATGTAAAACTGGGATCTTACTGAATGAGCAAGACTTTGGTCGAAATTTTAAGAAATATAAGATTATTAAAATTATGCATAGATTCAGCCCCCAAAGACAACTTTACCATTGCATCAGCGCTTAAAACGATACGATATACAATGATGTTAACACCCAAATTGATGCAATATTTCATAATATCAAAAGAAAACAAATAAACATCTTCAACTCGCAAGGATTAAAATAATCATAGCTTCAACACAAAATACATCATGCCATACTCGATAGGATGAAATGTACCACACCGTCGATACAAGGGGTACATTTTACTACTTTGTCAACTCAAAAAGATGAAATGTACCACACCGTCGAAACAAGGGGTACATTTTACTACTTTGTCAACCCAAAAAGATGAAATGTACCACACCGTCGATACAAGGGGTACATTTTACTACTTTGTCAACTCAAAAAGATGAAATGTACCACAATATCTACACAAAAAGAGAGCATAAGATTTGGAAGTTAACACGGAAAGTCAATAGTAGGAACCAAGCAAACAGAACGTATTGACCTTATGGACCCCCACACAATTATGAAAATGTATTATGGACCCTTTAAAGCTGTTGCTATGCTTGGTATAACATTTGTTTGCATATGAACCGGATATTAAACTTTTTTCTTTTGTTATTTTAGTTTATTACTTTTTGTACCAACTTTTGTCTTTGTGTATCAACGCTTTTATTGTTCTGTATCATACATTTTATATGAAAGCCGTCAGGGAGTAAAATGAAATACGAACTACAACTGTCGGAAAGAAACATTTACAACTTGAGTTTCAATTGGTGGATTTTTCATGGAACACTATTTAACGATAATCACTTAATTATTTAAAGTCTTTACACAAATATTTCAGAAAACATTTTATTCATCTATGTAAAACCTACCAAAAGAACCATATTATATATTACTTCTGTATTTGACAGGGTATCTATAAACACAACCTATCTCATAGTGAACATAACAATTACCCTGAACATGTAATGCATGCACTAACAGCCTGTCTGTTAAGCCCCAGCTACTTGCTGTCGTAGGCGTCTTTTGTTAAGAATAATTTTGTCCACAACCCCGTTTGCATATACAGAATATTTGTAATCTTTTCATGTTTAACACTGATCAAAGAATATATTACACAAACGGAAAAAAATTCAGTCAAAATATAACGCGTTATCGTCCTGAGAAGCATTTGCTTTGACAATTTCCCACTCAAAATAATACTGTATCTTTCTTTAATCATGACAAAGGTTGTTTTCATATTTGCCTTATAAGCAAATATCTTTTCGTGTATAACAAGTTTCAAAAGACAAAAATCAATCAGTAACGATATAAGCAAAAACACCATAGAGAAGAATGGAACTGCATTACGTCAACCTAACATTAAATGAATGTAAAAACCAGTATTTGTTTTCAGCATAAGACAACCTACCCTCCATTCTTTTGACAGCGAGTTGAGTGACTTGATGATTCCGTCATCCAAGATGTCTTCGGGAGACGTCATCTTAATTTCCTGTGTGTTTCTGCCTCGTCTAAATGTCTTATTTAATACAAAATTTGACCGGTCTGAATTGTTGTATGTTTTCCCAAGATGTCACTCCACTCATATCCTGGACTCCTTAACAGCCAGAATATTTTTTGAAGAATATCTAAGATGTCCTTTTTCACAAAAAGGATTATTCCAGAAATAAAAAGTCCTCGTTTTACAAATGCTGATTCGATACTCTGCGGGTTCCAGAGAATTCTTTTTATCGCAGACGTGACAGGAACTTGTTCCAGAGCTCCTTAAAACCTTTTGATTCTCTAAAGCCTCTAAAGTGCTTCGGATCCAGTGTTTATCAGTCGACGGCTGATGACGCGGATACAAATCACGAGCTTAGAATACGTCCTGCCTGAACGCATTATTCGTCCCTACTGATCGGAATGGATGAGCCGAGAGCTTACTTCTGTACAATGTTATAATATACAGCTATGGGACCGCACCTTTGCTATAATTTTCAGGTAATACACAGATTTAAATCAATAATTTATTCAAAATGTCCGCAAACTCGAGTATATTGGGCATTTCATTTCATTGTTGACACTGGCCTAGGCTTTAGCCGTCAAGCATTGTCACGTGCATGAATCGTTTTATCGATGTACTACAAATCCATAAATACCATTATTTAAGTACCAATTAACTGGACTAGCGTAGCTATGATACTTCCAATGGAACCCGTGTTAGACCCCATACTGCACATGAGTGTCTTAATTCATCAAAATAACATTTAGTAGGAGAGGTCTGATGGACCCCCTAAAACTGTGGAAGGTATAAAACACCCTTATTATATCAACATGTGATGCATTAAGGCTACACTTGGTGCCGTCGCTGAAAATTGGAGCTTCTTCAACAAGAGTATGCTTTACCTTCAACAACTGATACAGTAAGCATACACATGTATGTGCTTAATGTTATTCTTATGCATTAAGACACGTTGATGCATCAGGGGGTTAAGACACCCGTCCATTGTTTCTATACAGACAAACTGTCTATTACAGGAAGCGTTAGGTAGAATTGATCAAGGTTATAATTTTGGTACAGCAAAATGCGACTTAAAGCGTCGGATAAAAAATGCTTCTTCACCGAGACATTTATGTATTTCAAAAAGAGTTCAACTTTAGAAAACCTGCACATATTATTGAAGTGAAAATGTACACAATAATTCCCGAACAAATAAAACTTACCAGACACAAAGTTATTATATATGTACTACCAATTTAAATAGCTATAAGGGATTAAAGCTCTAATATCAAGAATAGTTATATATGGTAGGTGAGAAAACATTTGTGTCATTTTTTTATTGTTTATTTATCTATTGTATAATATGCGAGGATTTGTTTGCGCTTAAGTATTCGTTAGAAGGCATACCCTGATCATTATATTTTATACAATTTTAGAGAGTTTGTGCAAAATATGTCAATTAATAATAAGTGCTCTATTATGGCAGCATACCTTATTTAACAAAATCATGATCTCGTTCGGAAATATCTTTGTCCCTGTATGCTATGAATGTCTAATTTTTATTGTGGTTATTAGTGTGCCTTGTTGCTTCGTTATTCCATTTCTCGCTTTTAGGACATGCTATTAATTGGATTTGTCGGTTGAGTCGTTCCTACCCCTCTCGCCATCTGTTACTCCCACTTTTCACTCTTATTCCACCAGTCACTCCTAATCCTACATTCACTCCTATCCCACTAATAACTTCTATTTCAATGTAACTTCAGTCGCTCATTTTTAGTTTAAAAAAATCAAAGATTTCAACTGTCATAAAATGACATCTCCGTTTGCAATACAATGGGTCCTTAAAACGTAATACATGATATGTTACTGGGAAAAATCTGAAATTTATCGCTCTCTCTCTCTCTCTCTCTCTCTCTCTCTCTCTCTCTCTCTCTGTCATAAAGGCAATATATGTGTACAAGTGTACCATTACATATACTGACGTCAAGTATATCAACTGATGAAAGTAACAGTATATATTAGTCGTGTGAGGTATGAATATATAATATGAAATGTTTGATTGTAATTATACCATGTAAGAATCTTGAATAAAAAAAAAAAAGAGATTACAAACTTAAACTGACATTTCCAATATGGGCGCCTGACAACCATTTTGTTCTTCTAATCAGTCTTAAAATAAACGTAAATAAGACAGATAAAATTAAGAGGTGACAAGCCTTTCCAGAATAATATCGTAAAAACAGACCATTTCCAAGAAGGTAGCCTGTCCATTGTCCTGTTCCTCCGATCGGTATCAAACTGAAGCATGCACAAGTCAGAACAAAGGTGAACCTTTTAATAAAATTTAAGAAACATATATTAAGGCATTCTTCATAAATAGTGACAAAAATATAACACTGCAAAAATCTTATATAGACGCCCAAAAGACGTCTTTAGCTCCCAATCAGTCTCAAAATAAAACATGAACAATTTATGACTTAGGAGAAGGGAAACCTAGTTATGAAATGTGAGAAAGATCTAATTCATCACTTCTTTTTTGATAACAGGAATCATTGAAGGATGAATAAAGACGAGTTCAACACACGTCATCTGATGATATTAAGCCCTGTAAAATTCCCTTTAAGATACAGTATCTATTGAAAAGGAAACAAGAGCTAGTTCAAATTCATATTTTAACTAACCGTATCAGGAATCTCACATAAGATGCAAAAGCTCCGAAATTCCAAACAATTGATCAGATGTCTTTACATGTTTATGGTACCTGTTGCTGTTTATGTCCTGTTAAGTTTATTGTAGACCTATAACGGTAGGAAGTCTATTTCTTCGTGTTCAAACATGTAAGGCTACACTGGGACGGGGAAAATAAGATATCTTTTAGTCAAAGATCTACAAGAAACGTCAGTTTTGCTCTATTATGAATCAGTGCGCTAGACACGATAACTTCCAAGTTTGGACGAGGATGAGCTTTAAAAACTATTTCTACACTATTGTTAAAAGCGTGTGTAACACGTCCACCATGATGCTATTTAGCCAGTAGTAAGCTGGTTATAACAGCTACCAATTTTGTTCAAATGAAGGACATTGACCTTCTCTCAAGAAGAGCTACCAATTTTATTCTAATTAATAAACTCGCCCTGCTATCAAGGTCACAGTGTTCATACATGTTGAAATATTTAAACAACTACTTCCCAATAACCAAAAGGCCCAGGGTGCTGATATATTGCTATTCGCATCCTGGATGAAAGGCTACCAAGTTTGTTCAAATGAAGGACGTTGACCCACTATCAACACCAAATGAGTCAAATGTTTAAAACAATTACTTTTGTAAATTATCTTAATGAATATTTTAATCGTTTTAACTGCAATATTGTTGTGTGTATACTGTGATAATACTTGAATGGGTAATTGCTGTTTTAGCAATATATCAATTCGCTTGATAGTTTAAATGATATATATAAAGTACTATATCTTCACTCTGTGATAATGTTCAAATTGATGGATTTAATCTAGAAAGTGTGATATGTATTACGTAGTACTGTGATAATGGTGTCTCACAGGTCAACACTGGCTGGACATTTTGTATGCATAGTCCTTAAACATTGTAAAAAGTATTTGATGGTACATGCATGTGTTGTAATGTGTGACATGGTAATAATGAATTTATTAAAATATTTATTAAATATTTATTATTACTATTATTAATAATAACCTAAACCATTGGTGGTGACGTTTGGCCTGTAGCCTAATTTAGCCCGATTTTATGTATTTGGAATTGGCCCTCGTTTAAGGATAGTTTTGTGAGATTAATAAGTGGTGAGCGATACAGGCCCGTTTGGCCTCTTCTTCTTTTAAATATTTTTTTTGTTTTATGTATTTATTAATTTACATAATCAATGTTTAAATTTGCAAATGCCACCGGTCAGTCCTTAACATACATAAAATGTAGGCAAATTTATTCATACCAAGGTTTATCGAACGCGATGACGCAGTACATGTCCCGCTAACATTAATATTAATTCAAGCTAGTTCAACTATTAAGTTTAAACAATATTAAAGAACTAAATAAAACGGGGAAATGTGTACATTTGGCATTCAAGAAAAGAAAACAAAAGGAAGGGTTGTTTATGATATTGTTTAATTTAAGCGTAAACACACTCCGTTATGACTCACTCTCCGTTTGTTTGTATATATGGTACATATTTATGTTGTATTTGCAACTTATGAGGCCGCAATGCCTAATGAATAAAGAACGTTGAACATTGAAAAGAAAATTGATGTGGCGTGTGTTTCAGCATCGTGAGAATGAATTGTTTATTTTGTGTGCATTATTCGTTTCTCTGTGGTAAAAATTAGTGTTGGTAATACGGGACGAACAGACACACTTTTCTACGTAGTTAACCATCGAGGTCGAATAAATATATCAAGGATAAGAAAAAATGTAAGTAGAAATAAGTAACGAAAGCAGAGGGACTAATGTTGCTAATAAATCAAATTAAATTGCATTTTTAACAGGCCTAGCGAACTCGGAACCCCTGTTTTTGTTTACACAGGATTTTTTAAAAATAATTGTTGTATAGTAACATAAAAGGGAACGTCGAAATCCTTACTCCTAGCAATCACCTTATAGTGAGCAATCCTTGTTGGTCTTGTTTAAAGTGAATCGAGGTAAATGTATAATGTAGAAAGGTGAATACACCTTATTTCAAAAAATTCAGTAGCTATGAACGTGATATTGTAGGGCTCTACGATATTTATAGATTACTGAGTTTTCAGGAATTGTCGTGAGATCAGTTTTCTCATCGGTAGCACTTTGATAAAATCGAGATGCCATCGCAGGTAGACTCGAGATTTTATCCACGTGCGACCGATGAGAGAATTGTTCGAACGACAAACGCAGAAAATGCTGTTGGATAAATCGTTTATCATCTATATACTACTACCTTATAAGTATCTTCATTTAAAAATGTCACTTCTATATTCAGTGGTCATCGATCGCAAATCCTCCACAATAACGCTTATCTTCACAATAGTTGTTCGTAACTTTACATAAATTCCTTTATGACGGACTTTTTTCTTACGCGGATCCTTTTTATATTGATACTATTTCCGGTCACGGACGTAAACTGGCGTGAGCAGACGTTCTTTTTTGAGAAAATACGTTCCCAAATGCTGGGAAATGAGAAAATCCGTTCAGGGCGTTCTCAACTTATTCTTGAGTATTCTCAAACTGAAAACCCATGATAATGAATTTATCATGATACCATTAGGTGGTATAAAGTAGTATATGGATGATAAATTCGTCTTCTTCTTTTTTAACCGATTGAATATGCCAAAAATCTGTTGGAAGATCCACAGATCTTGTCAACGATATTGTCAACCAGAAATTTAGTCATTCTCACGATTTAATCATCAGTATATTTTGTTGTTGATTTTCCTTTGTTTCCAAAAATGTGATCCATAATTATTCGCAACCATATTTTCAATTGCCTTTCACTCTTCTGCAAACTGATAACGACAGAAAAAAAAATGCAAAGAAATATATCTCATAATATTGTAATCGCTGTGAGTTGACATCGTGATTAAGTAAAACAAGCTTCATCAACTCCCGTTTTGATTGTTGCTTATTTGCTTGTTACGGGCTTTCCAGGTGCTGTCATTTATAATATCCGTTATTGTTTTGCTTTTTTTTAGTTATTTCCCGAAAATGAAAATAATAGCCAGGCCTCGAGGCGAAGTAGACGATATGTATAGTGTACACGCCCATGCCGGCAATCTCAGTCGTGCGGTCATTGTGGAATGTCTAAGTAAGATATATCGATCTACAGATTTGATATGCACAATAAAGGTATATGCAGAAATACAAAAATTAAGTATTGTACAATTGATATACTATAGAGATATATACACAAATGTTTATAAATGCCCCCAAACCCAATCTGATTAAAATTATATGTTACATGGCTTCGTTAACTTCGTACTACGCCTGAACATCTGAGTGTCAGGGTCGCGTTCAGGTGACCTTTATATTTATAAATACTCATTACATTTTGACCAATCAGAGACCCTCTTTCAAAAGGGCGCTCGGAGTTGTAACAAATATGTCGGACATTGATGAGAATGATGCGAAAGTTCTGAAGTAATTTGAGATTGATCGTCTGAAATCCGAACAGACAAAGATATTCGAAGCTTTATTAGAGAAGAAAGACTGTATGGCGGTGTTGCCTACGCAATTATTACCCAATGGGTACGTTTTCCTTGGCGTCGTAGAAACGTCAGTTCCCGCTGCCATATTTTTTTTTTTAAACTAATCTGTTCGATATCCCTCGCTATTTATCATCAACCATGATATTCCGATGCGCTGACAAACTTTTGCCAGCGCGCCTCTGATTGGTTCATCTAAAGGTCACTTGAACGTGACCCTGACCGCGGCACATTCAGATGTTCAAGCGGAGCCATGTAACAGATGATTTTAATCAGATTGCCCCAAACCCAGCTTGAATGCACAATGATTTTCACAATGTATTGTATCGTTTGTGACGTCACTATGATTGTTTATTGATGTCGTCTCTTAAAGTGCTTATTATGCAGATATCAATGACGTTATGTAACCAACGGTGACGAAAAAGTGTGTTTTACATTGCCTACCAACAGCAGAAGGGGGTAATGTTTTTATTAATCAATACAATATCAGTTTTCTGATCACCCGATGTACTAATGACACCGAACCAGATTTACTCTGTTTCTGTTAATTATAGGGATAAGCGATAACACCGACATAAAATATGATACACTGGTTAGCGTTAATAGGAAAAAACCTTATAGATTTAATCATCAAAATGCAATGTTATTTGAAACATTATTTTGCTTTTTGATTATTTGTTTTGAGCATGAAGGCGGAGATAAAAAGTCCACACTTCAGAAATTGTCGTGATTTGTACCCCATCCCTCCTAGAAAATAATGAATTTATCATTACATTGATACTCAAAAAAGAATATATGTTTTTTGTTTTGTTTCCC
>NW_018408899.1:1422074-1447611 GCF_002113885.1 Mizuhopecten yessoensis
CCCCCCGAATACTGTAAGGAGAAGACACTCAAAAGCTTTGAAATCTGAATTCAAATATCTTAAATATATACTAAACTACTGTAGAAATGCAACACTGATAAATTGAAATATAAATTGATCATGTTTTCTTTCATTTTCCATCATTGATCCGTGAAAAGAATATCTTTTTCGGTAACATTAAAGAAAATATTATGCGAAATGCCTGATGATCATTTGTTTGGTTCCAACTTACTGGAAATGAAAACATACCCAATGCACATAAATTGTTAACATTGCTGAAATAAAAGAAATTTGAATTTAGAAAAAAAATGAAATAGAGTAACATTGTTTTCAATGTTAGCGTCGCCTGCTCAAATATTTTATTGACCAATTAATTAAAAAAAATTGCGACATTGTACACCGCCTCCAAAAGTTCTAAGGGCTTCAAAGTTTTGGTAGCTCTAAATCCATATTCAACTAGCAACACATTATTTTTCAAAATAATATCTGTTCTTATCCAATCGTCACTATTCGAAACGATTTGCTACGCCAGCAAATACGTACCGACTAAACGAAATTCTCTCCAACTCCTCTTTCGGACAAACAGTGTGCCACTGTTGTCAAAATTGGGATAGAAAATAGAAACAAATCCTCCGAAAACATGATCGACTAAAACAACAGCTTTTTGCAATCTAATTGGTCGGAAACGCTGACGTTCCGAATTGCTTTACAACATGAAAGACAATGTTTTCGTATTGCATTGCGCACAATAAAATACAGGTATTGCATTGGAAGTTGTTGAACAATTTTCTAGCCATAGTAAAATTTCAGCGAATTAACTAATGTAAAAAATTTCAGCTGTGACTTGGTTTAATTTTGAATTTTCGTCGGGATATGAACGAAATAATATTTGTAAAATTGTAAGAATCCGCTGTGGAATCCATGACCCAATAGCAACACAAATAAAGAAAATACCATCATCAACTGTAATCGCAACTTTCTATGCATTAAACTGCCAAATGATGTGTCTAAACAATGAATTTATATGGGTTTTCTTTACATGGACGGCCATAATTTTCCTTTAATGATTCAAATAGAAATTCTAAGCATTGCCCGATTTTCTGATACATATTGGCTAACTGTTGAATTTGTTTTGCCAGAGATTATTTTGCTTGAATTTGAAATATTTGACGTGAACATTTACTAAGCTTCAAAAATGTTGTGTGTCAAACAATGTGCAATACAATTGAATTTAGTATTGCGTTTTAAAAGTCATTCTCTATGTCGGTTTGATGTTTCAGTAATGTAAAACTGATAAATTGATAAAGTATCGTACCTCACAAAGAAATATAATGTAACGGTATTTATGTAGTTCCAAATAGGTAAGAACGCAATCGTTGTTTTCAGGAATTTTAACTGATATGATTTTTTTTATCTACTATATTTATGCAGGCTGAAATAACTTGAAGCCTTAGTTGAATTTGAAATATGTATTCATGATTACAAATTCACATTGTGCAGACATGATTAATTATATGGGGGGGGGGGGCATATAAAAAATCATAACGCCACTACTTTGGGACATTCAAAGATAACTGCACTGCATTATTTCAGGTTGCATAATTTTTGTGAAGAAAGATTGACTGTGTTCATCTAGGGGGAATAATTAGTTCAAAGTCAACATACCAGGCAACACATCCAGTAAGCTTCGCAGATTTTGGAACTGCAGATGGACGAGCTTCTCTTTCTCTCATCAATGAAATGATAGGTAAATACATGTATGATACACTTAGATCTAGTATAAAAATATTTGCATGTCGGGATAATTGAATTTCTAACTCTGCATGAATAATAGCATTCGAGAACATGCATTTTCCGGTATCCTACAAGGTGAAAGTTTATGTCGGAAGTGTACAAAGATGTTCCACAGAAGGTTCACACACTTGGTTTAAAAAGGTTGTAAATTGATGGAAAAACTAACATTCCCTGAGTATTAAATGAAATAAAAACAAAGATAGTAACTCGATTGTCGATCTACTTATTTCTACCCAAGTATTCACATATTCTGAATCCACTCAACCCTTTTTCGTCAAAACATATGCCTAATAGATTGTTTAGAAGCTGTTGTTTTCACGGGTGCCATTAGAGGAACTATCCTAGTAAAAAGAACTATCAAGCTCACGTGATTCATTTTCCGGATCTCAAATTTACATCCTCTGAAAACTGTCACGACTACTTTTCTGACAGTATATTTTAACAGTCCTCTTACCTACGTGACGATATATCACAGCGGACGCAATAGGTCATACATGTAGGTTGTTAGCCTCATTCGCAAACTATAATTTCAAGTAAATTTTAAGAGAAGACTGACTCAATTGGGATGCTGTCTAATTGTCGAGACGACCTAATCAGCAAGAAGTTTATCCTGATGTCGTGAGAGCATTTACATGCGCTTCTATGTCGAAGTCTTAACAAGTCTCTGCGCGTAAAATCTAATAGTGATACTGCTGTGTGTTTTCCTTACAGAATGCAAGGACGTCGTCTCTTTTGTCAATAGTTCATTTTTGGAAGAGGAATAAAACCATATTGGTATACTTTTTATACAGTAATGTCCGTGTGAATAATTGTCTTTGCAGATATCGTAGAGAATGACATGGGGGAGGAGCAAGCCGTTGTCGTGTACTATAACGATCAACCGATGAACGACTTCAATCTTTTAAGCAAAGTCATCCAAGGTTGTGTACATCATAGCAATGCTTGATATTAACAATATGGACAAAATTTAGGCTAAATGATACTTTTCAATATTGGCACTATCTTAAACTGTCGTCTAAACAAACATCATTATTTTAGATTCTTTTACATTATTTACTATTATCATTTTATCATTTTAAGAAGCACATCAACAATTTGCATGTACTTTAAAGTGCCTGTTTCATATTTATAAACTAAAATAATGTATGTATATTTAAGCATTGAACTGAGCGCGCATTATGATTTGTTTGCTTGCAAAGCTGTGTCATTCAAATAGATCATAAATACCATACAAAAACAGTTCAATACTTATATTTACGTTTTCTCTGACTCTTATGTTCTTTTTTAACTTATAATTTATAATTAAAATTAAAAACGACCGCCTTATCGACAGTCCACACAATTTCGTTCAATAGTTCGAACAGCGTATTGTTGCGTGCTGATTGGCAAACAAAATAGTACTTTGACATTTTAACAAACACTTCAAAGTTATTCCACAATTTAGTTTCAATTCAATTGCGTATGATATGTATATAGGGTGATTCCAGTTTTTCAATAGAAATCTGAGCTGAAAGTTAGATTTGAAATTGTTTCGATTTTCCCCCGGAACAAATTTCGCGGATGGATAAATATAGTGAACACCGTGAATGGGACCTTGACCTCCACGAGGGAGTTATTTTTGGAAGTTAATTCGAACTTTTCTCTTTGCTCGTTTTGTGAAGAATCCATGCGTGAATGTATTTGTTGATTGTATGGGAACCCGACAACAGTCGGTAGATTCTATAACAGCATCGTTATTTGACATGTCGTCTGAAACTGAGGAACCGTGGATCCGAGACGCGTGAAACTGATAGCGTTTGAAGTGAGTGTTCTTGCGGCGGAGCATAGGTTCGTTACAAATGTCTGAAATGACGAATGTTTATGTGTGCTGTGACTCATATCAGTAGGACTGTAACATATGAGTCAGGAGGTCTATAGAATATGTGTATTTCAGACATTTATAACGAACCCCTGTTGACCAATGCAGTGTAACAGACGATATTTCTGAGAAGTTGCATGAGCGTTAAAAAAATTTCCATTGTCGGCATTGGTGATTTCAACCGATGTGCATTTTGTACGATATTGCAGACCTTGGTCTTGTTTTCGTTGTAATAAAAGTTTTTTTATTTTATTTTTTATTTTGCACATGAATTTACAATGGAATTATCAAATCTCACAATGCCCAGCGATATTTCAGCAGCCGTCATATTTATTTACATTAGATATTGTAGTTCCGGTCAGTGTTGTAATTAATACGCTAAGAATTGTGTCTCGTGCGGTATGGTAATTAAAGTCCATTCAACGACACAGCTTTCATAGAGGCTATATAGTGACAATGCCATGCAAATGTAAATATTAAAATATGCAAACCATAGTTTGATAAGTGAATACTAATCTAATATCGTGTTATTCATGGGAGAGAAGCTGTGTAAAAGCATCATAGAGTTTTACAGTGCACTTTTTTTTCTTGCATAACGGACAACATGCTTTAGCTAAAAGATCTTACATTTGTTTACTTTTGCTGCTATTTGAGAACTAGCGAATTACCCAATCCAGTTTTTATCGTAGTTGATAAAACTCACGCGTTATATTTACATACGATCTACCACAGGTGCAACCAACACTGCTGTTATATTTTAAAACGTGTTTGACGTTGACTTTTAATACGCTGTTAACATAAGAGAACATTTACAAAACGATATTAACGACTACATTTGTTGATGTTGAAGTTAATGCTAGCCTAGTATCTTGTTATTCAGGCTACGGACAGGATTCCAGGCTAAAGGTCCGCAGTAATGTCTATCCAGTGATAGTACCCAGAACAATGTATGAGCAGTGTCTTCCTATTAATTCTTTGGACCTGGCGATCTCCTCTGTAGCTACACATTACTTGTCTAAACAGTATGTATCTATTTAGTGTATCAGAATATTTATTGACGGTCACGAAGTAGTAAAATAAAACAGTTTTAATCATTTTCCGCAACAAACGCTGAAAACTTTCCTGGCATATCTGTATTATATTTAGTGAGATTTTCTGTAGAAAATCCATATGGTCGTATCGTTGCTTCGAAGCAATGAGAGACAATGGATGTTTTAAAACTCCTGGTCCATGTACATGTGTTATAATTGTCATCACTGGAGTATGCAGAATTCCTAATGCTCGTCGAATATAAAATCTGACAATACAATCTAAACAATACAGACTTAAAGCAATACCAGTTTATATAAAACTATTGGTTCTTTTAAATAATAATAATAATAATATACAACATTTATATCGCGCCCTATATAAATTGTAAAATTACTTTAAAGCGCTTTACAACATATGGATAATAGTATAAGTTATAACTGTGAAACAAAAACAAAGGCTTACAATCACTTTTGTACATCAGGCAAGCAGATAATCATCGCAATGTGCACATAAATGAATAAATAAATGGTGGTATTTACATGACGTCTTTGCAAAGAGCCTAAAATGCAGACGTGAAGAGGTGAGTTTTGATGTCCCTCTCTAATTTGGCCAGGGCATTTGACTTTCTAATAGCAGATGGTAAATGCATGTTATCAATTAATTTTAGGTCTTGTCGAATCAAACAAGGCATATTCATTAATGAGGCAGATGAATACGAAGCGCGTTTGATTAGAGAACAAGGAAAAGCTGACTGGAGGGCTTTTGTGATCTCAAGGGGACGTGAACTAAAACCCGGTATGTGACGTTTGTTGTCTTATTACATAGACAAAATACCACGCCGTGAATACAAAGGATGGTAATAGGATAATCAGAGGACATCCGTAAAAAAGTACTTATAGAAATAGAAAAGTGAAAATATTACAATGATTTATTATTTAATCATGATCAAATACATTTACCAAATCTGAGGAAACTCTTATTACATTCATAAATAAAAGGAAAGGTTTTAGTAGAAATAGTGACCATTTGAAGGCGGGTACAACCAGTCAGAGTGTAGCAAAAGGTGATGGACATCATCTAGTGGCTCTTAAACATTCAGCGCGTTTATATTTCTTAATGAAACCATCGCAGTTTTCAAATAATTCTTCTTTATGTTTAATCAGTCAAAGGAAAAGCCCATCATGATATTCATTTGAGCAGATTACATTTACTGTACATTTAACCTTAATGTAATAACATCGATGATAACATTGACAGCTTTTAATTAAAATACTAGGCAATATGGATACGAAATCAAAACATAAAATAAGAGAAATATACACGATTCCTAATTGTATTCATATTGCCTATGGATATTATTTTAATCAAATCAAGTTTTAAAGAGTCACGGATTAAACAATGTCGCTGTTTCAGGTGGTTTTATTGTTACCATGAATGAGTCATCCGACGATGAAAACAACGTTAACGATATGTCACAAGTAGAAAACAGATACAGACGTATGGGTAGTTTCTTGTCTGACATGGCAAAAGAAGGTGTAATAGCACAGGTTTGTGGTTACGCATACATATACTAATTTACAAGATAACATTCGCGTATCCGGTTAAAACGGTTGAACCTGTAATGAAAACGACAGGCACAGATTTGAACCGAGGCTGACCACGGTTAGATTGACGTACCTGACCGAAACTAAAATACTGACTATTGCTAGTTTGCGTTATTTCTTTCTAAAACAATGTCAAGCCACATGTAGTTTTTGATATACGTTATGTAATTCAGTGGACGCAGAAGGGCCTAATATTATTGATACATTGTTTTGTACTATCCGAATCTGTGCATTTTTAGCTCTGCTTATAGAACGGTCCAAGTGCGTTTTTTTTATCGTGGAATATTTCTGCGCCATACGTACCGTTTTGACCTGGATACGCGAATGTAGCCTAGGTGCTATATATGTATAATTTGAATTAACTTTGCCTTTTCCCCATTTATTGACTTTTTTATTTGTTTTTAAAAACTTCGAAATATACATCAAAGGAAATGCTGTCATCTATCGGTACTACTTTTCACAGATTGATGAAAGTATTTTTTTCTTTAAGTCCCATAATATTATAGCATACATACTTAAAGGGACATCACGTGAAGAGCCTTATTTTTTAATGAATGTATGTTTTGTATGCACTTCCACTTATGTTATCACGCTATCCCCATATTCATAGTCCGTTCCAAATGTTCAGTTTGCCGACTTAAATTGTTCGGGAAAGCCCTGCTGGAAATAGCACCGATAACGTCACCTGACTAGGCGGTAAACGGTTTCCAAAGGGGCCCCCAGAGAGGGGCCGTAAGGCAACTCTTACCGCACTATGAAACCAAGTAATATGATTTCTAAGTCCGTATTCAAACTTATTGAACATCAGAAGTTAATTGCACACTTGCCAATATTCAGAATTTAAATTTATTCAGCTTTAAACATATTTGTTGCCAATACAATTGAACAAGGGATAGGGCACAAGTTTTTACAATGCATCACAGCCTTCTCCCGTGATACATTTACAATTAAATGTCAACAATGATAATAGGCATAAACATTGTTCAGCTCAATGTCTTTGGCCATTTTTTTGTCTAGACCATGCATATAAATGTATGTATACTCTCTTTTCCACTTTCACTGTCTCGATACGCTAACACTTAGTAAGTCATATAAGCCATCACACGTAATAAACTGTATGGAAATACCACTACATGTGTACATGTAAAATATGTGTCAGATATGGAACGTGTTGAGATACTTGATAATTATATTTTTTCGATACTTTACATAGATTAAAGCATTCTTGTAAATGGACCCTTTTTTATGTTGAGACAACTTATCTTTAATCATTTCATTTTTGTCTGAAACAGAAGCCGTAGTTATCGGCAGCACGCGTCATTTTTACAACGTAAACAAATATTCTTTCCTCTGTTTTCAATACGTATTCCGATTCTATCTGAAGTCGAAAATTAATTCCTCATAGAGAAAAGGTTGTTACATGATCATACATTCTAAGTCAACATCATATGAAAACATGAACTGTTGAAAAATTACGATTTAAAAAAAATGTTATGCGATCCTATTTACTAGAAGTAGGTTCTCTTTCCTCAGTTATTCATCCTTGTCCGTCATTTTGACATTTTTAATCTAGCTGCGATAACGTAGCTTTCTGACGAAGGGCGATTTTTCATATATTGCGTCGTCGCGCCAGAGGAGGCCGGGTATTCATATTCGTACTCATTTAAATCTTGCATTGTAAAACAAAAAGAAAACGTTTAATTCAGCAATAAAATTAAATCATACCATTTTACTGAACCCGGTAATATTATAAATTATGTAAATCTAATAGCGCAGGTATATCATTTGACCCCGAGTACCGACAGAGGAGAGAACAGAATACGCCGTGGCCATCACAACAGTTATCCCTTGGAGGGCCTCATGGCAAAATCAAACTAACCAGTCACTTATCCCTTCCTTTCGCAAAAACCACTGTATCATTATAGAAACACAAAGCAAATTCTCCCCGATACATGCCCATTAACATATTAAAATAAGTTCTGCTGTGTGTAAAACTTAGACAAAGATACTAGCGATGTTAATAGTTTTAGAAATGTATCCATAACATAAACAGCGCTAGCAATTCTGTTGATTCCATTTCAGCTTAACCGGCTATCCGGAAGATACATGCACCGTACTAACTAGGGCAGTTATTTTCTCCTTTGAATACTTCCCACCTGAAATAATGATTCCGTAACGTACTCCTTGCGCTATCTTTTGACCATTTGGCAACTTTTCGCTTCGTAGCTGACACGATACAACACTTTTCTTTCGCTTACTTCACACGGCCAGTCTTTTTGTTTACAAACAAATGGTGTGTTACCGCATACGCTAGTAGAGGGAAACCACTGCACAAAACGTTGCTCAGACAGGTAGAAATACCGATGATTTTCTTAGATTTAATCATTTTTATGAATCTATTTTAGCCAAATCCGATCGTTATTTTCCATAAGGAGTCTCACTTGATATGTTTATGTAGTATTTGAAAAAAAAAGAAGACAAAAAACAAGTCACTTCACCGTGATGCCCCTTTAAGTGGTGATTATCATAACATGCTCATTTGCCATCATTGCATTGTTCATATTGTGATGAAGATGAAGCCTGTTTGTGAATTTCTGATTTAGCAATAATGAATGAAAACTATACATGACTATTGACAGAGATTAACATTCTTATTTAGTTTAAAGCTTAGATTCTACAAGGCAATACTAATATATTTTAATATCCTTTGGTTGGTCATTACTCTTGTCGCTTTCTGACGTGCTGAAACTAACAGAGATGTGATCAAGATCAGAGGCGGATCCAAGGGGGGGTCACCAGCGCACGTGACACCCCCTGCCCTGCACGTAACTTGTTTCAGTGCACATATATATCTGCTGCATTTCTTGTGTGAATTGATCCTAATAAATCCTATTAAAAAATGACAGGTTTTTTTTAGTTTTTGACTGGTGAAACTATAGTTGTATATTACACAGTTCAAGCCACACATCCTCCCACCCCACTCCAACAGGTTTAAACTCGATGTTGACACTAATTGATATCACATCCCAGCATCAATTAAATGGGTCAGCGAAGCATGATACAAACTTTGTACCGGTATGGTCGGTGGTCCGTAGTAGCTATATATAGTCACCATGTACTACGTTTGCAAGAAGAACAATTCAAAATTGAAATAAATGAATTACCAAAATTGAATTAATTAATTAATTATTCATTCCAATCGGGACTTAACTTTACAAGAGAAGAAGAATTATCAAGAAATATTTAAATATAGACCCAAGAAAAAGTAAAGGGCCTAGACCAGTATCTAACTTAATTTTCTGCAACATGACATATGGTTCAAACAGCATTTGTCGCGAAATATACTTGAAATCTGGAATGGTGACACCCCCCCGGAAAATGTTTGACATGTAGCATCGAAACAAAACATAGATGTATAAAAAAAAAAGTGAGCAAGTTCGAGACGACATCTAAATAATCAATTAAATATCCAGAAAGTATAAAAGCACGATGTCAAAACCATGTGTTTCTTATCAGAAAGAGTAAAATACATATCGTAGATTTTAATATGAAAATATTAGAAGTTTTCTTTCCATAATTCAATTTTACTGTAAAACAAACGCTTGTGTCCGTTAATTTCATCATGACATCAGTTTCCTGAGCTCAATATGAATATTTTATCAGTTATTACTTCCACGTATATGTTGGTACTAACACCTCACTCACTAATTGCTCATCCGAATGTTTGTGGTCTAATATGGTTTGACATCATCGTTCACACCTAATTTAGGAATGAAGACAATAATGTTTAGTATATTTCAAGGGAAATACGTACCGTAACGACGGTATAACAACAGTGTATGCAAATACAAGTATTCTTTTTAGTTTATCCTTCTTAAGATCAATACAAACATATATAAACTAGATTGATATGTGGTGCATTTTCTATGTTTTGATTTCTTCATCGACAAACTAAAACTTGTAATAGGTGCAGCCTTACCTCGCATTTCTAGTCAGTTTATTATTTTAAGTTCTTTATGATTTAACACATGCGCGTTCATACATGTCTTAAATCGTGCATTCCCGATGACATTTTTTGTTTTTAATGGACGATTTAAACAACGAGTGAATGCCATGTCCGGTTAAGATGTGCGTTATCTATGCGACCAAGCATATCAGAGGGTAGTTTTGAATTATAAACTTAAATTCTTAATCAATCACATAACTTGCCATAAAAAAAACAAAATAAACATCATTATGAATGTATATTGTTATTGATAAATATTGATTACATAAATATATTCACAGGAGGAGTATCTTGCAACAAACTATCATGGCCACTATCTCAGAACACCAGCTGATTTTAAGGAGCCGTTTACAAGTGCTCTTCCGGAAGTAGGGGAAATTGGATTGGAACTAGTGTCTGTGAAATCATTTAAACACTATCTGAAACACCCAACTTTTGATATTATCGACAAAGGTGAGTCGTATTTAAATAACATAAATTATTTCAATGGACATGGTAACGGCATAATGAAACATTAAATTTTGGCTCAGGAAATAACATATTTGGAATGTTTGGCAGAAACCTGATAGCAACTTCTCTAATGAGTAGTGCTAACATATTAAGTTATAATGTGGTTGCTTAAAATCTTAAAATTCCTAGAAACCAAGCACATCCATTTCGTTTCCGCTCGACAGTGTGTTCTCTTCACTACAAGCTTGCAAGGCAAAATTGTCGCAAGTGTGGTTCGAAAATGTATAGGAGGCTACATCTCAAGAGCTTGGCTTTGAGTTCATGAAGTATTCTTAGAGCTCACACGTGATACGCTTATGTTTTAGCATCCACACCTTGTATAAAATGGCCTAATTATGCAGATATCACAGCATGTTTTATAGCAGAAAACGACCTTATACTAACTTGTTTACCAATATGGTGACAAATGGATAAATGTCCTGATAACCGTGGGAGAAAGGTAGTTCCAAAATAAGACAAAATAATTACACTTTCCACATAAGCAGTATTACTCATCTGGCGATAAGAAAATTGCTAATTCAACAGTGTTCCTATCATAACAAAAGATAAATGAAACGAAAAAAGAAATCGAAGTCGATTGCTCTAGAGGAAATCGACAGTTTGAACAATGACAGATGTTTTCGATGAAACATAATATTCTTATCCTTTCGGAAACCCTCTTGTTATTTTCGCTTTCAAAACATCTTTCCTTCATTAATGTATTGTCAAAGTTTCTACGTTTTTAGATTATCTTAATCATCATGTTGAAAACAAATGCTGAATTATTTCTATGTTTATGATTTTAAAATGTGACAGGTGAGACGGAAAAGCTTGAGTATTCCCATGCAATAGTTGCTTCTATCTACCCCTGGCTGCATCACTCGCTTCATGACGGACTGTCCTTTTCCAGAACTGAGGAGGAAAAACAGATGATAATTGATCAATACTTAAGCAGACTACAGGCGTATGCGTGTGCTACCTCTGATCACAAGCCGTACCTAACCTACACAAAGGTTGTCATTAAAATAGTTATGCATAATGAAGGATTATAAATCCCCTTTTTAACATTAACGAACAAATCAAAACGGAATCATTCTGCATACGTCATGAAAAGATACATCCTATCCTTTATATTTACGTTCAAAACAACCTAAACAGATCGTATATATCTTTTCTTGGTAGCTTCGTTTGGTTCAATAAGTTTAAACGACGGAAGAGTGTTTTTTCTCGTCGTGTTTTCTAGGGTACAAGTTCAGGCAGAAAAACGCCAATAAAGTTATTTTATTTTACCAGCAGATTTATAATGAAAATACCCGAATAGTTCTGGATTAGAAAATATTCAAATGTATTAGTTCCTAATGTATTATAACATTTTATGGTGGATATAACGGCTGTGCAATGGAAATGGAAACATTCAACAACTAATTGTCAGTACAAAGATATGCTAATTATGCAGTAGCATTTATATCATATATGTACATTTACCCAATAAACGTTTAAGGCCACATAGGAAGGTGACTAAAGACAGTTTTATAGAAGGTGGTCTTGCTATCAAAAATGGGCTAGGTTAAATATACCTCTGTCATCATTATAAGTCTACATTCACACGACATTAATTCAAATTTTAATTACAAAAATCCAGAAAAATATAACGCCTTTTTACATACCTTTGTTTGTTTGATAAATAATCAAATTGTTGTCTGATTTCTGAAAATAATTTCACATCAAAGCTTTTGCCGAAGAAAATCTACAGAAAATTAATCAAAACAATATCATGCCCTTTGCTTTAAACGCAAAATTGTCAAACAAGTTTTAATGTAACAGTAACTTCAGTATTCCAGAATATCAGTGAGAATACTACAATATGGAAAAAGTGAGGATAAAGCGCCTGTTTACTTAGTCAACGTGTCCAGATCTTCCTTCATACATTTTTCCATTCGAAAACCATACTTGTAACAAACGGAAATAGAAACAACTAATTTAATGCTTAATATCTGTTTGTAAGGAGGCTTATTTTTATATGCTGTTCCTCTTTTTTCAAATGTCTCGATTAAAATAAGTGTTTTTAACAATTAATTCTGATAGACATATTGGTTTTCTTGGACTATGATAATGAATTGTTGAATTTTATGGAGACAAAAGATAAACGATAAAACATCATCAATCCGTGACTAGTTTTTGCAAGTCACTACTATGAGAGTAAACCGTATAGATACAACGACGCCACACCCAATTGCGATTGATGAAAACCCCATATAACGTTGTATCTGTGTTTCCCCTTGTTTATTGCATATTTTCGTCATCGTACTGTACTCAATATGTATGCAATAGTAAATTGCAGGACAGTGAACTCAAATAAATACATTTATTTGAATTTAAAAACACCTACGTGGAGTTTTGATATCACAAAGATATTTTCTTACCTTGTTTTTTCCATACCCAAGTATCTACAGGATCAAAACCGCCATTGTTTGCACCTGGGTGAGGCCATCTTGCATGCATCCAATGTATGTCTACCGCCGTAGACCTCATACAGTTTAGACTATTGGCATCATTCAAGTGAACATGTGCGTGTGACAACTCTTTATAGTAAATTGTCTGTGATTTAAACACGAGTCATTAAGCTGTCACAAATCAATATGTTCTGTACTAACTTATACACTTATCATTTCTTATATATTTAAGCAAAAACCTGCGATGGTCCTCGTAGTTTTTAATTGATATATTTTTTTTAATCCCGGCTCAGTATCTGATCTAATTCGGAAGCTCGTTATCTGGCAGCTTTTACCGTAAACGCATGGTCAGGTTTTGTGTGGAAACAGTTTACTTTAACGCTGTTTACACAACTGGTATCCCAATACAATGAACCTGGAGCTGACATAACAAACGAAGACTCACATTTATCAAGCGTGGAAAAGGTAATTGGAAGGTTTCATTTTAAATTACCTTGGATAACGGTCTATCTTTCAGCTCATTTAACTGCAACTTTCAAGACGGCTACTGTGGAAGCCGGAGTAGAAACTACATTGATGGGTGTATGTTTTAACTGCGTCATTCAAATTTTCGAAAATATTTACATTTGAAAATACCAATGAAGAATTGAATATGGTCTCTTAACTATTTTGCAAAGCGAGTATTGATTGTTTACGTCTACTGTAGACTTGTGAGTAATACCGAGTAAAGGACTTGATACGATTCGCGCAAATGCTGCTTTTTGGATAGGGGTTGTCATTTGTGGTCATCAAAAACCACGAAAGTTTGTGAAATATCACAACAATGAAGACAACAGTTATAGAGCCGAAATAGTAGAACTGTAGACGAGCAAATACTGCAATGGGTGCATTCTTTCTTAGTATTGCCTGTACTAGTGATTATTTTATGCCATAAAGTTTTTGACTGCTGGCTGACTATCAGTCCCCGACAAAGGCCGTAAACCTGTAGCTGACATTTATTCTGGTGCGGTTCACATAAAATACTACTAGCAGCAACTTATTATTGAGCCAAAAGTTGTAAATTTGTAATGAATCTTATAAAACGGTTTTATAAACACCTTTCCATTTTTTTTCTGTTTCTACACATGTTTCGGAACACTTCAAGTTTTTTATCTTTTACTTTCAGTACAAAGTCTTAAATAGACCAGCATTCAAGGGTGTAGCAAGTCCTTGTTCAGAGTGAATTCATTTATGAGTGGGTCCAGGGCATGGCCTTGGTAGGGGGTCAGGGGGGTACAACAAGCAGCGTTTTTTATTTGTTTTGTTTTTCTGTTTGTAAATTTGTGAGATTCACCTGCGTTACAGGGTATAGACAGCGCCTGGCAGTAACCTGTTTCCATTGATTCACCTGCGTTACAGGGTTTAGACAGCGCCTGGCAGTAATCTGTTTACTGTGATGCACATACGTTACAGGGTATAGACAGCGCCTGGCAGTAACCTGTTTACTTTGATTCTCCTGAATAATAGGGTATAGACAGCGCCTGGCAGTTACCTGTTTACATTGATTCACCTACGTTACATGGTTTAGACAGCGCCTGGCAGTAACCTGTTTACTTTGATTCACATGCGTTACAGGGTATAGACAGCGCCTGGCAGTAACCTGTTTACTTCGATTCACTTGCGTTACAGGGTATAGACAGCGCCTGGCAGTAATCTGTTTACTTTGATTCACCTGCGTTACAGGGTTTAGACAGCGCCTGGCAGTAAACTGTTTACTTTGATTCACTTCCGTTACAGGGTATAGACAGCGCCTGGCAATAACCTGTTTACATTGATTCACATGCGTCACAGGGTTTATACAGCGCCTGGCAGTAACCTGTTTACTTTGAGTCACCTGCGTTACAGGGTATAGACAGAGCCTGACAGTCATCTGTTTAAATTGATTCACCTGCGTAACAGGGTATAGACAGCGCCTGACAGTCATCTGTTTAAATTGATTCACCTGCGTAACAGGGTATAGACAGCGCCTGGCAGTAACCTGTTTAGTTTGATTCACTTGCGTTACAGGGTATAGACAGCGCCTGGCAATAACCTGTTTACATTGATTCACATGCGTCACAGGGTTTATACAGCGCCTGGCAGTAACCTGTTTACTTTGAGTCACCTGCGTTACAGGGTATAGACAGAGCCTGACAGTCATCTGTTTAAATTGATTCACCTGCGTAACAGGGTATAGACAGCGCCTGACAGTCATCTGTTTAAATTGATTCCCCTCCGTAACAGGGTTTAGACAGCGCTTGGCAGTAGCCTGTTTATTTTGATTCACCTGCATTACAGGGTATCGACAGCGCCTGGCAGTAACCTGTTTACTTTGCTTCACTTGCGTTACAGGGTATAGACAGCGCCTGGCAATAACCTGTTTACATTGATTCACATGCGTCACAGGGTTTATACAGCGCCTGGCAGTAACCTGTTTACTTTGATTCATCTACGTTATAGGGTTTAGACAGCGCCTGGCAGTAACCTGTTTGCTTTGATTCACTTGCGTTACAGGGTATAGACAGCGCCTGGCAATAACCTGTTTACATTGATTCACATGCGTCACAGGGTTTATACAGCGCCTGGCAGTAACCTGTTTACTTTGAGTCACCTGCGTTACAGGGTATAGACAGAGCCTGACAGTCATCTGTTTAAATTGATTCACCTCCGTCACAGGGTTTAGACAGCGCTTGGCAGTAACCTGTTTATTTTGATTCACCTGCATCCCAGGTTATCGACAGCGCCTGGCAGTAACCTGTTTACTTTGAGTCACCTGCGTTACAGGGTATAGACAGAGCCTGACAGTCATCTGTTTAAATTGATTCACCTCCGTAACAGGGTTTAGACAGCGCTTGGCAGTAGCCTGTTTATTTTGATTCACCTGCATTACAGGGTATCGACAGCGCGTGGCAGTAACCTGTTTACTTTGATTCACCTGCGTTACAGGGATTAGACAGCGCCAGGCAGTAACCTGTTTAAATTGATTCACCTGCGTAACAGGGTATAGACAGCGCCTGGCAGTAACCTGTTTAGTTTGATTCACTTGCGTTACAGGGTATAGACAGCGCCTGGCAATAACCTGTTTACATTGATTCACATGCGTCACAGGGTTTATACAGCGCCTGGCAGTAACCTGTTTACTTTGAGTCACCTGCGTTACAGGGTATAGACAGAGCCTGACAGTCATCTGTTTAAATTGATTCACCTGCGTAACAGGGTTTAGACAGCGCCTGGCAGTAACCTGTTTGCTTTGATTCACTTGCGTTACAGGGTATAGACAGCGCCTGGCAATAACCTGTTTACATTGATTCACATGCGTCACAGGGTTTATACAGCGCCTGGCAGTAACCTGTTTACTTTGATCCACTTGCGTTACAGGGTATAGACAGCGCCTGGCAATAACCTGTTTACATTGATTCACATGCGTCACAGGGTTTATACAGCGCCTGGCAGTAACCTGTTTACTTTGATTCACATGTGTTACAGGGTATAGACAGCGCCAGGCAGTAACCTTAACCTGTTTACATTGATTCACCTGCGTAACAAGGTAGAGACAGCGCCTGGCAGTAACCTGTTTAGTTTGATTCACTTGCGTTACAGGGTATAGACAGCGCCTGGCAATAACCTGTTTACATTGATTCACATGCGTCACAGGGTTTATACAGCGCCTGGCAGTAACCTGTTTACTTTGATTCTCCTGAATAATAGGGTATAGACAGCGCCTGGCAGTTACCTGTTTACATTGATTCACCTACGTTACATGGTTTAGACAGCGCCTGGCAGTAACCTGTTTACATTAATTCACATACGTAACGGGATATAGACAGCGCCTGGCAGTAACCTGTTTGCTTTGATTCACCTGTGTAACAAGGTATAGACAGCGCCTTACAGTAACCTGTTTACATTGATTCACCTGCGTAACAAGGTAGAGACAGCGCCTGGCAGTAACCTGTTTACTTTGCTTCACTTGCGTTACAGGGTATAGACAGCGCCTGGCAGTAATCTGTTTACTTTGATTCACCTGCGTTACAGGGCATAGACAGCGCCTGGCAGTAACCTGTTTACTCTGATTCACTTGCGTTACAGGGTATAGACAGCGCCTGGCAATAACCTGTTTACATTGATTCACATGCGTCACAGGGTTTATACAGCGCCTGGCAGTAACCTGTTTACTTTGATCCACTTGCGTTACAGGGTATAGACAGCGCCTGGCAATAACCTGTTTACATTGATTCACATGCGTCACAGGGTTTATACAGCGCCTGGCAGTAACCTGTTTACTTTGATCCACTTGCGTTACAGGGTATAGACAGCGCCTGGCAATAACCTGTTTACATTGATTCACATGCGTCACAGGGTTTATACAGCGCCTGGCAGTAACCTGTTTACTTTGATTTACTTGCGTTACAGGGTATAGACAGCGCCTGGCAGTAATCTGTTTACTTTGATTCACCTGCGTTACAGGGTTTAGACAGCGCCAGGCAGTAACCTGTTTAAATTGATTCACCTGCGTAACAGGGTTTAGACAGCGCCTGGCAGTAACCTGATTACTTTGATTCACCTGCGTTACAGGGTATAGACAGCGCCTGACAGTCATCTGTTTAAATTGATTCACCTCCGTAACAGGGTTTAGACAGCGCTTGGCAGTAACCTGTTTATTTTGATTCACCTGCATTACAGGGTATCGACAGCGCGTGGCAGTAACCTGTTTACTTTGATTCACCTGCGTTACAGCGTTTAGACAGCGCCAGGCAGTAACCTGTTTAAATTGATTCACCTGCGTAACAGGGTATAGACAGCGCCTGGCAGTAACCTGTTTACATTAATTCACATACGTAACGGGATATAGACAGCACCTGTCAGTAATTAACATTGATTCACCTACGTAACAGGGTAAAGACATCGCCTGGTAGTAACGTTTTTACATTGATTCACCTGCGTTACAGGGTATAGACAGCGCCTGGCAGTAATCTGTTTACTTTGATTCACCTGCGTTACAGGGTATAGACAGCGCCTGGTAGTAACCTGTTTACTTTGATTCACCTGCGTTACAGCGTTTAGACAGCGCCAGGCAGTAACCTGTTTAAATTGATTCACCTGCGTAACAGGGTATAGACAGCGCCTGGCAGGAAACTGTTTACATTGATTCACCTGCGTTACAGGGTATAGACAGAGCCTGACAGTCATCTGTTTAAATTGATTCACCTGCGTAACAGGGTTTAGACAGCGCCTGGCAGTAACCTGTTTACGTTGATTCACCTGCGTTACAGGGTTTAGTCAGCGCCTGGCAGTAACCTGTTTACTTTGATTCCCCTGCTTTACAGGGTATAGACAGCGCCTGGCAGTAACCTGTTTACATTAATTCACCTGCGTTACAGGGTTAAGTCAGCGCCTGGCAGTAACCTGTTTACTTTGATTCATTTACGTTACAGGGTTTAGACAGCGCCTGGCAGTAACCTGTTTACATTGATTCACTTGCGTTACAGGGTATAGACAGCGCCTGGCAGTAACCTGTTTACATTAATTCACATACGTAACGGGATATAGACAGCGCCTGTCAGTAATTAACATTGATTCACCTACGTAACAGGGTAAAGACATCGCCTGGTAGTAACGTTTTTACATTGATTCACCTGCGTTACAGGGTATAGACAACGCCAGGCAGTAACCTGTTTACATTGATTCACCTGCGTTACAGGGTTAGACAGTGCCTGGCAGTAACCTGTTTACTTTGATTCACCTGCGTAACAGGGTATCGACAGCGCCTGGCAGTAACCTGTTTACATTAATTCACCTGCGTTACAGGGTTAAGTCAGCGCCTGGCAGTAACCTGTTTTCTTTGGTTCACCTGCGTTACATGGTATAGACAGCGCCTGGCAGTAACCTGTTTACATTGATTCACCTGCGTAGCAGGGTATAGACAGCGCCTGGCAGTAATCTGTTTACATTGATTCACCTGCGTTACAGGGTTTAGTCAGCGCCTGGCAGTAACCTGTTTACTTTGATTCACCTGTGTAACAGGGTATAGACAGCGCCTGACAGTAATCTGTTTACATTGATTAACCTGCGTAACAGGGTATAGACAGCGCCTGGCAGTAACCTGTTTACTTTGATTCGCCTGCGTAACAGGCTATAGACAGAGCCTGGCAGTAACCTGTTTACATTAGTAACCTGTTTACTTTGATTCACCTGCGTAACAGGGTTTAGTCAGCGCCTGGCAGTAACCTGTTTACATTGATTCACCTGCGTTACAGGATATAGACAGCGACTGACAGTAACCTGTTTATTTTGATTCACCTGCGTTACAGGGTTAAGTCAGCGCCTGGCAGTAATCTGTTTACATTGATTCACCTGCGTTACAGGGTTTAGTCAGCGCCTGGCAGTAACCTGTTTACTTTGATTCACATGCGTTACAGGGTTTAGACAGCGCCTGGTAGTAACCTGTTTACATTCATTCACCTGAATAATAGGGTATAGACAGCGCCTGGCAGTAACCTGTTTACTTTGATTCACCTGCGTTACAGGGTATAGACAGCGCCTGACAGTAACCTGTTTACATTGATTCACCTGCGTTACAGGGTATAGACAGCGCCTGGCAGTAACCTGTTTACTTTGATTCACCTGCGTTACAGGGTATAGACAGCGCCCGGCAGTAACCTGTTTACATTGATTCACCTGGGTTACAGGGTATAGACAGCGCCTGGTAGTAACCTGTTTACTTTGATTCACCTGCGTTACAGGGTTTAGACAGCGCCCGGCAGTAACCTGTTTACATTGATTCACCTGGGTTACAGGGTATAGACAGCGCATGACAGTAACCTGTTTACATTGATTCACCTTCGTAACAGGGTTTAGACAGCGCCTGGCAGTAACCTGTTTACTTTGATTCATCTGCGTTACAGGGTTTACACAGCGTCAGGCTGTAACCTGTTTACATTGATTCACCTACGTAACAGGATAAAGACAGCGCCTGGCAGTAACCTGTTTACATTGAATCACCTGCGTAACATGGTTTAGTCAGCGCCTGGCAGTAACCTGTTTATTTTGTCTGTTTTTTTGCATCGACAAACAAACTTTTACATGGATGCTTCCTTTCTTCGTATTAATAGTGAATGTTTTTTTTACGTAACAAGATGGTTAACACTTCCGGTAGGCTTTCAGTCCCCGAAGTTGATACTGCCGGTAGGCTTTCAGTCTCCGAAGTTGATACTGCTGGTAGGCTTTTAGTCCCCGAAGTTGATACTGTCGGTAGGCTTTCAGTCCCCGAAGTTGATACTGTCGGTAGGTTTTCAGTCCCCGAAGTTGATACTGCCGGTAGGCTTTCAGTCCCAGAAGTTGGTACTGCTGGTAGGCTTTTAGTCCCCGAAGTTGATACTGCCGGTAGGCTTTCAGTCCCCGAAGTTTATACTGCTGGTAGGCTTTTAGTCCCCGAAGTTGATACTGCTGGTAGGCTTTCAGTCCCCAAAGTTGATACTGCTGGTAGGCTTTTAGTCCCTGAAGTTGATACTGTCGGTAGGCTTTCAGTCCCCGAAGTTGATACTGCCGGTAGACTTTCAGTCCCCGATGTTGATACTGCCGGAAGGCTTTCAGTCCCCGAAGTTGACACTGCTGATAGGCTTTCAGTCCCCGAAGTTGATACTGCCGCTAGACTTTCAGTCCCCGATGTTGATACTGTCGGTAGTCTTTCAGTCCCCGATGTTGATACTGCCGGAAGACTTTCAGTCCCCGAAGTTGACACTGCTGATAGGCTTTCAATCCCCGAAGTTGATACTGCCGCTAGACTTTCAGTCCCCGATGTTGATACTGCTGTTAGGGTTTCAGTCCCCTAAGTTGACACTGCTGGTAGGCTTTCAGTCCCCGAAGTTGACCTTGCAGGTAGGCTTTCAGTCCCCGATGTTAATACTGCTGTTAGGGTTTCAGTCTCATAAGTTGACACTGCTGGTAGGATTTCAGTCCCCGAAGTTGACAATGCTGGTAGGCTTTCAGTTCCCGAGCTTGGCAGTAAACTTGTGGCTGGAATATGTTGTGGCACTGTTCTCATAAAATACTAGTTTAAGTTATCTGTTGTCGCCAAACACATGTATGACTGTTTAAAGGGATCCATGAATAGGCACCGTTCTCTAGCTTTTGTCTTCCAGAACACTTCATACACGATTTGTTTTTTGATTTTTGTTTTACTTTAAGTGCCACATATGCACGAGTCCTTAACGGACGAAATGGCCATGTAAGTGTTAATTTATTTTGGTTGTCTACATCAACAAACAAAATTTAAAACATGTTCTTTCTTTCTTCGTATTTTTAGTGATTCTGTAACATAACAAGTTGGCAAACTGCGCTTGTTGACTTTCAGTCCCTGAAGTCGGCCGTAACTCTGACCAAGCTAGCAATTATTATAATAGGTGCTTCGTCTTTTTACACTATTTAATAGAAACGTTTTAAAACAAATAGAGCAAAAGCTATTTCTGATTTTGTCAGCCCTTTTTTCTACTGGTCAAACAGCAATGGAATTTGCAAAACTGGGGAATGGGAAGAACCTGCGTAAGAACGCCGTGTTCTTCACTTTCTGTGGGGGAAAATATGATAACAACATTCAACTTTTAAATTTTAATATGCCAGCCGGGCAGCAACCATGTTCTTGTGATCTGTTCCAAAATTGAACATGCACAAGAAGAGCAAACTGGCTCTAGCTTGTGAATTTGAGAAAGCTATCTCTTGTACTTTCTGATATATAATGATAATACTTTTTAGCTGTCAAATTCAAAGAAATTCGCCTTGCAGCGAGTGTCAGTCTCCAAGTTGAACACATACGATTTCGGACCAAGAGAAACATAAATGTGAAATTCAAGGTAAAAAACTCTTTTGGAATATTCGAGAAAAATCGAAATGAACCAAGCGCGATAGAGAACCAACATATGAGAAAGATCCATCCAGTATTTTGTTTTTGAATAGCGATAACAAGCTTAAGGCTTCCTTCAGGACGGAATACGGACGGAAGTGATTTAAACAATCCGCCATCAGACCATTGGGGGCTATGTAATTATGGCTTAACGAATAAGTATATGAATGCACCAAGGAACTTCCGCGTCTAGTAAAATATGGGGAAATGTTGCTAATTCATCTTTCATCTATGAAGGTATTTTACAATCTCCTTTCTGTTTCGCTGCATTCTACATGTATATCAACACTGTGTCACCATATTTTTCACCTTTAGTACCACTAATGAATCCTCGATGGACGAAGTGGCCCTATTGTCCAGTAAACGTTTACCGTGTTTAGATTTCTCCCTGGACAAACTTCGTTTTGAATAAGTACTTCCTCGCAACAATATTTCAAGTGACTGCTTTAAAGCAAAACAGCCAATTTGACCTCTTTTACACCATCATACATCAGCCCCAAAGAGGGTTAGTCCCTTTATTTTCGTAAGTATTGAATCTCAATGGCTAAGGCTGCTACCATCGCAATTGGGTGGAACCTATTCAGTTGTTTAGGAGATTTTGTTTAAAGCGAATCAGCCATCCTAACCCTCTCTGACCCTGTACCACAGCCCTAGGAAGGTCAGCTCCTTTATTCAAAAGTAACCACAATTTGGTTGGAACCTGTCCTATATATAGTTAAGGAAAACTCATTTAAAACAAAACAGCCAATTTGACACAGTCCCAGCTGCAAAACGTAGCTTTCTGACGACGAGAGATTTTTTTATATATTGCGTCGGGGAAGAGGAGGCCGGGTATTAATATTAGTTCTAACCCAGTCCCCCCGTCCATTTTTGGATAACTTTTGAAACCCGTGGGACAAGAAGGCATCCATCAAAGTTTGGTGTAGTTTGCTCATTAGTTCGGGGGGAATCTGTTTTATTCAAAGCGTGGTCATGGTCAATAGATGACCAAAAACGGACATTGAACAACAGATAGAGACAAAGCTCATCGTAGGTTAATAATTATGAGAAAACCGTGTGAATGAGAATAAGCAAACCAACCCATTGTGAGAGGTGTAACCCAGGGCTTGATAACCATCGCATACCCGGTATTATTGGGGGTAAGCTTTCTAAATAGTTATATAAATAGCAACATAAGCACAATACTGCTAACAAACAAATTTGGCGGTAATCTTATTTAAACTCTTTCTGTACTCAAGATATTTTGCTTAATTATGATTGCGCTAATTTAAACTTTCAAATTTTTGTTGTCTATTGCAAATATTGTAAGTGCACATTCATCATGTGCTGATCCTTTATGATTAAATCAGCGAGCTAGAATTTGAGTTTACTTCAATATGTATGTTAACAGTACATCCATCTATATCTGGCTATATCAGCCTGCTGCTTTTCACAGAAAGAAAATAAAAATGATTTAAGAGTTTTTACAAGTTGACAATGATTGAAAAACGCAAGAAGGAAACTCAGTGTATGTTTTTATTGTTGTGTTTGTAAATAATGAATGTATTTAAAACAATATATAATTATAAATGTTATGACTATTAACCCCAGATTGGCCCTAACTACCCTAAACAGGCCCGAGAGCTTTAAGCCTTGAGTCTGAGCATGACTATGTCCAGTATTATAAATACAGCACATCACTTAAAGTTAAGGGTACCACTGCATCAGTTATAATCACGAAGAAGAGTTCCACTCAGAGTTTGTTTTTTATACGCCCGTCAAATTTGACGGGAGTATTATGGTATGGCGTTGTCCGTCCGTCCGGCGTAAACTTTTGTTTGTCCGGCAATTTCCTACATTTTTGAACGGATCTCTTTGAAACTTGGTATACATTATAATCATGATATGTTGTTGTGTTTCCTTGAAAAGAATTTTAATTCGACAATTTTTGCAAAAGTTATTGCCCTTTGTTTATTTCAGTATTTGATTTTTGTCCTGCAATCTCCTCCTACATTTTTGGACAGATTTCTTTGAAACTTAGTAGGCTAAATAAGCATGGTTCTTTGAAAAGAATTTTGATTCTACGACTTTTGCAAAAGTTATTGCCCTTTGTTCATTTCAGTATTTGATTTCTTTTATCCGGAGATTTTCTCCTACATTTTTATAGCATGTCAGCTAACCACTCTTTGAATGATGCAGATCTTATTTCAATGTAAGAAAATATATAACACTATATGGCATTCTACGGGCGTATATTGTTCCGCCCCGCGGTACTCTTGTTCAACTTGGAGTAATCTCCCTTCTATAAAAAGACGAAGCAACCAAAAGGAGGTTTTCTGGCTTAGAGTAACTTCTCCCGTGAAGTTAGGCTTTATAATATCCAAATTAACATAGAGTCAACATGACTTGCATGTTCATGAAAACACATCCTCAAAACATCACTAAGTTCTCCAATCTGAATAAATACAGCTGTTCATTATCACGTACCGTAGGTATTTTTTATTAACATCTGATTTTAATGAGATTGTAAGTTATCAAGAGTTTGATACGTTGATATCAAGTACAAGGATGGTGTTTATTCAATTACATACCATATACATATCAGTATACAGAATTCAATTACAATAATTAATTAGTTAAAATATATAGATTTATCTATGCCTTACAACTCCTTAGTTTCCCGTGAGACCGACTTCACGGTTCAACACAGGTTATAACATATAGATTTATCTAGACCTTAAACACAATTACTTTCTTGTGACTCCACGTTACGTGGCTCCCATAAGTTATCGAAATATATTCAAATAGTCCCTATTAAAATTAGTATTTGTAACTTATTTTCCTCCGAGCCCGACTTTACGGTTCACCGAAGGTTCTAAATATGAATTTGAAATATATACATACCACATTAAACTAAATAGAGTGTAATTTAAATACTAATCAAAGTACTGAAAGTACTGAAAGCTAAGGCAAAAGATATATATATATTATTTTTGGAATGGAGAACAAAATAAAGACGAAGTTCCCATCATATTGTACAGAAAGATTTACTGTTAATTTGTTATAAATCAAAGTTTTATGTAAAAGTGTACCACTGTGAAGTTATTCTTCTTGTGCTTCCCTTTGTCCATACAATGTATTTCATAGAACATTAAAAACTGAAACTGGCATTTACCCCTTTGACCAATACCTGATTATTTTAAACCATTAAATAGATTATGCACAGATTGTGAACATCTTTGAACTTTGCCTTTGTTGTTGAATAAGATATCAAACAAGTTTCTTTAGAATCTTGCCTTATCTGACAAAGTTACTTGGCATAAAACCATTGACCAATCAGAGTACAGTATGCTAATTAATTAGGCATGGATTTCACTCAACTTTGAACTTATCGTCTAAGTTTGTATA
>NW_018408899.1:1449081-1471213 GCF_002113885.1 Mizuhopecten yessoensis
TATGTTGATCTCCTACATAATTGTAAGTTATACTCTGCCTTATATGTCGTAAATTATCAAGTTTACGTAACAAGTGCAAGCGAAATCTTAATTGACTGCCATGTTGGAAATTTCGTCTGTCTTCCGATATAGGTCAGACGTCTAAATATGGGTGTCATGACCAAATATGGAAATTGTAGTAAACATGACGGCATCAGTAGTAATTCTATATTTGGCCGTGAAGGCCATATAAGGAAACGGGTAATCGCGATAACATCCACGCAGGATCTAACATGGCCATCGTTTCTGTTTTTAGAGTTTTTAGTAAGGATTCGTTATTTCAACGATGAACGAATATGCAATATTTTGATAACATTATAATCATATGAAGCGTGAATCATATATATTATTACAGATTAGCACTTTTAATTTTCCTCAGTTAGTTGGAACAGGACTGCTTCATAGCTCTGACCACGCAATATATAAATGTAAACAGGGACGTAAATGCAAGAGTCACCAATTTTAGCCAATCACAGGACAATATTTCTGTGTAAAGGGTTAATCCAGCGACAGTTCCAAGAGTAAATACGAATTTTATAGAAGGATACTTATTTCTAACTAAGAATAAGATTATATCCAATGTCTTGTGAGTGAATTTGAGTCCGTGGTAATGGATTTTATTTGCAGTTTGTTTAGTATTACTGATAGGTGACGTTATGTCTCGTTTATGAATATCTGAGCTCATTAACTAAAGTATTTTAACCGGAAGTTGCGTGTAGCATGCATGACCTTCAGTCAAGTGGCTGTTCCCGATCGAGATAAACAGGGTGCATTTTTAATAAGAATACGACGCTGTGATAAGATCATATGTTCTACAAAGGAAAGGAATGATATTTACAAGCCATTCAAGTGCATTTGAGTTACGCATAATAAAGACAGTAGGTCCGTTATATGATTCAATTTAGTACCAGTGGTTACCGCTAGAGGCGTCTGTGTGAAAATGACATTTATGAATATCTTGAGCTCATTAACTAAAGTAATACCAATAGCTGGCGGCTAACGCCTTAGCTAAAAAGTTACTATAAAAATGCCCTTCCTTTCACAAAAGTAATACCTCGCTTGGTACACTCAGGTTCTCTACCAGCTCGACTGATATATCGAATAGCGCGTGCCACAATGGTAACGCAAAAAAACAAAACATTCTCAAAGTACAATTTTACAATTACAGATGTTTTTTCTTTCTTATGGACAAAATCAGTACAAATTACAAAGACTCTGTTATCTTTAACGTACAATACTATTTATAGCTGACGAAATAAGGACATTAACTGTCAGTAGATTGTGTGAAAGTTTGACGTCTGACTTCGTGAAAACATATAAACTGACTTTCTTGACAATTATAAAGGTATTGTTGATAGCACATTGACAAAGAATTACTCTCTTTCTAAGATAATATAGACAAGCGCAAATTATGTTATCATTGTAAAGAATGTCAACAAATCCCAGTTTCGCAACAAGCATATAAAGGAATTCTTTGGAAAATGGGAAAAGGAACCTACAAATATGTTGACGATAATTAAAAGAGGTGGCAAATGGATGAGGAGTGTTATATCAAGATCATACTGTATCAAGAATTACTTCTCTCTGACATATCTGAATCAATCCTCACTGACTGGACTCCTCTATGTTATCAAGCTAGTGTACGTTAGTGTTGACATTTGACAAACTTGTGTTTTAAGTCATACACTCCAACAGCTTCGCTTTGTTTCTCGTCATAGTCGCACCACTCCTGGAAAAGGATGAGAAAATAAACTTTACAGTGGCCAATAGATACTGTGGCCAACACTACACACACGCAGAACAAGAACACGCATTATTCTTCTCTACAAAATAATACACCAACAAGTAGCAATTCACACTAACAATCTCATCCCGGCAGACACCAGAACACGTCAAGGACACAACCTTAGTTACAGACATACCTACACATCCAAAGACACATACAGACACTCATTCTTTCTATACACCATAATACAGTGGAACCTCTTACCCAAAACAATAATCCAATCAGAAACACTAGCAGAATTCAGGACATGCACCACATATAACATAATCGAACTAACACTCACTCACTGCTTTTAACCTGTTTTTATCCTATAGCAAATCCAAAAAAAATTGGAAATATTTGCATTGTGGCTGTTTTTCAACTGAATGTGGTGTGGGGAATTTTTTTCGCATTGGCAATGACTCTAACAACGTGAGCATTTCCACACTGCATAAAATAAAGAATAATTAGTAATACAGTGGAGAAAAAAAAAATCAACAGAATTGACCTGCTTGTGTACTTTAAAAATAGTATACATATTTCCACATTTAACATTGGACACTCCATCTTCTCCATAATTGATAATCATTTGTAAATTTTTATAATATTCAGTTCATCAATAGATAGGGAGTTAGGCATCCTGCTCATGATAGCATAATGTTACAGTAAAAGATATAGGTAATGTCTATAGCCACACTTGCCTCAGAAATATTTTACTCTTCAACCAAAAGTTTCATCCATTGGCCTCAGGGGTTTTTACAGAGATTATCTTCATCCACTATAGGCTCAGAAAGACTATTTTTATACAGAGATAGTTCCAATCACTTATCTCAGAAAAGTAAATTTTTCTACATGAATACGTTCTGGTCGCTAAAATCAGATTTACCTTTTTAATGGTGAGAAGCTCCGGCATCAAGACTCATGACTACCTGGTAAGCTGTCTTTTTATCACTACGGTAAAATGGGTAAGGTTTAGCTACAAGACTCAGAAAAGATTTTACTTTTATCTAATAACACATGTACTTACACCTTCTGTAAGTTCCACTTCAGGGAACTTTGTACTTGTTTCTGCTCCCTCAGCCATAAACCCAACCTACAACAGAAACCAATATCCCTGGTGATCATACACACAACACAAGTGAACACACATTGCCGGATGCTTGTTTAATATACTTTTACACAGAAACATGGGGAGCAGTTATTTTTATTTTTAACAAAGATGATTTGAAAGAAAAACTATAATTTTGCATCTTACAAGCAAGCAGGTATGGATGCTGAAATGTTCAAACAGGGGGACGCATGTGTTCCAAATTATAATAAAACTTCTAAAATGGACTGGGTCCCCATAATATATGCAGGTTAAAATGATGTCAAAAGTAAAGAAAAAAGTCTCAATTTACCACTATGCTGAGTCAAGGCCAAGACCTTAATACCAGTAGAAGGACTAATATATATTAGCTAGAAAGGGATAAGATTCCTTATACCTTTATCCTGAATTTTACTTTGCATGAAAAACCAGATTTTTATCAGAAATTATCTTCATTTGTAAAATTTGAGGTGTGCTTGATAGTCAGTTGTAATACACAGTAGCAACTGCATGAGATCATATGGCACACCTTTTAAGCGTTCCAAAATGTTTAACTGGATGGACCAGAGACTGCTTGTGTTTTATGTCCTATAAACAATTATGATATCAGATAATTTAAGTATGCGCCAGGTTTTGGTGGAAAATCAGAGAACCAGGAAAAAACTGTCGATATGAGATCAGTACTTAACAACTGCCCCACATAGGCCTCAAAGCTGCAACCCAGTGGTGGAAAGCTAGTGACCGTAGAAGGTCAGACGCCATAACCATGCGGCCACCACAACTTCTGGACCAGAGTTGTTTGTTCATAAAAGTGATTTTTATGTTCGTTTCTAGCAAGCCTTCACAAAGTCTTTCAAGGCCTGCATAAGCATTTGCAGGTCTGTCTGGATTTATCTCGGCAATGTTACCTTTAAAAGGCGGTTAGTTTGTATAAATGAAGCGGTTCGGCATGACACAAAACTGAACATTCTATTCAAAGAAAAGAGAAGACGTGTTGAGATCAACATGTAGATGGAACTACTACATTGTATACAGCACTTACTCTGGGTGAAAAGTCAACAGGTTCCATGCCCCGACAATCAAACTCAACAACTGTTTTGAATTTTCCAGAATCATCAATATTATAAGGCTTCATGGAATCTTTCATTATGTCTGAAACAAAAATAAAATATCTTCAAATTTACTCCTGTACCTGATGTTTTTAGTGTGAATCCTAGGCACTATTGAAACTGTGTTTCACCTTTGCCATATAGTGCTCTGGAAATCAGAGCTGATTTTGTTGGTACCGTAATGATATGGTGCTCCGGGGACCAAACATTTCAGCAGTATTTTTTAAAGTTAAAACAGATCAACACTGTACCCAACGTCAATTGTACATGTTTCCAAGATCGGAGACAGGAATAATGTACTCCCCTGAGAAAAATTATTGTCTAGATACAAGATCTGAATGTTGTGGGAGAAAAAAGGCCCCCAAATCTATGATGGTTGATTATCTGTTTGTCGGCACTTGATTTTCAAATTGCAAAAGCCACGCAGTAAACCTCATGTATGTATATAATTTACAAACTAGAGTGAGATAAACATGATAACCAACCACCACTTGTTAAGGAACCTCTATGTATCTCACTAAAATAAAACTAATACACAGCATCCTATCAGAAAGTATTAACATTTGTTTACCAATAGAATTTTCTCTGGAACAGAGTTTACATTTCATCACCATACTTGCTGAGCCTCGCCCACCTTTCAACGGCACACTGTCCTGCAATGTAAAAACAAATCTGTAAGTAAGTAATGATGAACCAGTTGTCAAATCTTCAGATTCCAGCAAAAATCTCCTGACATTTCACCAGAATTTCCAGTTACCGAAGGAACGTGTCATCAGTACAGTAAAGTGACAGTATACATGTATAATGAATTCAAAAAGAATGCCAAAAGCAAACAATACAATTAAATAAAAATGACTATTCATAAAAATATTAGTCTAGTGAAACCTTTTGATTCTGCTTTTCAAACACCATATGGGAAAAATTGTACTGTATTTGTAATAACTAAAAAGATTGTTAAAGAATGTATACCTATTTTCTAAGGGCTAGACAATAAAGGTAGCTTGATAGTCTGAGATTCTCCAGCTGGACTATTGGTTCTAAAAACTACTAGCCCAACTGACTAGTAAAAATTTCATATTACTTATCATGTTGAATGATATTGGGTAAGTGGAAACTGTGCAAGGACTAGTAAAATAGAGCTTCTTAAAAACAATTTCTAGCCCTCCTTCTGAAAGTTTTTCTTTAAAACCTATCTGATCCATGAGACCTTGAAAGTCAGTCAAAGTCATTCACTTATACAAATGTGAAATCTCCCATTCTATATCTAGTAACTGATTCGATTCAAGGCCTCATGGTTTTGAAGAAGTTGTCTGAAATTTTAAAACATTTGACACCTTTGAGCTTCAACATAAGTCAAGGTCATTCACATGAACTAACATAATAGGACTGTAACCCAAAAAGCTAAGACAGTGTTTTTGTTACCGAAATTTTACAACATTTTGTTCCTTTATGATTTGGGAAAATGTAGCATTTTTGTATTGAAATTGGGAATACATTCCTCAGTTTTTTTATCATTTTGGGAAAATACAGCATTTTTAGCTAGGGGAAACAGCCTGTATTCGGCAGTAAAACAGATCAAATCAAATTGCCCTGGCTGTTATCCACATATATATGTACATGTAAAAGTCATCTGAAGTTGTCTATCATGTGACCTTAAAAGTGGATTATGGTCAGTTATTTGAACATACTTGATTGTATTTGTCCCCATCATGAGTCTTGGTCTTATGGTTCTTTAGAAGAGGTTGTTTGAATTGTTCAACACATTTGTCCCCTCTAAACTTGAAAGCAGTTCAAGGTAAGTTATTTAAACCGATCTGGTATTCCTCTATTACAACAAGGCATGGGTAATATATCATTATTCTATGGCTTGTGATCCAGTTGAATTTATAAACTAAAAGAAAAGCTGCTATTGACTAGAAGGACAAATAAACATGGATACTGCACGCATCATCACCCAAGCTCGTAAGCAGCTGAGCTCAGAGTATGTATTACAAGTGTTATCATTTGGACAACAAACTTTAACTTGCAGTTTCATCTTTTATCATTTGGAAAAGATGGTTGTCATTATGAACTGTATACTTACTATCAGTGTAACATACTGAAATTCTTTGGTTTCTTCACTGCAGTTGCTGCACTTCAGCTGGAGAAAAGAACAGATATGTCTTATATGACTTTGTACATTTTATAATTTGTTTTCTTTTATTTGTATCCAAAGTATTCTCAAACTCAAATGACTTTTAAACTGCCTGATATCATATGCATTCTTGTTGTCGATACACAGAGAAATAAAACAAAATAACCTTAACATGATTACTTACTCTGATGTACCATCTGAAATCTTCTCCATCTGGTCTCAAGTTTGTCAAAAATTCCAAGTCTGCCTTGAACTGAAGACCTATTTTCTGTATAATAAATTAGTTTGTCAGTATTAATGTACATATGACAGTAATTGTGTTTCCATTTCAGTTAGAATTGATGAAATTATCTAAGATTTTAAATTTATCTTACTTATTTGGCAGTATAAGCCCATGCCTGATAAAACATATTGATGGCAGTTAAACAGAAATACCAACAAATGCTATTTAATTGTCCAGCAATAAGCCCACCTACCTACTTCAAACCAGACCACTAGTGCTAGCTTTGTCTGTCAATATATCTATAATAAATATTGACAGAGAAGACCGAGTACCTGCATGGCCAGACAACATGTTGGCCCCTGGGCTCATTGTAGGTGAAACATGGTATTACAACTATACAGTGTAGTTTTTCAACAAATATAATTATCATCTACCAACAGGTTTTAAAAGGGAGTATTTTTTCATCTAGACTGTTACATCTTATTGATACAACATCAAACGCCTGTGCACAAATAAGGTAAATGGATCTTACAATTGACATGATTTTGTATGTATTTCTAAAGAACTAGATTTCATATTATGAAAACAGTGGTGATAATAAACACACGTTGATTATTTTACTACTGGACATGTATATATTTATCATCAAGCCTAATTACACACACGCGCGGCATCCTCTGCCCAGGCCAGCGAAATATACATGTATGTAAAAATTGTCTCGACGTTGTGCTAATACATACAGCACATCTATCATCAGTCTAATCGGTGAAGTATATATAACATACATTGTAATATACACGTCTCTGGTCTAATTATGACATGTACATAAATGAAACAAATCTACATGTTTTCAAAATATATTGTACAATAAAAAATAACGAAGAAAATACGAAAGGTAGAAAAGTATACTATACGTTCATGGTGGCAGCCAAACAAACTCAAATCCACGTTAAATGTGGAATGCATCTTTGAAATTTGGATAAGTTATTAGCCCTAAAAATTCAAATGTATGATAGTTTTAATGCTGGTAGATAATTTTACTTCGTCTATTTATTTTCACTACTTCCAATACTACTAAATTAGTAATTTTAGTTGTAGTAAGATTGTCAAACTAAATGGTAATAATGCAAGAGATTGCATGACATGCAGAACTTGCTTACCACCATCCTTTGAGCTGCATTCAATCACAAAATGTATTTAGAGTTATTCCCCTTTTTGTTGATGTCTTCTGAATGTTGTTGATTTGGTTCACGGTTCAAATTGGTGTGTGACAGTGATAATTGAATATTAAGAATACAATAAAATGTTAAATGGATATTGAATAAAGTTCAAAAAAATCGTCTGTCTCTATATAAGTTTTCGATTATCAAAATGCCACAACTCGTGTCATATTTCCGAGCTCTTTCGTGTTGGAGGTAAGAAACATAACCGAAAATCATCGTCGCCATTTTGAAGCTAGTGCAACAGATGCATTTGGAAGCTGCTGCTTGTTCTTGGTGCTTTTACTGCAGTGCTGTGCGAAAGAAGAATAAAAATGGCTCCGCCAAATATTTTATTGACTCATGATGGACATACAAAGCTATTTGCTCCTCTGTCTTCAGTGTACACATAACGAATCGCGATGTCACTTGGAACGCCCGAAATGGATCATGCTGTGATAACTGGTCGAGAATAATTTGCATACTTCCTTGTATAGTTATGATACCAAATCAAGCTCCAGATTGCTTCTTGAGATAGATTGTTTTTGAGAGTAATGTAGGTATTCGATAATTACGAGAATCAAAGGAAGATGTCGGTTTCTCCAATGAGATGATAATGCTAACTATCGCCAAAATTAAAATAATAGTGATTTGCAAGGTGGCAAATGTTTCGAGTGACTTGCTAGTCTTGAAGGAGAGATGTGGTCGATAGTTTCCTATAGATTGATTTACAACAATATACAGAATACAATTAAAACCCCAACATAACAGATGTTAAGATATATTTAGAAAGTGAAGAATTTGCACAAAAACTCTTGTACTGGATCAATAACTGTTCATAATCACAGAAAAATGTGAATTTGAAAGAACGCGATTAAAGTCCAACAATACTTATTTCACCATGGGCGATCCACACAACAGGAAAAATCTAGCTGTTAGCCGTTTGCGGCATCAATTGAGAAAGAAGAGGGAATCTTTGGCAGACCATTTTGATTTCAAGATGTATATTGCCTTTCATTTCAAGGAAAAGGTGATTTTAGTGAAGGTTTTGTAATGATTTAAAAAAGAATACTTCAAAACTAATGACAAAAATTCAAATGACCAGTTTTTGATGTACGATAATAAATTGCAATGGAAAAATATGTAAGAAATGACCAGTATTTGAACAAAGAACTCATCTACCTAAAAAAGCTAGCCTTCTCAAACAAGACCAACTGAAAGGATGAGAATTCTAACTGGGATGATAGCATCTATGTTGTTGTTTTTTCGATGAATTTTGGGCCCTGTTGAAAACAGGTAGAAAAATCACTGATCATGATAATGAACATATACTGTCAGTGTGTATACAGTACATTGACAGTTACAAGCCAGTTGTTCGTTCAAATCCTGGTCAGCAGTCCTGTTTGATTTTTTCCCATCCCGTTCAGTGTTAAGACTTGAGATTCTCTTTATAGCCAATTCACAATGAGCTCTTGCAATTCCTATATCTTTGTTCTTAATCTGCAGGTGAATTTTAACTTCAGTCATGTAATTGGTTGATAATTTAATTATAGGGATATCAATTACAATAGGCAGGGGTTATAGGCAAGGTTAGAACAACTAGCAGCAGCCAAAAACAGAACAGAACCAGTCATTTTGGCCTGCTGCCAGTTCTTGATGAAAACCCTGGTAGAATTACTTTTAACACTCTGATCATTCTGTCATGTCCCTATTTGTCATAAGTTTCACTTTGTTGAATTTATATGTTATACAGAACATGTACACACACCTTCAAAATTAACATTTATGTCAAGATTTGATAATGAATTATTTTCCAAACAGAAAGTTTTTGAATGTCTTTTCTGGTCTGTTGTATTCTGTCGAACATTTTAAAAGACTAGATGTCTCACTTGGAAAGCTGAGTATCAATCAATATTAAGGTGAATTGGATCAACTGTTGTTTTACAGGGTAACATTCAGGGGTTATAATTAGGTTGAACATATTTATTTATCCATGGGTAGCAAACAGCATCAGACCAGTAGGAACATCCCCACTACATAAACAAACACTTTGAGCTCTAGCTGGTCCAGTCAATTGGAAAGCAATAACGAAAAGCAGGCTAGTTTACTAAATGAAAAAAACATATTGTAGAATATCACATAACAATCAGAAGAGTCATGTACTCATTAATGGAATGAAATTTTAATAAAATTCTTCTTGGGTGAAGTTTTGATGAATCCTATATCCAGCTAGTCATGGGTTGATTTGAGGTTTTGTTTAAGAAATATCTACCATTCGTGTTATGTACATGTACATGTAATATGTTAACATGGCTTGTTATAATGATAGGTTTATTAATTAAAAGCGATTAAATATTTGTTGAAGTCCTGCATCTGGGCTTTGTCTCAGTGTGAGATGAAACAGCTATATATGCTGGAGTTAATTTTAAAAGATTTCTACTATACAATAACATGACTTACACTTTTCTACTTCAAAGAACAAGTTCTGTAATGCTACACCATTAAAAGTGATAGTCCCAGAGAATTCTTGTTTCTGTGTTAAAGAGACCCTGATCATACACATACAACACAACTTACATAGCAGTTCCCTATGGGGAAAAAATGTTCCAATATTTATTTTTTTAAGCTATTACATGTTATAAGGTGAAGAATCAAAAAGGTAAATGGCCTCAGTATCCTGAAACAATCTTAAATCTAAATTTGTTTAGTTTTGACTTTACCAATTACAAATAATGTCATGAAAAGTGACGTCATACATATGTAGATTGGCCAAGCAAAAACATAAGTCTATTAAGATTGTTCCTTGATCCCGGGCCAGGTCTTTCATTAATTATTTTTTTCTTTCTTTTCAATTATGTAATTGTGTTTCTTTTTTCCTCAGAAAAAGAATTGTGCCTTGTTCGAAGTTGCTGAAGTGGTACCAGTTATGACAAATAACTATGAAGATAGTATTCTAAAAGGGGTGAAGGTAAGGACGGGTCAGAGGTAAAGACATTATACAAGGGTCGGCTTTTCCAAGTAATTGGTGAAGGACTATTATTAGCATGAAAAGCGTTTTTTGTGTATGGTGTTGTAGTGTGGTTTTAAAGAATTATATCAATACATGTAATAACAAACTATACCACATCTTTATTCGGTTCTAAAGAAACATATATTTTGTGATTACCTTTTATGTATTAAGTACAATTCAGTATCTCCCAGATTTTCTATTATAAATTAATTACATTAATAAATAGGATAACAAGAAGATATATTTTTTTTCAAATTACATTTCACAAGAACTGAATTATGTCAACATTTTCTTCACATTTCAGGAAGAAGCCTACACGTACGAAAGTTCAAAGGAGCTTTTAGAAAAAGATGTCGTACAATTACATGCACCAAGATGGCAGTCCATGAGGAGGGTAAGACTTGATATCATGAATTGACTCCAACACAAATTATGGTAATGAGCAAGAAAATACAGGTCAGGGCCTACAAATTGTTAAGTAGATAAGGTAAAGTAAAATCTTATTTATTTGTCTTGCAAAACAAGTAAAATTGGTGATTTAATTAATATTCACATTTAACTCCCAATATCATCATATCTTGATCCCCGTAACATAGTTTAATTTAAGGACCTGAAGTTGTGACAAATTAGATTTGATGAAAAATATTGAAATTTAATTACATCAGGGAGTTTTCTTAAGAAAAAATATGCTCACATGTTTCTTACATTTAATCAATGCTGAATACTTTAAAAAATTTACTATGTAAAATACTTCTGCATGTGCAGTAAAAAAAACTTTGAATAAGAAAAATACCTACTACAGCCCAAGTCTAAATAAACTATGTGTTTAGGTCCTTTAAACTTGTATTTCAGGATGTGTTGGGATGTACTACAGAGATGGACTTCTTTCTTTGGCCTCGCAGTGACATAGACAAGATAGAATGTATGCTGTTCTCCAAATGGAAAGGGGATGAAAGTCCCTTCAAACCTATCCAGGTAATACTGTAGGTGCTACTTTATCAATAGTAAAAGATACTGTAATTTAAAACCTTCTGCTTCATAACTATTTAATTGCATTAATGCATATATGCATTTTATAATTTAGTAGTAGGAGGTTCCTCTAATAACCCAAATAGACTTTAAGCCCTCATTCCAGCTACCAGAATAAGGTAAGAAACCATGAAAATACGTTTGGACTCCTAAGCTTTTTAGACGAAAACGAATCTGTCGGTCAGATTAAGCATACCCCCTATTTGCAAACAGAGTTTGTGCAGAAAAATTAATCACATCTCTGTAATGTATACGGTAAATATATTGTAAAAGGATTTGATTTCCGACATCACATCGCCTTTTCCGCACTGGAGATTTCCAAAATTTGTGACATCACGTTATTGTGACGTCACATCACGTGAAATGGGGTGTTAGATAGAAATTTCTTCCACTCCTTTCTAACCCTGAACAGCTCTATCTTACACACACAGAAATGAGAGAAACTGATTTCTTTAAAACTTTTGGTATTATACGACATAATGTGAATATGGTGCCTTTTACAAATGGTGTAAGTCCAGTACAGCATATGATTAGTTCTTAAAGGGGTGCAGGGTCATTAGTTTGTGACATACAGTGCTAGTATTCAGTATATATTAGACTTTTTACCTGTGTTCATTGTTTTAAAAAGGCCGAGTTTAGATTTGACCATGCTGACTATGAGAAACAACTGATGCGACTGTTGACCAAGAAAGAAAGATCTGGCCTCATCATCAATAACCCAGCTCAGTCCATGTTTCTCTTCATTGACAAAAACCAACTACAGGTAATAGTCATTCTTTACATATTGTGTGGGACGTTATATACCTACCTACCCGGTAGTAACAATCTTGTTCATATCACATTCTGTGAAACAATGTTTTCTTTATTAGAAGACTTAACCTACTTTCCATGCTGTCTTATCCTTTTGATTTATTCAGTAAAAGGTGTTGAAATGAATTAGCTCTCGCTTGCTTTACTGAGGACAACAAAGTTTGAATTCTTGTTTTTATGCCTCCGTCATGCTATGCAAGGGTGGGGTCATAACATGTTATCCATATCTGTCATACTTAAAATATTTCTTAACTAATTTTGATAAAACTTTGTGCAAAGGCCAAGCATAAGAATATCTCATAAACAAGTTCATATTTAAGAGTGTAAAGGCCAAGGCCACTGTTATTATAGAAATTGGCCAAATAATGATGGTAGTGTTTGTGTGGCTGTACTAAAATCATGTCTTACATTTCTAGTTAAAGCTTTACAGAGAATTGATGGCTTTAAAAATACATAGTCTGTCATATTGTAGCATATTTTCAGTAATTTTCTCCTGGTGTGTAAATAATGTTGTATATAATAATTGCCAGAACTATTATATGTCATTGAGGCTCACCTTGTTGAAGGATCCTAGTATCAATGCCAAAACTCTAAGTCTAGGAAACTGTTTTCTTCTGGCAAGACTAAACCATTGATAAATCATTTCTGAAATGAAACCATGCTCTAACTATGCCTAGGAAACTGTTTTCTTCTGGTAAGTCTAAACCATTGGTAAATCATTTCTGAAATGAAACCATGCTCTAACTATGCCTAGGAAACTGTTTTTTTCTGGTAAGACTATACCATTAATAAATCATTTCTGAAATATAACCATCCTCTTACTATGCCTAGGAAACTGTTTTTTTCTTGTAAGACTATACCATTGATAAATCATTTCTGAAATGAAACCATAGCTTGCAGGACTTTGTATGAAAAATAATATATATGCAATAAACAAAATATAATCAACCATGTCCTGGCCCAACTGTGTTCAAGTTATATCCAAAATGAAATTAAGGGGAGGTTACTGTCTATATACATGCAAGTAAAAACACAGTTCTGTGGAACAGGGATCCTTAATGACAAAAACATAACTCTGCACACTTAAACCATTTGGTTGTTTGTTTAATGCCCTCACAACAATCATGAAAGACTTGGATCTTCCAAGAGTCTTTCAGAAGAAGCAGATTTTGAATCGGGTGAAGAAACTTTAGAAAGAAGTCTGCTATTAAACTGTATTGTTTTCTGTAGTTAAAAAAGTATTGATAAAACTGTTGATTGATGGAAGGTAAATCAGCAGTTATATATGAATGAAAATTTCCTCACAACTGTCTATATGTTGATGTTGTTGCTGTTTTTTTAATAAAAATACATGTGTCAAGTATGATAGATATTTTGTTTATTTTTCAGACCAGCAAAAGCAAAGTGATTGTGTTCAAGCTGTCCAGCATATGTTTGTACCTACCCCAGGTGTGTATGTTCTATGTGACATCATTAAATTCTCGACATTTTTTTGTCAGTCAGTTTTGTGTTAAATACTACTTATGAGAAGTCAATGCATCTGATATGATCACAAGAACTTTATTTTGTATTAATTATAATGCATGGAGGAGGTTATGGGGCCATTGACCCCTCAGAACTGAAAAGAGCCTCTTTATGTTCCAATTTTCTTCTTAAATTTTGCATAGAATGGCCCCTCTTAATTTTGAAATTGACTAAAACTTGTTGAAAATGGTCTCGAATTCCAGGATTTGCCCTGTAAAGTATACAACAAAAGCAAAACAACATGTCTGTGTGATTCTTTGATAGTTCAGATATACATGTCGACTGGTGCTCATTGATCACTCCTGAAATGTTCATCTGGTTGCTGGTTTACCCCATCTGTAACATGATATGGCTATTTAATGTTCGGCTAAATCAGAGAGAAGATATATATGTGCCAATTGCTGTTGCATGACACATTTAAGTGTTATTGATAACATGTTTCTATTTTGTGACAGGACCAGTTGACATCATGGGGCCCAGGCACTGCCGAGGAGCTACTTTCTCCCCTTATGTCTGAGCCTCAGTCAGAACCCCAGGGCTGATCAGGCCCTGTCCCAGGGTAACACTGGTGGATAGGGAAACTCACGTTCTGTATAGTCGCTCAAACTCTTCTGAACACCAGAAACTAAACGATGTCTGCTTTTTATTTTAGAGATAAAAAAAACAAATCTAAAGTGTAAATAATTTTTAGAGAATACATACCAATTATGTATGTTGTTCATTATCCTTTGTCATACCTTTTATTTTCAACCTCTCGTGTTTGCAGCCATTTTGTGTATTATACTATATTCATTCCGTTCAGAGTTTGCTCATTTTATATGCCATAAATTCTACTGCGCAGTCATGATCTTGAATCTTTCTTGTTTTAAAAGAGATCAACAGTAATCTCTTGAAACTTTTTCATTTGGCTTTTGTAATAGTTTTTTCACATTCCTGCATTTAATTTAAATTTCATATTTGTTAAAAATGTAGTAAAAATCTGTGAAGGATTCTGCTTCATAGTTATATAGTCATAGATAAACTGGATTATTTTCAGATTAGCTTGAACAATTTGTTTCCTTTTGCTAGTCATGAAAGTTAGGTACATTGGGAAAATCTAAACTAAGTTTTAACTGCCATAAAAGTATTTTACTGCAGATTTTTCAGATAAGCATCAAACTATGAATAAAAAATGGCATTTTTTTGTTTTCAATGAATTTTATATATATTCATGTTATGATGTAAAATGTATTTGTTTGTCAAGCAGACACTTTCAGTTAACTTGGCTATCATTTTGATATTTCCAGAAACTATGTACTGATATTCTTTTTTATTTCTAACATTATGGGATAATTGTACCTTGTCAGCCGCTTTGTTTTTTCCATTTAATCTCATAGATAAAATCTTAACCAATCATTGAGGCAGGAATAATTGTTATTTGTTAACTTGGAAGGTCTAGGGGTGTTAAAGGTCATTTCGGAATCTGGAATAAATGTGAAATTTCGAATTCATTCAACAACTGATTTAGAAGATATGGCATTACAAAGAGAGACATAAAATGTGTAGATATCATCTGTTGTGCGCTATTTTCCTTTTTGAAAGCCTCAGGATGCACCAAACAAATGGCATGTTTAAACATTAGAAAAGTTTTGTTTGTCACATGTAGAGGCTTTTATTTCTGCAAGCTAACTGTCCAAAAAAACACTATATTTTGACTATTTCTGCATAGCAATGCAATTTTGTTGCTTTGGTAGGGCATGTATGCATAGGCATTGGAAAATTTCTGCTCCAAGAAAGATAGCCCCAAGTATCCAATATGATGTGCATAACAAAAATTGTTATTAATAAATTAAAGTTGAAATTTGTACTTTTATGAGGCCAAAAATGACCCATAATGACCCAAGTCCTTGAGACAGTAGAAAATCAAGCTGTCACAGTTATCAAAAACCATATTAGCAATGTTCTGCTGTAACACATGGGGATGCTTATCCTATTTAATGATTCATGTACCAGTTACACAATGCCTTGTGTAACTTGGGGTTAAGCTTACCCGGCACAAAGTGCCAAAGAGGTTATGTAATAATGAAATGTCCATCAACTTTTTTCTTTTAACAAGCTCTTCTAGAAAACTGAATGACCAAGTGTCCTGATAATTGGCCTGTAGGTACATGTACCTATGATGAAGTGCTATAAAATTTACTCAAATCGGAGACGTAGATCTACTTTCAAAGTCACCAGGTCAATTTGATAAAACTTGAAACGTCATATTAAGAACCAAACTATAGAGCTATGATTCTAGGGTATGTTATCTGTAATGTAACACAATAGTGCAAATCGTTGTCTAATGCATTGTGTGTAGGTGAAACGTTGAAGGTGAGCACTAATCAGAGTCAAAGTTCAAACATTTCAAGATCTTCTTCCGTTGACTTACTTCCAGTGTCACCAGAGTCTAAAATGTTTTAAAAAATTCATCGGCTTCATTCAGACATTCGAAGTCAGACATTTTGTAACAGTCCAGGGCCGTTTTCGTTTAAACAGTTGAACTGGTTGGACCACAGTTGTTCGTTTATTGAATAAGGTCGGACCTAGTAATTTGAAGTTGCTTTCAGGCGAGCCTTGACAAAGCCTTTGCAAGGCCTGCATAAACATTAGCAGGTCCGCTAGGATTTATACCTGAAATTGTTACATTTAAAAACGGACAAACTGTTTGTTCCACATAAACGAACAGGCCCCTGGTGAGTGCAGCAAGCCCTATAGGTCTCTTGTTTAATTTTGAAAACCAATGTTCTTGTCATTAAAAATAATACTAGTGTATCCAAAATGTTACCGGTGCATTAACTGATTCAAGATTCAGAAAGAAATTCCTAAAGGAATGATATATACCTAACAAAGGAAATTAGAATATGGCATGTAGTGTCTGGTGCAGTTCCAAAAGAAAGTTACCATTGGTACTCGCAGCCTTTGGCTGTTAGTAATCCTGATAAACAAATTAAGAATTAATATCTTCAACATATTTCAGCCAAGTTGAAGTATTTATTTTGTGTTTTAATTGATGTGATGGTATACTGCTTAATGTGTATTATTTGATCGTCCTTACAAACGGGGCACAAAGTTTATAATAGAACACTCGTTTTTGTATTGACTACACATGGTATTCCTAAACCTGTGTCAAACTTAGACCTACAACATATATGTTTTTCAAGATTAGGTTTCCCATTCATTTGTTCTTGATTTTGTTTTGTTTTATATCTTGTTTTTATTAATTACATTAAGCTTTGTGAGATGTATTGGTTTCATTTGAGATGGCACATGAAATGATGCTGGATGAATGTGTGTGCTCTACTAGACCTCCGTTGGGTCAGCTGTGTGTGGATGCAATTGCTTAGGATCATGACCCTGTTTGATAAATTTGTTCTGTCATTGAGTTTTTTTATGTTAAAAATATTTCATTGGTTATTATGATAAATGATAGTAAACAAATTTCAAATCTTTAAAAAAATGTATGTCCTTTAATATTTACGTATGCATCATCCTTTACAGAAATATTTGTAACCTTCCTAAATTTAAAGGAAACATTTTCAGAACATTTTCTTCAAATTTTACCTGCCATTAAAGAGAATACTTGTAGCCATGAAAATAAATTTACCCTTTTCTTAAACTCAAGGATACAATGCTTTTAATTAGTATGTGGCTTCTTATAGCTTCTATAGTATCAACATCATCTCTATAAAATATTGTTTTTGTACCGGAGTGCTATAAGGCTTATTAAATTTCCATATATATTTATTTAGATATTATTTTCTAAGTGCATCCTTTTTTTGGTGTACATGATGAACTTGAAGTGCAGTCATTCAACCAAACTTTGTTGGATGCCTCCTGAAAATCTGGTTGTGAGCTTATAGAAGAATTGCATTTTTCAGGAAATTTCTTTCCATTTGAATTTAGTGCCATCTGACTTTCACAAAAATTGACAAAATTCAGTGTTATCGCGGAATGAAAAGTGCATGAAAATAAGTATAGTAATAGATAATATAAAAATTCTGGGCAATAATTTAGCATTGTTCTTTTTTTTTCAAGGATGGTGTTTGGTATTTAAGGTATAACTGGAAAGAGCTTTAAAGCTGCTGTGAAAAGAAATAATTTTGCCTCCAGTAACATCTAGATACCCCAAGTGAGCGAATGTAACTTACATTGGAAAAAATGTTTTGAAAAGCTGAAGGCTAAAAAGTTAAGAAGTAAAAATATTATGATATCCGTTAGGTGTGCGAGAATGTCTTTTGCCTAAACATGTCAAATTGTTTATTTTATGAAACGAATTGGAAAATAAAAAAAAATACCAATTACATTGAATAATGTTTTTTTGTATTAAATGTATAACTTCATAAAGATATAAGAATCTTCTTTATTTTCAAAGGTCAAGGCCACTTGCTAAATAAAGATTTTCACAGAAATAGTTACCTGACCGGATGATAATTTTAGAGTAAATGGTTGCACAAAACAAAAACTTTGTATATTTGTAACCCTAGAGACAGGAAAAACATTTTATATTGGGCATGGCTCATCAAACACCAAGGTCACCTTCAAAAAGTTGAATTTTCATGTTCATTTCCTTACCTCAAAACAAATGATTGAACAAACCTCAGAATTGACCTTCTTTAATTTATCCTGTTCACAAACGATTGGACCAGGGTTTTTTAATTGGGTCACTTGAGCTTTAGCTATCCATCTTCACCCGTCGTGCGTCATCCGTAAACATTTTACATTTTCAACTTAAGCTGAAATACCGGCAAAGGGATTTCATTAATATTTCATGGGAAGGTTACTGACATACCCCTGACCAAGTGTTGTTATTTTTCGCGTCGATCAGAAATCCAATATGGCCGCCACGGCCGCCATTTTGAAAAACTATTTCAAACTTAAGGTCAAGTTCTGCTGGGCCGATTGAACTGAAACTTGTTAGGAATGATCGACTCATGGTCCTGACAAAGTGTTGTTATTTTGCAGGTCTATCAGAAATCCAATATGGCCGACACGGCCGCCATTTTGAAAAACTATTTCAAGCTTAAAGTCAAGTTCTAATGGGCCAATTAAACTGAAACTTTGTAGGAATGATCGACTCTGGTCCTGACAAAGTTTTGTTATTTTTCGGGTCGATCAGAAATACAATTTGGCTGCCATGGCCACTATTTTGAAAATACCTATTTCATACTTAAAAAAAAAGTTCTAATAGGCCGATCTAACTGAATATCGGTCTAGGAAGATCACCTCATGGTCCTGACAAACTTAAGTTAACATTATACTTAACATTTTTTTACTCAAATTGGTACATATTTGAACAACAAAAATAAATACTGTAGGACTCGGGTGACTGTTAAGGCCCATGGGCCTCTTGTTGTGAAATAGGGGCGGACCTAGTGATTTGATGTTTTCTGGCAAGCTGTGGCAGAAACTATAAAGGCCTGCATTAACATCTATAGATCCCAGGTTTTACCCTGAATTCTTCCCTTTAAAAATAACGAACCAATGAGCTGCATAAACAAACGGGGCCCAGGTTGTGTTGGTTGCACTACACTAGTGAAGAGAAAGGATCATATTCTGGGCAAGATCTGTCAAAGGTAAAGGTGAATGTTTCTAAAAATTGACCTTCACAGAACAAATGACTCCTTTTGAATATGATAGATGAAAGTTCAATGTTATAACAGGTATTCCTAAGAATATAATCATCTTGACTGAATTCAAAATGAAAGATTACATGAAGGTAAGCCTTGGTATGTGTGTTGCCCTAATTTTATGAACAAGTAATATTATAGCTCCTCTTTAACATCAGAACAAAAGGTTGCACAATTCTTGAACCAAATTCAGATTATTCGCAAATATGTTGATTTTGTAAAAATAGTGGGGCCAATGTAGTCACCCCAGCATCAGCATCCCACTTCACTTAAGTTAAAAGTTATTAGGCAAGTTTTTCCAGACAGAGACGGATCATCATTCTCAATACACTTGTCTTTTATAAGGTTGAGGCATTTATAATGAGTGTAAGCAATGTGCTGAACCATATTTTCATATGTAAGGGCCAAAAACAGCTTAATTGGACTTGGTTAAAGTTTTTTTGAGCAAGCTTAAGGTTGAAAAAATGTTAGATGCTGTTGACTGTTATAAGGTTGAAGTATTTATGTAAAGAGTGTAAGCAATGTGCTGAACAATATTTTCATATTTTAGGGGGCAAAACTGCTTATTTAGACTTGCTTAAAGTTTTTATGTGCAATGGTGGATCACCATCATCAATACATTGTTGACTATTTCACCTTGTCTTCCTTTGTAATGTACAACATATTAAGGTACAGCAAAACCTTGTTATATTGCCACCATTTGTTCAAAGAAATGTTGGCATTATAAAGAGGTTTGGCAATAAACTGAGGGAAACGTTTAAAGGATTTCTTAAGAAAAACATGACCTTGAAATATATTGGCGGTATTAAAGCAAGGTGGCAAATGAAATGACAGGCATTATATCAAGGTTTTACCGTACATGTGTTTCTATTGATATTTGCTATCTTACAACACCGATATATTGCAAATATGCAAGCAATGCTTTTCTCCAACAGCTCTTATTTTTTGCGATCCACATAAAGCACAAGATCTTTTTGTTGGTTTAAGGCAGCATTTTATTTCAAAAATAAACAAACTCATAAATTTGAAAAAAACAACTACCAGTAAATCAATATTCTCATGAAATTGCAGAAAATGCATTTCATAAAATGTGCATTTCCATCATTCTAATTGAATAAATACATAAATAAATAATGCCTTTAAAACATCTTTTGAAAATAATGATTTATAATGCATTTTCACTCAAAATATTCCCTCTTTTCGTATTGCAGAGTTATCTGCTCTTGTGAGCAGGTATTGATTGTTACGTCATAAGTTTGTGTGAACAAATTACGTAATTTTCTCCAAAATGTATGACGTTACTCTCACAAACAAATGACAACAATCAATACCTGCTCACAAGAGCAGATAACTCTGCAATACGAAAAGACGGAATACCATCCACACCGCTGTTTGAACATCATAGTGGAACATTAATGAACAGCTTGGTTTAGCAGTGATTCTCTGTCTTTTAAAATATGGCACCTATTTGTTCAAAGAAATGTTGGCATTATAAAGAGGTTTGGCAATAAACTGATGGAAACGTATAAAGGATTTCTTAAGAAAAACATGACCTTGAAATATATTGGCGGTATTAAAGCAAGGTGGCAAATGAAATGACAGGCATTATATCAAGGTTTTACCGTACATGTGTTTCTATTGATATTTGCTATCTTACAACATATATTGCAAATATGCAAGCAATGCTTTTCTCCAACAGCTCTTATTTTTTGCGATCTACATTAAGCACAAGATCTTTTTGTTGGTTTAAGGCAGCATTTTATTTCAAAAATAAACAAACTCATAAATTTGAAAAAAACAACTACCAGTAAATCAATATTCTCATGAAATTGCAGAAAATGCATTTCATAAAATGTGCATTTCCATCATTCTAATTGAATAAATACATAAATAAATAATGCCTTTAAAACATCTTTTGAAAATAATGATTTATAATGCATTTTCACTCAAAATATTCCCTCTTTTCGTATTGCAGAGTTATCTGCTCTTGTGAGCAGGTATTGATTGTTACCTCATAAGTTTGTGTGAACAAATTACGTCATTTTCTCCAAAATGTATGACGTTACTCTCACAAACAAATGACAACAATCAATACCTGCTCACAAGAGCAGATAACTCTGCAATACGAAAAGACGGAATACCATCCACACCGCTGTTTGAACATCATAGTGGAACATTAATGAACAGCTTGGTTTAGCAGTGATTCTCTCTTTTAAAATATGGCACCTATTTATAGAGACAAGTTTGATCCATAAGTTTAACCAACTAATACTAAAATTTAACAAGGTTACCGCAAGCGGTATATAATACGCCCGTCACACATTGAATGTATGAAGTATTTGTGAGTAATTGATATTAAAAGAGAAATCATTCAACATAACTGGTAGATCAATGAGTGCAATACAACATCATCGAACGCATGCATCGCATTAATGAAACCAAGGGGAATAACTCCAATAATTACGGTCGGATAATGGCGGTTATCGAACTTGTCCGAGGTTTCTTTGTAATTAACCTTGTTGTGAAGTTTGAAGTTAATCCGTTAATAATTACTC
>NW_018408899.1:1471329-1528447 GCF_002113885.1 Mizuhopecten yessoensis
CCCGCCCGCCCGCCTGCCCGCCCGCCCGCTCACGTGATAACATAATACGTCCCCGTCTTCGACGGGCGTATAAAAATGTGGATACATGTATATGGATTTCTTCATCCTATTAGATTTTCTTTGTGCTGATGAATGATAATTCATAATGATATATACAACAGAAAAAATATACATATTCTGACATTAGGAACAATTGTATGATCAGGCATCCATAAGTTAAATGGTACTTACAAGTTAAACTAAATTATAACCATTGACACAGTGTCACACACAGCAAAACATTTGCTTAAATCCTTTTCAAAAGAAATATTCTGTAAATTCACACGTTGCCATGCATTTTGCAGAATTGAATTTGTTTGAAATTTGAATGCAGAAAATAGATAAAAAAAACACCAAGAAACAGCAGAGGTCCAAGTCGGGACCTTTTTATTGCGAAGCCAGCTCACTAAACCAACATTGTCTTACAGGAATTTTATAAACACAGCATGCGAATGAGTGTCCAATTTACGAGCTGCAATGCATATGAAAAATATAACAAAGGAAGAACCTCTAAGCTTTTTTTTTTTTTGCTGCTTCATTCTCTATATAGAAGGGAGATATATCCAAGTCAAAAAACTTTGAGTGGAACTCTTCTTCACTATAATAATTGATGCAGTGATACCCTTAACCTTAAGGTGCCAGTGCTTTTGTAAATGCAATAGTAATACAAACTTTCATAGAAAATTACTAATTCATTAAATTATAACATATATACATTCTGAATTAATGATATATAGAAGTGAATTATGAAAATTATGCTGTGTTATATTTCATTGCACTTTGAAAGATAGAAGTAAGAAAAAGATTTCAATTCATTCATACATATACAACATTCATATGCAACCACACTTTTTGATTTAACATGTCAATCATTTATCAAAGTCTTTCACTCAATTATTTATCACACATAGACAATGAGCTCTACTCAAAGAGGTTGTTATGAAGATAGAATCAAAGTTTAAACATAGTTGCCATGTGATTTATAACTAATCATTATAGGTTGCAAAACTAATGATAATAATAATAATTTGAGGTTCTTATATACCGCTTTATCACAACCTAGTCCGTATGTCGTCTCAAAGCGGATCACAAATTATTATCCATGGTTACAGGGCCTTTGCAACCAGCCAATGTCTTTCTCAACTCCCTGGGGAGCATACAGCCGGAGCTGCCATTTCCACACTAACAGCTAGCATTCAACAATTCTAGTGCTGCCCAACCACATACTCATTTACAGCTGAGAAGAAACCCGCCACCCTTAGGTCACGAGCCCGGCGTCCTACCACTAGAACACTGTGCCTCACAACCCTTAGGTCACGAGCCCGGCGTCCTACCACTAGACTACTGTGTCTCCATAAACTAAAGAATAACAAAGGTATCACCTTTATTTAATGAGACATCACATAGATATTTCATTCCAAATGTCAACCAGAAAACAATTCAAAAACACTTCCCTGACAAAATACTTTCCTCAAGTGTCAAATCAACACTTATTCTGTCTTTTCGTATTGCAGAGTTATCTGCTCTTGGGAGCAGGTATTGAGTGTTACGTCATTTGTTTGTGAGAGTAACGTCATCAATTTTTGAGAAAACGACGTAATTTTCTCACACAAACCAATGACGTAACAATCAATACCTGCTCACAAGAGAAGATAACTCTGCAATACGCAAAGAAGGAATAATATAATGATTGAAAGAAGAATATTTGCATTGTTTGTTCTTATTGTTCATTCTGTAATTGTTTCAAGTAGCTATAAATATTATCTCGACGATCCTAGATGATTCCATCAAAAAATTAAATTTTGTAAATGTTGGTTAATATGCAAACAGAATGTTGATATGGGGGGAGGGGGGGGGGGGGTCCCACAAAATAGAATCTTTAATAATAGTCAGTTGTAGCGCACTTGCAAAAAAATTTGAAATTTACAGTATAGCAAGTACATAGATCTACTATGTACTGAAGTTTGTCAAACATTTAATCCATATTTGTTCACTCATTGGCTGCGTCAGTGTCTTTGACCTTGTCCAGCAGATAGGGTTGTATTTGTTCACTCATTGGCTGCTTCAGTTTCCTTGACCTTGTCCAGCAGATAGGGCCGTATTTGTTCACTCATTGGCTGCTTCAGTTTCCTTGACCTTGTCCAGCAGATAGGGTCGTATTTGAGCAATATGTACCTGATCCAGTTCTGATGCAAATACCTGCTTCACACTACTGGTGCCTGAGCCATCTTTGTTCTGTAGTGGGAATGCTGACGTCACCGAGTCAAAGCTTTAGAATGGATGAAAAATGCACTGGTCAAATATTTTAGTTAATCATGCAATTTTTATTGGATTAGTAAGAAAACACATATGAGCTGAACCAAAGAATTGGCGAGAAAACAAATGTTTCTTGATCAGGGCTACGGCACCAGGGTTACATCAGAATACATTGTACTGGTAAATGTTTACATTATGTTTACGGTGAGCCGTTAAAAACATGGTCTACCAACCTTTTACACACTGGCATGTTGGTGAAGAGGGCTTCAGCATGTTGTGCCAACACTTCCTTCTGTTAAAAAATATAACCAAAACATACTGTTCTAGAATAACTCTTTACATGTTTAAAAGTAATATCATACATGTGACTTACATATTCAAAATGTTTTATATGATGAAATAAGTTTAAAGTCAAACACACTGATATAAATAATCTTGGTGGAGACAGACACTGATTAATAAATATAAATATAAACTTTATTTTACAACAATTATGAAACAAGTTATTTCAACTTATATTAATCAATCTTGTTGGCCTGGATGTTAGCGTGTGTGGGGTCTTAGTGTGGGAGGAAACCGGAGGACCCAGAGAAAACCCACGTGGTTGGGCAGGTGACCCCAACCTTTTCATATCCGATCGGGGAATGGAACCCTGGCCGCCTTGGTGAAAGGCAAGTGCGCTATCCACTGCACCACCCGAAACTGATTAAGGTGACCCTCGGGACATACTAACCTGCGTCATACACAGGAGAATGGTGTGGAATAACTTGATGTGAAGAGCAGGGCTGTCTGTATACATGGACATGAGTTCAATAGCATCCTTCCAGCATTCCTGGTCCATACATGTCTGCACTGCCTTTATTTCACACCCATCTTGTTCACTTGAAAGGATAGAATTCATTATTCATTTTACAAACAGGAATGGAAGAACTGGTGAGCATAGATGTTAATCACCTCTCATTTGGAGGGAGACTCTTCCAATTTCACCAAATTTGCAAAAACTCCCTCCCAAAACCCTCATTTAATCATAGCTCACACAAAATCAAAATCTGCACTCAAATTCAGAGGTCAAATTGTCTCCCTGTTGTTCGAGATGTATAATAGGCAAATATGATTGCATAGATGATGATTAAGATTTTTGGAGTTTTCTGATATAAAAAAGGTGAAATAAATAAGGTAGAAATGTTACTGTAGATGCATTTCACACACTTGCTCTATCATAAGAGATGTGGAATTAGGGAGATCTCCCTCTTTGGAGAGTTTTAGCGGTTGATAACTATGGCTGAGCAGTAACTCACAAAGATTAGATGTTAATTTTCTCCAAAAAAGAAGGTTCTTTATTGCAGCTGATGTGACAGCTTTGCTATCCCTGGTCTGTATCCAGGCCTTACCTGGCCAGTAGAAGTTGAACATAGGCAGGTGTTGCTTCCTTGATACACTGAGATGTGGACAGGTCAGGTAGACACATGATGGCACGGTCATAGTACTGAAGCTGTAACCAAGGAAACATCCATTATAGCAACATTCCAGTTATCATATTTTGTTAACGATCTTCCCAGAAAATGTTGACATGTTTGTTGTCTTCCACAATCATAGATTCAATATATGGTAGTTTAATTCATCTACTACATACAATTATATGCTGAAAATTTGTTCCCCTTTTATTTACATATCATCTATTGACAATCTATAGTCAATTTGGTCTATATACTCTAAAATCAGACACCCTTAAAAAGGTACAAATTTAACTGAAACTAAAAACTATTGGCATCTTATATAGACCTAAGATGTCTAGTTTTGATACATTTTCTTACTGAATGTGTCCTAGCAGCAACCGTCGAGATTATAGCCATAAGATGTCTAGTTTCACAAGGCATCAGTGAAATATACTACCTGGTAACCTCTCTGATCAGTGGATTTTTTTATAGGTTAAAATTAGATTTGATTTCCCCAGCATCTTTTAGGAGGGATGCCAGGGTTGGGGTGCCCCTTGTTCATCCCTCTTACATCATGTTCAGTGATCAATGTTTAAGTTGATGTATAATAAGACATGATTTTTCAAAAACAAGGTATAGTGTGATGCAGAATCTAACACTCTACAATTATTTGTGTCAACAGTGACCTTGAACTTTGAACCTGAAAATCAAGCTCAGGCAAGTCCTCTTGATAAAAAAGCAGTGTTTTAGGTTTGAGTTGGTTGGAAAAAATATTTTTCTATTTATAGCACCAGTGACCTTGAACTTTGTCCTCTGGACCTGAAAAAAAATCCAAGCAAATTCTTCCAGTAAGGAAGCAATGCATGAAGGTCAAGTGTGATTATTCATTGGAACTAGAGCTATTTTGCAGAAACCTATTTCTATTCATAGTATCAGTGACCTTGCCTTTTGACAGTTTGGCCAAAAAAGCAATCCCAAGCAAGCAGTTTTGGTAAGCAGAGTGTGAAGTTTCAGTTTGATCAGCCCATAACTAGAGTTGCTGTGTTGAAACCATTTTCTAGTTATATTTATGTAGTAAAACTGATCTTGACCTCTGACCTTTGACCTAAAATGCAATTTCACATTTGGTGAGGAAGTACTCTATGAGGTTGGAGTAGATTCAGCTGTTGGGAATTCAAGTCATTGTGCATATGCAGACACATAGGTGAGACAGATACACAAGTGTCATTACAATTTTTCACTCTGATCTGAATTGGTGGGATAAAAACTGACAGAACACTTTTTAAGCAGTAGAAAATCACGAAGATGCTACTCACTGCTTGCCTTCTCCTGATGAAGGCCGACACACCCACTCGCTGGTCATTGATCAGCTGGGCAATCTTTACAAAGTTTACCTGAATAATTATAAAGGTAACAGTGAAATTAAACAAACATAATCCAATATATATTCATAACTTTAGGATTTCAGTACAGTTTGATCATTCTGATTGAGTCAGTGCAATGAATGTTGTCTAATTGGATAAAATGTAAACTTTGCAAAGTTCTGGAAACAAAATAATAAAAGTTTGATATAATAAAACAAATTGCTATAGGGGACAGTAGCGAGAACACTGCACTTCTCGAACAGAGCATACATATCAATTACTTTGTAAATTAAAGACATTATTTTGTAACTGTACACCCATTGATACAATATCTAGTGTGTACATTTTTGAATTTTTAAACTGTATACAGACTTTGTGATGAATAGATATAAACCTAAAACGTTGCAGCAACTACAAAATAGAATCTCACCAATTTTGAAGGTTGGACGATGAACAGCAGACGACAGGTGTGTTCAAACATGGGTACGGCAACCTTTGTACTAACAGGGCTCACAACACTGTCCTTGGCTAGGATACACTGCCAGCGCTGTAACTGGGATGGGCTGATGTCCTCTGGGGGAAAATATAGATTATGTACTGCACAATGTATCCTTCCTGTTACTTGCTATACTAGCATACTAGCTTCTGTAACATGTATATTCCAATATTACTTTCAAATATATCATCAGTTAATAAACAATGTCCTAATTACTTTTCATATTTTATAGGTATTTGGTGTGGAATTCTTTTGGGAATGAGATCAGTTTCAAATTAACGTAATACATGTCCTTAAGTAAAACTTAATATCACATCAAATATTCCTTGCCATTTTTTTGAAAGAAAAAAAATTGAAAGAAAAAGAAAGTATTCCTTGACATACTATCCCTGCCCTACCTGTATCAAAGTCAAGCTGCTTCATAAGGATGGCCAGCACTTCTTGCGGATACTTGTCGGCCAGGAGGAGGAGCCACGCCTGTCTCCCAGACATAGACATACTCGTTTCAGGACTTAGGACTCGTAGGACCTCCTCCTCAATATCTCCCGGACACACACTCGGCAACACCTGGACAGGTACGCCATAAGTTTTAAACTATCAGCATTTCTTATTTTGTCTGCACATAATGAAATACAATCTGTATTGAAAAAATGTATTGTGATGAAATTTTAAAAGTTCAAATTTCTAAAAGAAAACCTTCTGCAAAAATAAATAATATTGCACATAGTTACCAATGTTCCATTTAGGATTTCCTGTTGGAATTTCTCTAGACTCCAATACTCCCTCAAATAAGGATCTGAAAATAACAAAAATACATATATCCATTCTGTGTGTTTTTTATAAGATCGTAATTTTGATCATTTTGTCAAATAAAGATCATAGTCATGTCAGACATGTATGACTGTACTGTACCAGTCTCCACTCACCTCTACAATCATCTCCCATTAATTGTACATCCCCCAAATATAATGAAATGGATCAATTAATCTGGATACAAAACAAGAATATTTACACAGACTTACTTTTTATAATCAACAGTATAAAGAATTTGAATTCAATCAATATACAATACTTGTTTTCTCATTCAAATTCTGTATACGTGTACCAGGAAAAAGTTCCCTCATGAAATATTCTCCCTGTATAAATTTTCTTTTCACAGTTGAAAAACTATGCTACATACTAAGAGATTTGTTATCAAAATGAATTTGCTTTCATTCTAAGGAGTAAAAATTAAATTACTTCAACATTTCCTGTTTTCTAGTTTATTTGATAAATGTAAGTTCACTTAATGAATGCTTGTTGCAAACATGTTCCATGTATAAGTAAACACATTACTTAGTGTCTCTGCCAGTTTAGTACTTGGAGGTCGGCTGCTCTCAGTTTCCCAAGCCTTGCCAAGCTTAGTGATCCTGTCATAAACAGGAATACCGCAGTTCTGTGTCTTCAGCTGAAACACAACATACGTGCATAATACATTATCTGTAGAAGTCATATTCACCAAACTCTCTATCACTTTTACAAATTTATTTTCCTTAATTTTAAAGATAAATTCTGTGTATTACTGAAACTGTAATAAAATATTATTCATCTTGATCATGTTTGTCATTCATTCTTTTGATTAAAAAAAAAACTAATCAGAGGGGCGTGGCACAGCTCGCTTCTAATATTTTTAACTTACAAAAATTTATCAAAAGCCTAAGTCCAAGCAGAAATAGCATTTTCAGTCTTTCACAGAACAAATAGAAATGGCTTCAATTTCAATGAAAAGGAGTCAGCACATATGTTTTATCTTTGCATGAAAAAAAATCTATTATTACAATGATGTAATTAAACTAATTACTTGTCCAAAATGTACTTCAAATTAAATTGATATTTTTTTATATTCTGTTTATGACTAATTTCTTAAATTTAGATCTTACAAGTATAATCACAGGATGTGGAAATCAGTTTAACAACTATTTTAAAACAATTGATAGGCTTTTAAAGCTACCTTCCTGCTCAAGATAACCCAGTTCCACAGCCTTTGTCTACCGACCTGCTCAAGATAACCAAGTTGCACTGCCTTTGTCTACCTACCTGCTCAAGATAACCCAGTTCCACTGCCTTTGTCTACCTACCTGCTTAAGGTAACCTAGTTCCACTGCCTTTGTCTACCTACCTGCTCAAGGTAACTCAGTTCCACTGCCTTTGTCTACCTACCTGGTTAAGGTAACCTAGTTCCACTGCCTTTGTCTACCTACCTGCTCAAGATAACCCAGTTCCGCAGCCTTTGCCTACCTACCTGCTCAAGATAACCCAGTTCCACTGCTTTTGTCTACCTACCTGCTCAATGTAACCAAGTTCCACTGCCTTTGTCTACCTACCTGATCAAGGTAACCCAGTTCCACTGCCTTTGTCTACCTACCTGCTCAAGGTAACCCAGTTGCACTGCCTTTGTCCACCTACCTGCTCAAGGTAACCCAGTTCCACTGCTTTTGCTACCTACCAGCTCAAGATAACCCAGTCGCACTGCCTTTGTCTACCTACCTGCTCAAGGTAACCCAGTTCCACTGCTTTTGCTACCTACCGGCTCAAGGTAACCCAGTTCCACTGCTTTTGTCTACCTACCTGCTCAAGGTAACCCAGTTGCACTGCCTTTGTTTACCTACCTGCTCAAGATAACCGAGTTCCACTGCCTTTGTCCACATACCTGCTTAAGGTAACCTAGTTCCACTGCCTTTGTCTACCTACCTGCTCAAGATAACCCAGTTGCACTGCCTTTGTCTACCTACCTGCTCAAGATAACCGAGTTCCACTGCCTTTGTCTACATACCTGCTTAAGGTAACCTAGTTCCACTGCCTTTGTCTACCTACCTGCTCAAGGTAACCCAGTTGCACTGCCTTTGTCTACCTACCTGCTCAAGGTAACCCAGTTCCACAGCCTTTGCCTACCTACCTGCTCAAGGTAACCCAGTTCCATTGCTTTTGTCTACCAACCTGCTCAAGGCAACCCAGTTCCACTGCCTTTGTCTACCTACCTGCTCAAGGTAACCCAGTTCGACTGCCTTTGTCTGGAAGTTATTGACTGCCAACATGTCTTTTATTTTCTCTTCAGTATTTTCCTTATTTCTCTGTTCAAATTAGAAATCACAGATTACAAATCACCTTCCATTATTTTATCATTTGGTTCAACAGGAGCACAGCCATCAACACAGCTATACAAACTAACAGTTGCCATTAAAACTATATATTTAATCATTTATACTAATTTAATATGGCAAGATACATGTACTATCACTTTTTTTTTGCAACAATTTTGGTTTGTTTTTTGTGAAGGCTTAACAACCAGTCAACAAAATAAGGTTTTGCAGGCCAGCACAATCATCTAAAGGCTAGGCTGTTTTCGTTTAAACAGTTAAACCGGTCGGACGACAGTTGTTCGTTTATTAAATAAGGTCGGACTTGACAAAGCCTTGCAATGCCAGCACAAACATTTGCAGGTCCGCTAGGATTTATACCCGAAATTGTTGCATTGATAAACGGACAAACCTGTTGTTCTGCATAAACGAACAGGCCCCAAGTCAACACGATTAATTTAAACAACACTACACAGTGTCTTTAACGACCCATCAACACAGTAAGATATACAGGGCCACACAGTAGAATAACAAGAGGCCCAGATGGCCTGTATCGCTCACCTGAATATTTAAGCAGTCATAGTAAAATATTCTCATTAGTATTATATTGCACTACAAATATTTCCCTTGCAAACTTTGTCGGCTCCATCTGTTGAAACTACCAGCAAAATATTATTATAAGATTGTCGTTTGACATATTTTTTCCTGTGACCTTGTAATTAGCTCAATGTCATTTTCCTTCTCAAACTTTGTTAGCTCTATCCCAAGAAGCTACCAGCCAAATCTTATGAATCCATTCCTTTTGGTTCTTCAGAACAAATCCTTTGAAATGTTGTTGACCTCTGTGACCTTTAAACTTTGTCAGGCTCCTACCAACGAAGCTTTCAGGCAAATATCATGGCTCTATGCCAGTTCGTTCTTCAGAAGAAGTTGTTTAAAGGAAAAGCTGACAGACGGCAACGGACAGACAACGGACGGACGACGACGCTGCACCATGACATAAGCTCACTTGCCCTTCGGGCAGGTGAGCTAAAAATTATAGAAACAATGAAATATTAAAGTAAAATGTAAAGAAAAGTATGAAAATGGAAAATACACAAACCGAAACTGTTTCAAATCTATTTTGGCCTCTCCAATGTCCTCTAAGCCGAGGACATTTTAGCAAAGGATTCTAAGCTGCAGCGGCCCCCTATTAGTAGCCTCATACACTATATCATGGGATACAGCAGGCCTACATGAACCAGCTAACATTTGGAATGTCCTTCATCTGACACTCACCTGGATTACATATATGTTATTTGTTGTGAAAAATGACATCCACATTGTTCCTGGACAAAGGTGACAGACATCAACAATCTCTGAGTTGTCTGGACTAGCCAGGGTGTCCACCAACTGGCCAGTGTCTTGGTCAAACAACCTGTTCAAAACCAAAGATAACTTCACTTCAAATGATAAATTGAGTAAATGCAGAGCAAAGTTTAACATGATTTGTTATTTTATTTTCCTATACCATATTTTACAATTATACCAGGAACACTACTTTGGGCATGAAGGACACATAACACAGTACAGATGTATTAGAATTACATACTGGTATATTCTTTTATTTACAGTATTATGTTCTTTAAATAAAGGAAGAAACAATCAGGCAGAGACGACATGATACATCAACACCTATAGAATCAGTTTGGCTTTGTGAATTCTGTTAACTTTTTACACAGGTTACCTTTATAGACAGGTAAAACTAAAGCAGGCAATTTTACTTGCAGACAAGTTTCGATATAGACTACTTAGTAATACTTTTTATCCAATATCAAGAAAATAGTCTGCAGAAACCTTAGAGATCTATATGTAAACTGTGTGTATTAAATGAAATGTTAATTTGAAATGATAAATACACTTTCTACTTGTACATTTGTACACTAAATTTTTCCCTAAATAAACAATGTCCAGCGTGTGTCAAAAAATTGACTGAAGGAAAGACTCCAGCTGTTTACATGAAAACTTATTACTGGTACCTTATTAACCACTGAACCAAATTTAATTGTCACCCGGTCCCAATGACTAGTTATACACTACCATGTATAATATATAATAACAATAAGAATATATTTCTGGTTACATCAGCACCGTCAAGTGATGGTAATATCACTTCAAAACTGTACTTACATTATATGTGATTTAAATACTGCAGCCAGAAAACCTTGGAACTTAATCCAGTTGATGACTCGTTCAGTTTCTTGGAAATCTTTGGCATCAAGCTTTTGGTAGCTTTTCTGCAGACTTGCTGTATTTGCGATAAAAAATATATTTCTCAAAATTATTCTATACTACCTGCAGTTATATTACAATGGGTGAAACCTGCAGGAATTGATACAGGGTTTATTTAACGGTTTGACCCTATATTGTACTGTAAAATTATTTGAGTTGCAAGACATGTAGAATCGTTTACAATAAGTTTCCATTTCTTTACAAATTTATGAAACAAGTACATGTATTAAAGGTTTTTTCAGCAAGGATCTGTTGCAGCAAAAACAAAACTTCAAGACAAGGCTCATGTAAGTGTGTCTTCTGGTTATTTGTACAACATGATTTTTTTTTAAATGAAATATTTGCTGTACTCAAATGTCTTTCGGTGGGGAGGGGGCTTATTTGTGATAAAATTTGTAGTTCACTATGATATACTAGGTAAGATATAGTAAGGTTACAATTTTCACAAACTTACATTTTGTGTCTGAGAAAGTTCTGACATTTGTTTGACCATCTATCACAGTGATCTCCATTGTCTGGGGGTCATAAGTCACACCTGTCATTTTGTGTTCCGGTTTCATCTACAAACAATACACATTCTTATAGCAAAAATACTGTGATTAGATCAGACATCGTTTTCAAAGATGATCTGTGTTTCAACTATAATATTCTGTTATATTTAAGCTTTGTTAATAAAATTAGATCTGTTTTGTTTTATTGAGTTGTTGCTACAATAAATCATGTAATTTGATGGTTACCTGTAAAATCTGTTTAGTTCAACAGGAAAAATGTGGCTCTTACCTGGCATACCAAGGCATATTTTCAATACTTTCCTATTTCAAAAGACTGCCTATTTTCAAGATATGTTTGATTCCATGGAATCCAAGGCCTATTTCCAAGGCCGACTTATTTTTTAATCATGCTTATTATCAATGATATCAAGAGTTAAGGTTATTAATATGAAGTTTCCCACTGAGGTTGATATCTTATAAAAACAAGAAGCCCAGAGGGCCTGTATCGCTCACCTGAATATTTAAGCAGTCATGGCAAAATATTCTCATTAAATATTATCCTGTACTACAAATATTTCACTCGCAAACTTTGTCGGCTCCATCTGTTGAAACTACCAGCCAAAAATTATTATATGATTCCATGCTTTTTGGTTCTTCTTAAAAAGTTGTTTGACATATTTGACCCCTGTGACCTTATAAGGAGATCTAAGTTATTTTCATTTTTAAACTTTGTCAGGTGCCATCCCAGGAAGCTACCAGCTAAATATTATAAATCTATGCTCTAAGTATGAAGATTCTATACCTTTCATTTCTTCAGAAGAAGTCATTTGAAATGTTCGACACATTTGATCCCTGAGACCTTGAAAGTAGGTCAAGGTCATTTTCATTCTCAAACTTTGTCAGGCTCTATCCCAGGAAACCACCAACCAAATATGAAGATTTTATACCTTTTTGTTCTGAAGAAGAAGTCGTTTCAAGTGTTTGACACTTTTGACCCCTGTGACCTTGAAAGTAGGTCAAGGTCATTTTCATTCTCAAACTTTGTCGGGCTCTATCCCAGGAAGCTACCAGCCAAATATGAAGATTCTATACCTCTCAGCTCTTCAGGCAGGTGAGCTAAAAATATATTTATTAAAAACAAAAATTGGGTGAAACTGTAATAAAGAATACAAACTTGTACTGTGTAACCAATAAGCTTGAATGCCAGGCTCCGGAAATCTATTAGCTGTCGTGTTCCTAACTCTGGTAACTCCACCTGGTGGGGACCTACATTTATCACAACTTTGCTTGCTATTGGCAGCCAAAGTATCACCATAGAAACCAAGGGAGGTTTCAATCTGAAAATAACGACATGAAACAAGCTAAAGCTAATCAATGCGATTTCTACCTAAGTATTTACGTGTGACCTTCAAATTGACAGGCTTAAACTTTAGACCAAACAGCACTTGGTACATTAATTTTTAATTAATTAAATATATTCACAAGTTTAGGTCATATTCCTGAGAATTATGGTCTATAAACAAATTTGAGATAGGTAGAATGACTACCTCAGAGAACTTTTTCACAAAATAACACAAGAACTCACTTACTTGATAACAATGGCGACGCCAAATGAGACAGGATAAACAGCTGCCGAGGGACAGTTCTGTAGGATCACCTGAGTAGAACCATAATCCTTGGCAGAACGTTTGTCTTCATCTACACAAAAAAAACACTGTCTAGGTAGGTCATAGGGCATCTCACTGCAAAAGTACATTTCTGTACATATTTGCTCCAATATTGATTTAAAAAAACAATCCTTCTATATTGCATCACAATTTTCATTAAAATTGGAGAGAAAAAACACTTAGATCCACCAGTTGTACATTCATGGTGTTTGTGTTTATGTACAGATACTTCCTCAAAATCAAACGCTTCCACTCTCTGTACACCTGTCTCTACACCCTGGCATATGTCATGATATAATCGAAGTCTCGCGGTAATTTATTAGTTGCGGGTTTCAGGTCAAAAACTTGAACAATTGTTAGACTGATACCTGTCCTTGGCAGATTACAAAGGAGCTCATCCAACTTCATAGCCTGTCAAATTTACTGTTACATTGTCGCGATTCTTTTTACCTTCATCAAAGACACCAGATTAGTCCACTTGTATCATCGGCAAGTTGTCGCCTAAAAAGCCTTCAATTTTGTCATGACACATTGCAGGAGATGTGTGTATTGAAACCAGAACTGTTGCATTTCAAGGATGGTACAGATCCTGTACACAATGTAACTGTTAAATACAACCTTTGAATCTTACAAGCAACAATACTGAAATACTCTCCACAGTTTTCACCTTACCTACATCTATCTGTCGTTTACAAATAGAGTAATTAGCAACATCTGATATTGTTGGTCGTCGCTCACACCAATATAATGTTGCTTGTCCTGAATGCAGACATATGCTGGTGACCTCTGACCTGTTCACATTGCAAAGGTCAAATCTCTTAACCAACATCCATGTCAAGTCACTGCGGAATTTCCAACACTGGACGTGGCCATTCCTCTGGACCTTAAACAGGTAAAAGATCATAATGTCTGGACAAAAGCTATACTGTAGTCTATTTGTAATTATCAACAATGTACTTTCTTAATGTTTGGACACAAAACTTTCCATTGTGTATTTGTATATATCTACAATTTAGGTCACAATGTTTAGACACACACTATGCAAAATGTCTATTTGTAATTATCTATAATATTTAACATGTATAGTAAAGATAAGTTCTTACAGAGACAGCGACATATTTTAACAGTGAATTAGGTCAAGGTCATCTATGATACTTACAACATAGGCTAAACTGTAGTTTGATGAAGACACTAGAATATCTAATATGGGATGGTCAAGGTCAGCTAAGTCCAAACATCCTCTGTTCTCCTCCTGTTAAATCATTATACATGTACTTGCAAAACAGTGATATATGACATTAATACAACCTGTGTTACATTTTAATACACTGAATATATTTACGTATTTTGTTATTACAAGTGTTAGTTTGGCACCTCATCACAATTTTTACCCTGTACAGTTGTGAAATGGAAGGAGTCAAACTCATAATTGCACACTTGATTTCAGAATTTTTAAGATTAATTTTGAGATGGATTTTAGCTCTCCTAAACACATTACAAATTGTTTGACATATCAAATTTTACCACAGCTAAAAGATTCAAGAAAAAGTATACAAAGTGATTTCCTAAAAGCTGCCATAGGCATTCTGTAATATTTACTTAATGAGAGGAAGACGACTGACCCTCAACATCTCAATGGAACAAAGGTCTTTACTATCTATAACTTGACTTGAAGGATAAATTACTTGTCAGTGTCTACAACAGCATGTTATAGACCATGAACCGATAAGTTAGTACATATGCATACCTCCCACTTACATGTGTTTTACTGGTGGGCTTTGTATCAAATGTGTACAGATGTGTGCCTCCATTGATGGTTATATACACATGCCCCGGAGAGACCCACACTCTGTCAACAGGACCCGATTTGGCATCACAAACTAGGTCCTCATATAGCTATAAAACAAGGAAGTGAAGGGTTAACTGATATTTCTTTCATATAGTTTATGAGTTCATAACTATCATATAAAACATGCAAATTTACTTCAATTTACCATATGAGCTTTGCTTATATTTAACATAAAATTACAATAGCGAAGTGAAAAACTATTTGGACCAAGACAATGTAATGAAAGAACGTTACAGACGACAAAACTATAATATGAATCAGGAAGAAGAAAATCCAACAAGGCTGGACTGGGATTCAAACCCAGGACCTCCAAAGAAGTCTAGATGAGCTGGCTGGTCATGCAGCAGCTGTAAGCCTGCCCAGTTCTGCTATACATGTCCATCCTTTTTCCTAATTCTTAGCCAAGACATGACTTGAAGCGAGGGTTGGTCATCAGCGCAATGTAATGGGACAGAATTGAAAATTGTCGAGCCAAGAATTTGAACTTGGAATATTCACACTCTTAACAGGAGCTCTAACCAGTTGAGCTTCCTGGTAACCTGAAGTCACCCAGCTCTGTCCTGCTATGAATGTGTCATTTTCCCAGGAAAATCTGACATACAAATTACATTAATAGAAACACTTCTTTTCCTATGAAAATACTCCACTTTCAGTTTAAAGTTAATGTTTATTATATGATGGCAACATTTTTAGAATACAAAAAGTAGGACCTATTTTTCTCATACCAGAGCATACTGAAGCAAAGTAAGGGCAGTGGATATATCTCTTCAACACTGAAGAGTACTCTGTGCAGCATTCGCTTCAGTGAAGGTTGTTAAAAACAGTGTTCTAGTAAGTGCAGGGCTACCAGACTGGCAGTAGTAAAGTGAAAGAAAGTGGTAGTGATACATTGTTTTTATGTATTTAATTTGTAGACAGTTACGTGTCAGGTTAAAATATAAGATATTTGTGAAGTTAAAAAAGGTTGGATTGCTAGGATCTAGACAAGCTGAAAGCGCTAACAGCCGCCTTGAAAGAATCAATAGTAGGAGAGGTAATTATGTCAGGAGGTAGAGAGTTCCACTGTACTATGGCCAAGGGAAAGAATGAATATTTGTAATAGTCTTTTGTTGTTGGTATATGCCTGTATGAATGTTGATGAGCATCTCTTGAGTATCTCAGTGGATGTTGTATGTATTGTGGCATTGGAATATAAACCAGCTGATCTTGATAGACAATCTTGTAAAACAGACACAACCTGGCCACTGACCGCCTGTGTGTTGGAAAGTTTGCCAACCCAGACTCACCAATATGTCAGAGACTCAAAAGAGGGGAGTGATCACGCTTTACCCATTGCGCTGCTCTGCTCTGGACCATCTCTAGTTGGTTACTTAAAGCTGTTGAGTTGGAGGGTCCCAGACACAGGCCGAATACTCTAATTTGGGATGGACAAGGGTGTTGTACGCTGTGCTCCTAATTTTCTCGTTCTTTACTGTTAAATTCCCTTTGAAAAATCCTAATGACCTATTAGCCGAACTACTCACTCTATTTACATGTTTATTCCATGTAAGGTTATGTGAAATATCAACTCCAAGGTATTTTTTTTCGTGGGACAGTTTATAAAGTTTGGTTGATAAGTATGTACCTGGATGGAATAGTTTTTTTTTACCTGTTAATTTGTATGACCTGACATTTACTTGGGTTAAATTCCATATTCCAGGTATTTTCCCAGACTTGCAACTTTAACAACAGCTGAATGGTCAACTTTTTATTTTACTGGTACCAAAGATTGGAATTTACCTCCTGAAAACATCAAAAGTTTAAATAATAAATTCACTTTTAAATATAAGGTGAAGAGTCATCTACAGAAGCTTATGAAAGAAAAACAAAAAAGTGAATACGTGTACTTTTAATATGATTCTATGTTTTTAGATTATTTGAATATTTTACTGTATGTTTCACATTTAAATAGAGAAAAGTATTATGTGTACTTTTAAACTGACCATCATGTTTAAATGGAATAGCAGTTTATTTTTTATGAATGATGTCCACAAATGTATCAAATAATGTATAAAACCAATACTCAATTTTAAAATTGTATTTTAGTTTCTTTTAAAGGATCCCAATGGAAATAAGCTTTTAGCTTTTGGGTTATCCTAGGTAAAAGGCTGCAATTTAGATAAAAATTCCAATCTATTGATCTCATATATTAACCAGTGCTTAATGTTGTTATTTTAAGATAGAAGTACTTTTTTTAATATTGTACTTTACTCTACTCTGTGATATTTATGTACTGTAATATGCCTATTTTTACCTGAATAAATATTATTATTATTTATTATGAATGGTCAATTCCATGGTGTGAAAAATAAGCCTAACGTTATTACTTACAAGTGAAGTTATTATGAGTTATCCTTGGTTTCATAGAATAATAGGCAATGAACATAAAATTGAATGCAATTCAAAGTTGCAAAAGAGGATTAACAAATTACATATATGCCAATTAACCAATATAGTTTTACATAGGTCTAGAAATGGGTAGCTTTTACCTGTTTACCTTACACCAGACTGACCAGTGAGTTGACTTTCTCGAAATGCAATAGTTTAGTAAATAAGGATTTTAAACTGTATACAAGATTTAATGACATCAAAGTACCCGATTATCTTTATGTTAAACCATGATAAGACTTGCACATTCTAAAAATTCTACTTTCTCTTTGACAATGACAGATAATGGTATTTACCTGCCAGCGACATATGGGGAGATTAGTCGACAGTGGCCGCGAAGAAAACTTGATACTCATTAAATTCGTCGTGTGCTATCCTCGTTGTAACACATGTGTTAAATTTCGTTGTCATAACATTCCATATTTTGTTGTAGCAGATCACATATTTCAATATTTTGTTATTTACTTTCCGCCTCCGTCCAGCAAGTCTTTTTAGAGTAACTTCCCTTTATAAGAACTCTTCATAAAAAGTCACGTTGAACTTCCGGTATTACAACAAGTTGATGAAGTTGTGTGCTTTATTGTGAAAGCATGTTTAGATACCAAAATTGACGTACAATACATATTTACTTGTGAGTATAAATACCATAGATCACCGAAAGTTGTATTGTCAGGAAAAATGAATATAGAATCGTGTAATAATTGAGCACGTGCAGTGACATTGCTTCAGTATGATTTGTTTTTATGCCTGTCATATTTTAAGCATTAGACATCTGTTTGAAACATGCAAGCACCTGCCACTTTGGCTGTAACCTGGTAACTTTGTATGCTTGAACAGGTCTCATTCCAGTTACTGTTCATGCAATGAAATGACCATTCTGAACCAAATGGAAATAATGTTTTTTTAGTATATCCCTAAGGAAATGCATCATAGACAATTTTGATCCACTGGTCATTTCAACTTTTATGATCTATGAGGTAGACAAAACACCAAACTATACTAACTTTAACAAAGTTGAAATACAGAGAGAACAAACACAGCCACACACATAACAAAACTGTGCTGCTTATACAATGTAGGTCAACCATAAAAACACAGTCATAAAACTTCTACAGTAATTAATCTTCTTTTTTGTAGATATACAAGACTATTTTAAGTAATACACAATGCCAGCTTCATCAGGATGTGAAAAAGATGATGATGTGGCAGACATAGAGGATATGATCTCCAAAGAAACATCATCAGAGGACATCAGACACAAACCTCGCAAACTGGTCACAGCCAGGGCTAAGAAACTTGGCTCCCAAGTCAGAGAACAAGTTCAAGGAGATAGCCACATTCCAGGTTAAATAAAAAAAAATATCTATATGTCATTTGTGTAGCATCTAGTCACATGTAACAAATCAAACTGCCTAGACAGAAATCCCTTTAGTCATTGTAGCACTCTGTGAATAATCTCATGTTGAACTGTTTTAGTCAAAGAAACACAGAACAAATATTTGTGTATAGATATTAAAGACTAGCAAAGGTCACATGGATCAAATGTTGATTTAAATGATTTGAAATTCAAGAATGGCTATTTTATTATCTTGTTGGGACATTCTAGCATTCAAATCCACCATGAAAATTAGTAAATAGTGTTAATGTTGTAATTGTTTGTGTCAATAAGCAGTAAGAAATTCAAGATGGCCACTATCATACCCTATTGGTGGAAACTCTTTCATTAATTTGTATAGTTTAGATAACAAATGAAAACACTTGACACAGACAATGTTAATCTATTGTTTTCAATTGTTTTGTGATTTCCTCCAGTTTGGTTTACTGGTACTGTAATTCATTAAAGGGACAGTGTCAGCCTTGTCACTACAGAACTACTGATTCATTTAGTGTTTTTTATAAAACACAAATTACAGAAGTACCATTCTAATCCGTTCTGGGATTTAAGATCATGAAGATCATTATGCCTATGATTGTTTCAAAGTATTCAATAAATTCAACATGAACAAATTTGTCTGATACCCAGTGTATGTTGTTACATTTTGATAGGTACACAGAAAATATATGTGAAAACCTGGGGATGTTCCCACAATAACTCAGACAGTGAATACATGGCCGGCCAGCTGGCTTCCTACGGCTACCAAATAGTTGGTAAGGTTTTATTTGAGTGATACACAGTCATGTAAACAACAAATGCTGAAAATCAAGATTTTGAAAAAATAATTAATTCTGTATTGTTAACCATTTTGAACAATACTGATTCCTGAAAAATTAGAAATGTTTACATGTAAATGTCTAACAAAACATGATCAAGACAGTTTTCAGTGATTTTATGTTATGACTATGTGCTACATCGGATAACTCTGTCAGTATTACTTGTGTTGTGTACCACCAGATAACAAGGAGTCTGCAGATCTCTGGCTGCTCAACAGCTGTACAGTGAAGAACCCAGCTGAGGATCACTTCAGGAATGAGATAACCAAGGCCCGCGAACTTGACAAAAAGATGGTGGTGGCGGGATGTGTACCCCAGGGACAACCTAGAGCAGCTTTCTTGAAGGTCATTGTTGTTTTCTCTAGACTAGTCCTCTTAAAGGAAGTGATTGTCTAGGCCAGCCTTCTTGTAGGTCATACGTATCTGTATTTAAGCAGACTTTTTACAGACAGTAATTTCCTTTGGCTAACATAGGGCAATCCATGAAATTCCAGGAGTTATGCTCCCTATGCTATCTGCACCCCTATGGTGAGAATATGTAAACTGCAGTGAAAATTTCCCAGAAGAATTAAACTGTGATGAAGATTTCCCAGAATAGTTAAACTATATAAGAGCTTAGGCGAGTTTACCAGCCTAGGCTGGTAATCATTTTCCTTAGACAAGGCCAAAAACTATATCTTGCAGTTAATAATGTTTATTTTCCTGACCAGAACTTCATAACAAATAACACCAATTTTGTTCCTTGTATTTGTATATATACAGTTAGAAGATATATGTGTAGTGAGATATAGAAAGGACACTTTTGAAGAAACCGCTGTGTACAAGTGTTCTTGTATTCAAAGTTTGCTATTTCTTTCCTTTTACAGGGATTAAGCGTGATAGGTGTTCAACAAATAGATAGAGTAACAGAGGTTGTAGAAGAAACACTAAAAGGTAAGGATACCTAGCTTTCTGGATATATTATACCTAAACTTAATGTGAATGATGACATAAAGTCTAGATGGGCAACAAGTTTGTTTTTGTGGAATGGGAAATCAGATTTGGCTGACACATTATTTAAAGTGAATGTTCAAGTTTTGAACAGTGAACCAATCTGAAAATGAACACTTGAGTTTGTCAACACAAGATAAGGCAAAAATGTCAAGTTCTATGAGACTGATTTCATAACATAATTAATATATTTTGCTCGCTTTTTTTGGTCAAATTGATAAAAAAGTTACAGATATGTTTCTCTTTTGACATGAGTTCATATGAGTAGTTTTGCAATATTTCAAACTCCTGTGAAACATTTCGATTAGTTTTAACATGTTTGGTAAACCTGTTAAATAAGCTGCACAGATATTGCCTGTATTTATAATTCAATTGTCAAATACTTTTTATTGAATTATATATGTGAAATAAAAACAATTAGGTATGACTAGTGTTTATAGAGGATTTCAACAAAACACTGTGGATGTACCCATACATGCCATATCTAACAATTTGAGGGTGAGACTCATGAAAATTACTCGCGGCGTGAGACACATTTCTCAAACATATAAATCAGTCTCACAAAAAGAAATAAAGTTTGGTCATTCTCAGTGAATAAACAATAGCTACATGGATTCACACTGACCTTGGTCACTGAGAGGTCTATAATCACAGGCCAGCCACTTAATTAACAGGCATCCAATTAGCGTGTACAGTACCTTTCTAGACATCTTTATCTGTAGCATAAAATTGTGGAATAATAAATGAGAATATTAAAAGGTATTCACAAAATAAAGTGATCTGAAATGTGTGTATTACAGGTAACTCTGTCAGACTGTATGGACAGAAGAAGGAGGCAGGGAAGAAAACAGGGGGCGCACCACTCAGTCTACCAAAGATCAGGAAGAACCCTCTGATTGAGATCATTGCCATTAATACAGGGTGAGATTGTTTGTTTGTGGCTGGTGCTCTGTATCAGTTAAAAACTTCATCCTGTTGGTACGTTATTAAAGCAAAGTTTAAGAATCAAGTATGCAAATAAAAAAAGCATTTATGTAGTGATCCACTGGTGTCTTGTGATTTCTAATGTAACCATTGAGCTATTTATCATTATAAATGCTCCTGGCTCCTGTGGAGTTGTCAGGTTTATCCCATCTTAAACATTCTGAGCATCAGTGGTACAAAATTACATTCACGTATACAACTTTGTAGTAAATAATATGTGTATATTTATATAATATGTGTATATTTATATAATAAGTGTATATTTATATAATAAGTGTATATTTATCACAGATGCCTTAACCAGTGTACATACTGTAAGACGAAGCACGCCCGAGGAGAACTGGGGAGTTACAGACCACAGGAGATTGTAGCCAGGGCAAAACAATCATTTGAAGGTAAATACAAGATTATTGATTCAAAATTCAGTTCCAAGCAGAATTTTGAGTCCTGGTCTGGAATTATTTTATTGTTTGCCTGCAGACATTTTGATTTTAGTGTGATAAGATTATATACTGTCTGGTGCTTTTTAAGTCATTTTGAAAACTACACACCAGTTTAACTGTACTGATACCATGCCTTATAAAAAATAATTCATTATTTACCAATATGTCAATCATCAAGTTCCATCTAAAAGTTTCTCAATAAATTACACTTTCAAACTTGACAGAGGGTGTGGTAGAAATATGGCTGACATCAGAAGACCTTGGGGCATATGGACGCGACATTGGTGTTACCTTGCCAGAGTTACTATGGCAACTAGTAGAGGTCATACCTGAAGGTGCCAGAATGAGGCTGGGAATGACTAACCCACCATACATATTGGAGCATCTCGAGGTATGTCCGAAATTTGCAGCAAAATAAATGATAGTTGGTGAATGATTGAAGACATCACAAATATTCTTGAGGAGAACAACATGCCTTAATTAACACTCTCAGAATGAAGAAGAAATTCAACTCCTAAATATTTCAATTCACTCAAATATATGAAGCCAGGTCAAAAATTATTACACAAGGTTTCTTCATCAAATATTAATCAAAAGAAACATTTTGATAAGGATCTTTGGTCAGAGAAATTACAAAGTATGTGGGGAATTTCTGTTTAATATTGATTCTATAGAGATAACCAATTTACCAGCTTCTGAACACCTGATATATGCATATCCCTGGACGGTTTGTAAATATTTGAGTAACATACATTGTTGATGTTTCAGGAGATTGCCAAGGTGTTGAGTCACCCACGTGTGTATGCTTTCCTCCATGTGCCAGTCCAGTCTGCCTCGGACAGTGTCCTCATGGATATGAAACGGGAGTATTGTCAGGACGACTTCAGACAGGTGGCAGATTTTCTCAAAGCCAAGTATGTAAAACAGTTTTTTCTCAGTACAAATGGATCTTTTAATGTTATCAGACAGAGAGGTTACACCAAAGTTATATATTAACCAATAGGGACACCAAAGTTATATATTAACCAATAGGGACAGTATAAGGTATAGATCTTTGCCAGAATTTGGAGGAGCCTCAGTTTGCTGGTAGGGAAATACCAATAGTATAAGGAACAATTTATGACGGATTTCTTCAAACAAGGTGTTAACATAATTGTATAAGTATTGTGTATCCTAGAGCTGTCCAGTCATGTGTGTTCTGGTACGGTTCACAGTTTTGTTACCTAGCATCAGTCAATTCATGCAAGACTGCTAAACACAATCTTAAACAGTTGTTTAAGGATAGTTGTAATGGACCTGTCTGATCATCTGTATGAAATCAAATGTTTCAAGTTTGAGAGTGTTTGGAGAGATTTGCCACTGTATAGGCAGTCTCATTTAATCACCCTTTACGCACTTGTTTAGGTATTTCACGATAATAGACAAATGACTGTTCGGGTTACAAGAATGAATGAAGGAAAAGAATAAGTAATGGAACTGTCAATCTATTTTATTAGGTGGCTTTTCCAATCTATTTAAAACATTTTGTAAACAGCGAAGCAGACGACAAATGTGAGTTGTCTCCTGTTGCCCGGCTGCAAGATACAAAGACACGTGACTCGTATACCCCTTGTAAAATCACATGATTCCACCGTATTACTGCTGAGAATCACGTGACATGACCGTATACCCCCTGAGATTTTCATATACCCCCTGAGATTTACGAATGCGGTTTGGTACACTGCAGTTTTTAACCAATTAGATTCCTAGATTTAGTAATAAATGTAGTTACCAGTCATGAATGAGGAAGACAAACCAGATGTACCTTATTGCATCTGAAGAAGAAACAAACATTAACAGACCTTGACCTTAATATAATGTACAATTCAAACTTTTCTCAAAGTAAACAAAATTAAACTCTAACTAGATTTTTGCCAGGTTTTACGTGCAATATCAATGATACTTTGTTTGATGTTTCAGAGTTCCTGGTGTTACCATAGCAACTGATCTGATCTGCGGATTCCCGACAGAGACAGAAGAAGTGAGTCAGAGAAGTGTTACTCACTTTAAATGGACCTGGCAGGACATATGATAGTGACATTTGTGAAACAGATTGATGAACATTTATGTACAGTAAAACCTTGTTATACCGCCACCATTTGTCCAGAGAAAACGTGGCATTATAAATGGGTTTGGCAATAAATTGAGGGAAACTTATAAAGGACTTAAAAAAAACATGAAAAGGGGGTCATTGAAATATGTTGGCAGTGAACAAGGTGGCAAATGAAACGAGGGGCATTATATGGAGGTTTTACTGTATATAAATGAGGGGCATTATATGGAGGTTTTACTGTACTGTTGACTACTTTGACTTCACATAGTCTTACTTTCTCATTTTCATTGAGAAATAAAAGGTGGCATATTATTGGGGTACTTGCATATAAAATTTGTCTATTGTAAGTTTCACAGTATATAAGATATGCCCAGACAACATGAACAAAAGGCAATTACTCTGTATATTATGGGGCACGATACCCAATTTAAAATGTAACACTTTATCATTACAAGAGGTATTTGCATACAAAATTAGGTAATTGTGAAAGAGGATGTGAGATATTCTCCAAAGTGACATACTAGCAGTCTGATTAACAGGACTAACAGCCAGACTGACAGATGGAGTGAAGACCTATAGTCCCGTCTTTTAGTACTGGTGGAAGACTCATAAATCAGTCTACAATATTTCATAATGAATTTACAATGAAGCTTTAAAATTTGATTGTCAGTGTACACTGAACAATCTTTGACATGAACAAGATGTTAAATGTACACAAGGTAACACTCGTAAAAATAAATAGCCTTGAGTCAAAAGATATTTAAGTTCGCAATAACAAATATAATTGTAATTCGTTTTAGGATTTTAAAGAAACCATGAAGCTAGTGGAAGACTACAAATTTCCAAGTCTATTTATTAACCAGTTCTTCCCACGACCTGGGACACCAGCAGCTAAGATGCCAAGAATCCCTCCTCCACAGGTACAGTGGTCTACTTAGAGCTCTCTTGGGACTTCTTCAAAGTTGCCTTTCTCGTTAGGTTATTGGAGGGTATATATATAGGGATCTGCCCTTATGTTCTAACAGGCCTGTCTTTGTCGGCATCATAACTCTACCAACTTTATTTCCTATGAGATCATCTTGAAAGTTCATGGATGTGGTCACCAATTTCTACAGTCAAAATAAAACATGGTAACTTTAAATAGAATTTTGGCATCACAATGAAACAGACTTTATTTCATATCTGATTGTCATGAAATTCAGTTGCATATTCACAAACCCCAACCGTGGTACACGCTTGTATTTCCACTGTCTGTAGTCAAACTGTAAAAAGTGTTCCCATAACTGTAAAGAGAATTTTGGCCTCATCACTCTCCAGACTTTATATCTTATCAGATTGTCATGAAACTTTCATACATGTTTTCAAAATACTGTAAATACAGTTTAGTGCAATGTGTAGTGTCTATTACAATAGGTAGTGTAATATATAGAGATTGTTACACAAAAAATAGTCAGTATAAAGTGTATTTTTTGGTTCCAGGTAAAGAAGAGGACAAAGGCAGTGTCAGAGTTGTTTCACTCGTATAGGACATATGACCATAAGGTATATATTTTAGTGCAACTTTAACAAAACTTCAATATTTAAAAACCTTTAAACTTTATTTAATTTAGAACAGTTATGAAACAAGTTATTTCAACTTGTTGACCTGAATGTAAGTGCGCAGGGGTCTTAATGTGGGAGGAAACTGGAGTACCCAGAGAAAACCAATGTGGTGAGCCAGGTGACCCCATACCAATTCACGCCCAATCAGGGAATCAAACCATGATTATATCCACCACCCCGTGCATAGGGAAAATGTAATAGTTCAGATTTTGCTGTTCTGTTTTCATTATGTGTTTTGAAAGAAAATTCTTCCCTAGACTTCTTATTTCTCTACCTCAATGCCTCAATAGCCTATATGATAGCATCCTTAATATCCAGGGGTAACGCTCACTTTCGCTCTCTACACCCCCCCTGGAATATGTCATAGCAAAATCGAAGGCTCAGTGTGCAGCACTTTGTGGATGAGATGAGAAAACCAGTTTGGTCCTTTGATGTACATTAAAAGAATATCACGGTTGCGTAATGGTAAAAATTGACAAGCTTTGAAGTCGGCGTCGCTCTTTTGTAATCTTCAAAGGACAAGTATCAGTCAAGTGATTGGTCAGGTTTTTATACCTGACACCAATCAAATACATAGCCACGTGCCTTCAATTTTGCTATGACATATTCCATGGGTGTAGAGAGTGAAAGTGAACGTAACCCCTGAATATTGAGGAAGATATGATAGGTGACTTCTTTTTTGCATAAGCCTTTTTAATAAAAAAAAAAAAAACCCATCACAAACTTAGATTAACATACATGGCTGGTTTCTGTAATGTTGGCATCAGTCACCTCCATGTTTGAGCAAGATAGAGAAATCTCCTGCTGAATGATATATCCACTTTTTAAGAGTGAATGATTGGCAGAAGGAAATGTTCACATACTTTGTTACTGGTTCTGTATGCCTGATAAAGTGACAAAAATGAACTGAGTTTGAAAGTGGAAATTTACTTAGTATATATATGAATTTTGTAATTTTACTAAGTATATATATGAATTTTGTACTTTTACTTAGTATATATATGAATTTTGTACTTTTACTAAGTATATATATGAATTTTGTACTTTTACTTATTATATATATGAATTTTGTACTTTAACTTAGTATATATATGAATTTTGTACTTTTAAAAAAAAAACAATATGTATGCCAAATTTGTAATATCATGTCTTAAGCAAATGTCCTCTGTAGCATCCTTAACTATTCTTATTTCTTTTTTTTTAAAGTATCTTTTTCATACATTTAAACGAAATGCTTTCATCTTAGAATCATATCTGCAAGACTATAAGTATTTTATATTTAATATGCCCTGTAGAGTAATGATTGTTCTTGAATTGCATTGCTTCTTACGTTATTTACAGATGGGAGAAATCCAGGATGTGCTGGTGACAGAAATCTCACACGACAAACAGTATTATGTTGGTCACAATAAATTTTACGATCAGGTAATTATAAGACAATAGTTCTATCAATTAACTTCATTAACATTTTCTTATTAGTTTGAAAAAAAAGCTTATACAGGTATATATTGCATGAACAGAACAGGAATGACACATTGAGAAATATGAAGATGCTACCTTGCATTTTGAGTAATTTCAATAATACTTAGAAATCGCTTTATTGTAAAAACAAGTTTCATTTTGTTCAGAGTTTAATTTCTCAATTTGTTTTTTTGTTAGGTGTTAGTTCCCCAGGATGAGGATTTTATGGGCAAATTGGTTCGTGTGGAAATCGTAGATACAGGGAAACACTTTCTGAAAGGAAGACTGGTATCTAAAGAGAAGATAACTCAGCCATCTGTTCCTCCCCCACTGAAGAAGGGACAGGTTTCTGGCGTCAGTAATACAGTGCAGGTAGGGACATGGCATGTGTCACTATGGTTTTAGATTTATTATAATTTTTTCATAAAGTTTGTCAAGAAAGTCTAACTCCTTCAAGATACTTTCTATGGTCACGCTCGCTTTATAAACTTTGATACCTGTGTAACGTTAATGTATTAAATGTTCTAAATTTATAATCAGACTATGAACAAATGACGTTTAGTGTACATGTTAACAGCTCAAGCCTGAGATTTTATTCACCCATAGAACTCAATTACTCTGCATAGAATAGGCAGAAACCCCAATGATGGATAGAAGTGATGTCTTTTTTAATCCTGAGGTGCAGAGGCGGGCAGATTTGTTACTGGAATAGCCCAGAGTTGAATTATGAAATTAACAGGAACTATTTCTCTTGCAGGTTAATGAAGGTTCTGACTTTGTGAAACAGACATTGAAGTTCCTGTCCTTGGCCTGTTTACTGTTGGCCATTGTGTGGAGACTACAGAATATAATCCTCGGTGCTACATGACCAAAATATTCTATTTAGAATACCAACTAATTCAGTGTTCTGTAGGAAGTGATCAGTTCTCTCTGCTGTGTTTCCCCTCGATAAAAGGTTATGTGGTGAACTTGACAACGCGAGTCGGGAAAAGACTTGGAGGATTTGTGATATTCATGTGGGTATCTGTTCAGGTCTTTAAGCAGCTCAGCTAGTGTCTACAGGAAAAATGTTTCATAAACTCACAAACATTAAAGAATGAAGTACAAATTTATGACCTATGCAAAAGGAAAGCTACGGTGATGTCGTTTCGAGAGTTAAAAAGCAAGTCACATACTTAACAGACCATTGTTGACAAAAGCATCCTACGCTATAGCTTCTATGTTGTAAAGCTCAAGAATAAATTGACTTTGTCAAGAAGTACCAGTATTAACTATTCTATTTTGTCAAGTGACACCACTTGCATCATTCAAGTTGGTTGGCTTTTAGTTTTCATTATGCCCTTCCCATTTTATGGTGAATATATATGTATGTAGTGTTAACCTATATTTCCCTTTCATCCCTGTTTCAACTTAATTTCTGAACAGAATTTGATAAAACTTTATCCAAATATGAGAATACCTTGGATGAGGTTGTATTTTAGGGTTCCATATAACTCCAGTACCACACAATTATATTCCTCACACTGATCTTCATTCTGTTTCAATTTGCAAAGGCTTTATCGAAGTTACATGTATATTTTACTCCTGGTCAGTCCCTGGATTGAAATCACTTTACGATTCTAAAGTGTAGTGAATCGTACACAACAGACTGTTGTTCAAACTTGATATCACAGCAGAGTCCCTTTTGGTTGAAAACCTACCAGCAAATTAATTCTTAGCAGACTCTGCCTCTGACCTTTGCCATTTACTGTTCTTGACAATATTCTTTCAAATCGGTAGATCCACGTAGGTAGGTAGATAGGTAGGTAGATACAGCATTATCTCATTGACTTCTGTGATGCTGGATTATCTCGGCGTCAACATTACACGGTCGCGGAAAATAACAAAAATATGACAATTAAATGGGACATTCATTCCAATGATATCAAGGATTACATGAATATAGAAATAGTAACTAGATACAATAAAAACACAACCTACAGAAACAACAGAAATTTAAAAATTTAAAAAAAAAAAAAAAAAAAATGCTTGCACTTTTCACTGGTCAATGGCTAGATGACATCGGAAGTCGGACATGACCAAAACAAGTGCTAGACAATTCCTTAGCTGTGTACCAAATTCTATCGAAATTGGACGAAAATCGAAGTCACAAAAATGTCATTGAAAGAAAATGTAAACATAGAATCTAACAAGAAAATGATGTAATGTTAATTAAAGCACGTTGCTGTTTATCTATTATATAGTAAAGGAACATTTACTCATTTTAAAGTGTGTAAGTATAACCAGAGATGTATATATATTACATATACTCTTGTACGTCTCTGGTATAGCTGTAGTCTTGTATATGTCAACCGACGCGAGTGTTATTTGTAGCAAACTAAAACGAGCTCTTCAGTGGCATTCTAGTGTGCCCAGTATTTGATTGTTTTTATTCTTTATTATATGCCAGTTTCAGGTGTTGAAATTAGACACTAATGTTTCGTTTTAGGAGGTTGAAGTGTTTGGCCTGCCATGGATCTAATAAAGAGTTCACTAATTGACAAAAAGCAGGTTGCACACGTTTAATTTTTGTCATTTTCTCGTCAAGAGTTTGCTACAGATTTCAATGAGTTGAATGTCTTGCCGTTATAACAAACTAAGAAACCACAACTACTTATCCTTTTTTGCTAAACTTCTCAACACCCTGGTCATCAAGTTTTTAGCTCACCTGGCCCGTCCGTCGCCAGTCCATCAACTTTTTCTTTTGAACGACTTCTTCTACAGAACTGGAGAACCTAGGGTCATTATATTTGGCCAGTAGGTACCTGGGATGAAGTGCTATAAAGTTTCCTCATTAAAATGACCTTGACCTACTTTCAAGGTCATTGGGGTCAAATATGTTAAAAATTTCAAACAACAATATCCTAGGAACCATTTGTACTTGAGTCATGATACTTAGGTATGTTATGTAGACCAGCAGTGCAAATATTTTTTCTCAATTTCAGTAATGAGGTCAAAGATCAACTTTAAGTGCTGGTAAGGGGTCAAATTTTAAATGTGGATTAAAAGCTTTAACAATCTTCTTCTCAAGTTCCATAAGGCCCAGGGTCATCATATTTGGCCAGTTGATACCTGGGATAAAGTGCTATAAAATATCCTCATGAAAATGTCTTTGACCTCCTTTCAAGGTCACAGGGGTAAAATATGTTAAAAACTTCAAACAATAATATCCTCAGAACCATTATGACTAGAGTCATGATACTTGGGTATGTTATGAAAACCAGCAGTGGGGATATTTATCTAAATAACAGTAATGAGGTCAACTTAAAGAGCTAGTCAGGGGTCAAATGTCAACATTGGTTACATATGTAAAAGCTTTAACAATCTTCTTCTCAAGTTCCATAAAGCCCAGGGTCATGATATTTGGCCAGTAGGTACCTGGGATGAAGTGCTATAAAGTTTCCTCAAAAATGACATTGACCTATTTTCAAGGTCACAGGGGTCAAATATATATTAAAAACTTCAAACAACAACATCTAAGAACCATTTGGACTAGAGTCATGATACTTGGGTATGTTATGTAGACCAGCTGTGTGAATTGTTTTCTTTATTACAATAATGAGGTCAAAGGTCAACTTTAAGTGCAAGTCGGGAGTCTAAGGTCAATGTGGGTTAAAAGCTTTGAAATTAAAATTTCAAACAACAATATCTTCAGAACCGTTTATGAGATGTTAAAATGTCTTGTGTTCTAGTTACCAAATTTGGTCTTAAGTTACCTATATATCAGTTTCATATAACGAAAGAGACAGGTGAGCGATACAAGCCCCCTGGGCCTGTTGTTACTATACATTTTCTATTTGTTGACAAAATTCAGTAAAATGGTGGTATACTTGTTTTTGGTGCGATCTAGGAGGTACTTGTTAAATTGGGTAAACTTAATCACGGAACCTTGTCGTACGCATTTAACAAACTTATCAAATCTAAGCCTCGGTGTGCCTCGATCAACAATTTTCAGCTTAGATGTATATTATGCGTCTGACACATATATACGGGGAGGTTAGTAGACCGTCCTACATTGGACGTCCGCGTGTAACGTCACGATTTCAGGACAGACGTGCGTCTGTCTATTATCCGGGGCTGTCTGAAACGGCTACCAAAGTGATTGATAACCATGGAGGCTTGATGTGTCTGAAACTTATGGTTTGAGTCCAAGACATCGGACACAAAATTAATCAACGTCGTTTGAAATGGTGTGTCATAAGCTTCACTGATTGGAGACCTGCCTAGTTCTTAAACGGGTATGCCGAGTTTCATCTGGTTTCTAACACCAGACTTAGACATTTTGACACATTTACATCTATAGGTCAAAATGTCTAAGTCAGGTGCTAGGGACAGATGATCCTCGGGCTGTTGAGATCGTCGCATGCGGTATTAAACTTACACTGAAATGTAGGATGGGTGAAACTATTGCAACGACATTTATGACAACTATCAAAACACAACTCTTTAAGGAATTAAGTTGAATAGATATATCATTAACCGCTTCACACAACTATAACGAAACTATCCTTTAATAATATACTGCCCATGTTATCTTTATGTGTGCTGCAGGCCTTATATTTACAAACGTTTTGTTGAAAAAAGCTCTTATGAGCTTACGCTATTGTACATGTCTATCAAATGAAATGACAAAAATAAAACGCCAATTATCTGATTCCCGATTGCCCCGAATTTTCAATTATACGAACTTGTATTTCGTGTTCCCAAAGAACTGGTCTGCATTAATACAGAGGAACCGCATACCATTTTCATGTTTCCCATTAAGTTCGTTTAATCGGCTGTCTATACTTGTCACACCCATAGGCACTTGCTTTCATATACATTACAAAAGTTATAAAAATCTCCAGTTCTTGTAAGGATTGTTTCGTTTTAGCGTTTGTGACCAATATAAAGGCAGATGGCTGTACATGTGTGCCTCCCGACCTATATCCCAGTAATATGTCGGCGGCATCTGCAGAATTGGCCGGGAACATTGGTGTAGTGGGTTCAACCTTGACACTAACGAGGAATGACATTCTTTTAACCTTTTACAATAAGCTGATGTCGTCTATGAGGTACTATTGCTAAGTATAAGTGTTTAAACAAATGGTAGTCATAAAAGATATTGACTTTGTTAGCGGACATTTAACCCCCGCATTTTTCCTGGTATGTTTACCAGTTTTGTCACTTCATCAAGATCTGCAACTAATTTCAAATATTCCGTATGGTAGTAGCGTTTCTGTAATTGCTCATGGCACCAGAACATCCAGAGCAGAGGTCAATGTTTGATTTACATTAATGGTGATCCTACTAACACTTCATTGCGTCTTTATACATGTTATACAAAATTATACAGATGGTTCAAAAATGTTGTCCTTTACCAGATAGCACCACATTTCTTTTCTGAATGAATCCAATAGGAACAACGATTTAATAGATCGATTATTACCTCCGATTCTTTATCGGTTATAAATATTAACTTTATTTATTTTATAACAATTATGAAACAAGTTATTTTAACTTATAATAATCACTCTGGTTGGCCCGGATTTTAGTGCACAGGGGTCTTAATGTGGGAGGAACCGGAGGAACCGGAGAAAACCCAAGTGGTCGGGCAGGTGCACCCCATACCATTTCACATCCGATTGGAGAATCGAACCCCGGCCGCCTTGGTGAAAGGCAAATGCACTATCAACTGTGCCACCCGACCACCATTTTTAATCGGTTCTTCTTAGTGTTGGTAATGTAAAGGACAGAAATGTGTTGACATATTTATCAATTGTTTTAATTACGTTGGTTCCGATTGTTATGTATAACGGACAAAGTGGAATTCTTTCATTGAGAACTAATTCCGCTCTATCAAAGAAGATATCACTTTAAAATGGTGTCTTGGTTATAGAGAGATCATCATCCTATCTCGCTGGACAGCATGATGGTTAATGCTGGTCCTCACAGGTAATTTCCGGTCTTCTTTTGAGACAAATATATGGTTTCTTTTGCGTATCCGGTTCAACCGTTTCAACCAGCTGAAATTGGAAATTAAACGCCGGATCAGAACCGAGGCTGACCTCAGGATTATTCGGTAGTAATAAGGACATGCTACTCTTGATATACTGTTATTTATTTGTTACAAGTCATTGAAACTGTGCATTTTAGTTCTGTCTAAAACTTCGTCATATTCTTGGTCAAAGAGCGTTCTTTCTTTTATCGCGCGGAAGCGGCCTAGCATGTCGCTTCTGAATGCGATCCACGAGATTTGTCTATAGGGATCCCATATTAGGAGGGGGTACTTCTATGTGAGTTGGACGTGTGTTTGATGTACTCACTCGTTTTATTACATTCCACAGTGTCGTATGTTGCATCTTCAGAAAGATATTGTTGCATTTGGTTTCCTGGTTACTCTATCTTAGAATAAGTTTAAGCCTACCTTTATTGCACATTAAACATGGTCTAGGTAATTGGAAGAATATCATTTGAAGCAATATACAGTGTATTTCCCTTTGTGGACGTTGCTCAGCAGTACCTGTAGCAACTTTATTCTTTCAAAGTGAACTTCAATATACCAATGTCTATATCACGATAACCGGTACATCACGATAACTTGTTTATCACAATAAGTGGTCCATCACGATAACCGGTACATCATGTGATTACCGGTACATCACGATAACTTGTTTATCACAATAAGTGGTCCATCACGATAACCGGTACATCATGTGATAACCGGTACATCATGATAACTTGTTTATCACAATAAGTGGTCCATCACGATAACCGGTACATCATGTGATTACCGGTACATCACGATAACTTGTTTATCACAATAAGTGGTCCATCACGATAACCGGTACATCATGTGATAACCGGTACATCATGATAACTTGTACATCCCAATGACGATAACTGATATATTATGATATATGGCACATCAAGATAACCGGTTCATCACGATACCTGGTACATTATGATAACGTGTAAAACATGATTACTGGTATATGTAGATCACGATAGCTGGTACATCACGTTACCTGATGCATCACGATATACGGAACTTGTAAAGAGCGTAAATTATATGATTTGTTTCTATTTTGCAATCGCGCTTACGTCACGATTTTTATTAACTGCTGTGATAATCGAGATGCTATCAAAATGGCATGTTATTTGGAATCTGATTCCTTGTTTTAAAAGCTATAATAATTATTATTTAATGCATTTCATTGACTTGAAATGCCCATACACACCCTATAACGAGAGAGTGTTTATACTGCACAGTTGACTAGCTTGTCAAAAAACTGGCGAAAGTAACGATAATATGGCTGCGCATCGATTGACGTATTATGACGTGTTTGTGTAAGACAAGCTTTGGACAGATCAAATATGCAAAATAATGGCCGATCGATGTTATTCTAGAAGAGATTACCTCAACGTTACAGGCACCAAACAATTTCACTTGAATAATGATTTCGAATCAATTGCTTTCCATAAAAGTGGGGATTAGTCTGCAACATCGATTCAATTTCATATGGAGAAAAACAAATTGTCAAAGCTTAAAGGATTCCGTATACTCGAAACCCCCTTCAGGACCCGTAAACTCCTCGTCAGATCCGTAAACACCAGAATACCCGTAAATGAAACTGGTTTGACGTTAAATCGCCGGCAAACTACAACTTTCTGCTCTCCAATTTGGTATGCTTCGATTTCGAATATTTTTAACGCTTCGCTAGATCAATTTTACTTCCAAGGATAATGGATCGTATTGTGATATTCCGCTATTCCCCCGTGCTGTTCAAAACAACACTCTATTCCTTATGTTTTACCACGGTAAATACGAAACCCACGTTTTTCTAAAGTGAAAGTTTACAAAAGTGTGGCTTTCTATCGATCGCCTCAGTGATATCATTTTTGTCTGTATCATAGTTTGTCCAATCGATGCCTTCGGCTTCACTGCTTTGTGTGAGTGTCCGATAGTCACGAGGAGCTGGAGCTGATATGGCTGAGGCTGACGATAGGAATACGGTCTATATTCATAGTAATGAGTGACCTTAAAAGTCCGTAAATAATACTTTACGTATAAAGTTTTTGTTCCTGTCGCGACTCTAAAAACAAAATCGCAAATTCAACGTGATAATCACGATTACTGGCACATCACGATTACTGAATTATCACGATAGCTGGTACATTTCGTTAGCTGGTACATCATGATAACTGGTACATCACTATAACTGGTACATTAAGATATCTGGTACATCAAGATAACATGTACATCACAGTACCTTGTACATCACGATAACCGGTACATCACGGTAACTTGTACATCACAATAATCGGTACATCACGATAACTGGTACATCACGGTGACTTGAACGTCACGATAACTGGCACCGAAGCCACTAACATTGTTTATTAATCATATTATTCATTTCTATTTTGCAAATACGTGTAGCTGCTGTAATAATTGCCATATTAACTATTAAACGATTTTAACATTCTAAGCTGATTAAAGTGCCATCGTACTTAGAGTTGTTAGTAAACACCCTCGTAACGAGAGATCGGAACGGTAGAAACCGGGACAGAGCAAATATGCAAAATAAAATAACAGGAAAAAAAGAAGGCGGTCGATGTTATCCGAAAAGAGATTTACTCAAGGCAACGCACGATTTGACTTCCGGTTGAATAATGATCCAGAATCAATTGCTTTCCACAAACATGGGCATTGGTCTGATGGATCGATTCAACTTTCATATGGAAGCAAATTATTGTCAACGCTGTTGAATGTGTCTAAAGTTTATTGATTTCTGTATTGTTGATTTTTTTATCATCTAATACGTGTATAAACAAATTTATAGATATTATCTACGTCCTGATAAATTTATGTATTTCATATAAATCTTATCCCAACATTATATGATGCTCTCTGTGTTTTAAGCGGATAGGATCTGATTCTAAACCTCTTACCATAGCAATGCTTTCATGACCATTTGCAAAGACAAAACCACTTCCGACAGGTCTACAAGGATTTTTGATTTATTGTTAATACCAGAATGAAGACACGACAATAACGAAGCAGGCGGCACTTGCCCTTTCACTTCCGGTTTTTATATTAGCGGTCATTATTTCAGAGGTATTGCCAATTTCTTCACTTTTTGATGAGATTACGTCAACTGGACAGAATCCATTGTCACATTTTCACTGATTAACACAGAGTACACAAAGGGATGTACTTCTCACGAACGATTTAACACATATTTGATGGTAATTGAAAATGATCGGCAAACACGTTGGACTGTGTTGGATATTGACACAGAGTGTGCTTTATTTCGCACCTAATAGCTAGGGACGGAAGCGACTGGTAGACAATGTGCCGTCAAAGACATCATAATTTACACCAAAACACTTTTTATTGCAAATGCTGAGTCCCCACTTGTTTGGAAAACGAATGTGTGCTGACAACGAGATTATCGTTTTTCGTCTGATCTGGATCCCAAAGAAGCTTTGATTGGATTCCTACCGAACGGGACCTCACACCACAACCCGCAATCAGTTAATGTAACTGGCGCTAATTCGTAATTTCGACTCGACTAAAGTCACTCGAGTTCAATCTTAAATACATTTTTGTTTCAATTGCTGTCAAAACTACAACATAATTTTACTCGAACGAAATTAACACAACTCGCAATTCTTTTAACAACGTGTCTAATCGAATCAATACCAAAGTCTATCCAGTTGTGTCATTCGGTAGATGTACATGTTGGGAAGCAGCCATCTGTCGCTAAGAGGAATAACAACAGGAAACCTTTTTTGAGTATTTGTATATATGCCACAGAAATCACAAGAAGTACTAAAATCGACAAAACGATACTCATTTTGGCAAATATCACGACATTTCAAATATGTATGAAAAAGCTAAAAAAAAATACAATATGACACATGTACACAGTATCTTTATAAGCAACAAAAATATCACAGTTTCAATAATATTCGAAGTATCAAAAGCAAAAGACCATTTGTGTCTTGAAAAATGATAAAAGAAAAACGTCACGACAGCAATGTTTGGGTAAATAGAAAAATGACTGACATTTTTAAATAGTCAAGCGGAATAATATTCTTACTGGACAAGACTGGCTGTGTAAATCACTTATCACTGATAACGTGTTCTCGCAGTTGCTTTTCTAACTATATTTCCAAGAATCGTAATTTGCGAAAGAAAACACACGTGATATGTGTAATGATATCTTGAGTCTTAATCGCGACCGTCTATCCTTAGGAATTAACGAAGGGCCAACTTAGCTTAAACCGTCAGTCACCAGTCAAATTTTCCTGTAAAACTTTAAACCCATACACACATGGGCATGAACAAATGAATACATCCATGCTACCAGGTCTGTCACCCTAGTTCAACCTCACCCCTAGTGACGTACTCCCTTAGGTGATGACATGGAAATGATAAAGATCCTAATCCTATAGCCGTATTTTTATTGCTAGATGACCACAATCGTCCTTCCAGGATTTGTACTGCCTCAGGGAGTTTGTCTATTGATACTAACTAGATAATGGTTGAGATACCAACACTGAAACTATATGAACACAATTATACTACTAGTGAAAACCCTGAGGTCCGGCCCCACGGCTTGGGACTTAGTCCCTATATTGTTACTGAGTTCCATGGTCATTTCTAACAGTTTACACGTAAATATACATATTTTCTCCTGATATAAAGTGCCCTTAGAATCAATTGTTATATAAAGGAAGAGTGTTACACCCCCTGGGGCTGGAAATAAGTGCACAAAAGGTGATGAATGGAGCCTTGGTCTTTTAAAACATACTCGGGAAATTTAAACATAATTTTACTCAATTTTTTATAAAGCATACTTTTATGATCAGAGGATAAATGCAAGAAAAAAGGACGTTGTTCCCATGAGTGCCGAGAGACAGGGGCAAAAGTGGAGAAAATACATCGTTATGATTGCTTAAGTATCAAGGTGAGCGATACAGGTCTTCTGTGCCTCTTGTTTTGTTACACTGTTATAACACTTATAACCTACTTGAAATCTAGTAACAAAAACATTCTAAATATTAATATATAGTAAAAGAAAGAAAACTGGATATTGTTTTGCACCCAAATACGTGAAAACCCTGTCTATGGTCTTCTACAGCTTTGGATGGTTACCAGTTCTAATTCAGTGTATACCTAGTTGTAATATAAAACGCCGCTGATAAATCATAAGATATACAATGTACACTAAACATATCACAGTTTGCAAAATTATATCACATACCATTATATTTTAAATAAAATATCACATTCATAAGTAACTGACTTATCACATCATTAATATACGTGAAACCTTTAGATACCGTACCAATCAGTAAAAAAAAGTAGAAACGAAATTATTTTTAACATTATAATGAGATTTCTAAATCAACGAGTGAATCGATAATCACAGGTGTTTTATTTATGTATTTTGCCCTTGGAGAAGTTCGATGCCTCAATGATTCGCCAGAGGTCCCGATCCAAGCTCTGTAGTTTCACAGGACGGGCTGACCCTGTGAAGCGGAGACTTTCTCGTAAGGGCGGCAGGCGCAGGTCGCTATGGACTGTCATGTTCGAAGAACAGGGAATTCTTGGCAATGGGTCCCTAAATGAACGCAGTTTAAGTGGATCCACAGTTTTGGGGTCCGATTTCAGTTCAACAGATACTGGTTTGAATTCATCTGGCACCTCATATCTAAAAACATTTTCTCTTGGAGGTGATTTTTCTTTCCCCTTTTGATGCTTCTTACTTTTCTTCGGCTTTCCTTTACGAAAGTACCCAGTATTGTTCAATGCTTGTTGATCTATAGGGACTTGTAGGGTGATACCTCCAGCCATCCCAACCTCACGTGTTGGCGTGATAATGACCTTGTCCATGGTTTTCCGGTCACACAATCGCTTTTGATCAGGTGACACGGAATGTGTGCTGTTCGTGAGTCGCGGTCTGTTTCCGGAAGTTCGCGTAAGAGTCTGAGCGTTACTTGCACGTGGTGTTGTGGAAAGTCTAGACACAGACAGAAGATTTTCCGCCATGTTTTCCGACTCTCGTCCACACCGAGATTCCCGCGGACTTGGGTCTATCGTTGTGTTTGGTGTTAGTCTTTCGTGATCCCCGTAGCACGTCTTGCCGTTCCTAACATCTCTGAAGCTACTCGTGCCTTTAGCACTAGACATGACCAGAGTGTTGACAAGCTGCGCGAGATCCTGGTGTCGTTCCTTCCGTTTGCTGCAGTTCTTTTTATGTCGCCGTGACAACATATCCACCACCCCATCCTGCGCTACATACCCAGATGACTTGCTCGAATGTTTGCCCTCTTTCGTGTTCTTTTTGCTATCCTCCTGATTATTGACCATTTGGCCGTAAAGGCGGCTTGGTTCATGAGGGGCTCCCGGGACCTGCGTACGGTTCCCCTCCTCCTTGTAGTTTATATCGTAATCTTCACATATTTGTTTTATGTCCGCCGCACACTGACGAACGGCCAGGACCAAGTCTCCGACCTCCCCCTGTTTCTGCTCCCCATCGCCGTCCTCTCGCGAAGCGCTCGCATTAGGCTTGTCAGCAACAGAACTAGGCGCCCTTTCAATATCCTCGTGATTTGTCTTATCCGATAATTTCACAAATTCGTCAGCTAGTTCACGCTTAAAGTGATGAAACGCATTTGCATCGACAGACGTGGCCAATGAATCATAACTTACACTTTTCCCTATGTCCGTTCGGAAGCTGTCCAATCCGGACTTGGGACGAAGTGACTGATCATCATCTGACTTCCGGATCTTTCGCTTTGTGCTACTTCCGTAATCCGTATATTGTTTCCGTAACTCATTTTTCTTAAGACGTGACAGTAAGGCTAACGCCCCAGCACTCCGTTTATCGATAGCTTCTTCGAAAGCATTTCGACCGAATACATTTCTCAGTGAAAGGTCAACCTTTTGTTGACCGGAAGTGTGTAATTTCAGAATTAATTCCACCATGTCGACATTATTGAGCTGACACGCAAACATCAGACCGGTCATACCTTTGTTGTCCTGAGCATTGATATCGGTTCCTTCCTGAAACACAGAATCGTATCCGGTACATTAGTACTAGAAATGAAGAAGGCATTACGTTAATGGCTCGTAATATGTATCAAATAAAATGATCATATAGGACAACATTTTGCGATAAATATATCTGTAGAAATAGCCTGACGATTCGTCTCTATTTCAACACCTACCGTCTACTGTACGGCCCTTTGTGATATAAATGCGTTGAAGGACTGTTGGGATACCGTATAAGCCCGTATGACAAACTTGTGTTAAGCTAAGACAGCCAAGAAAACTGTATGGTTCTGTATGACAAAAGTACTTGATGCGCTATTAATGCAACCTAGCGGTATGGCCCTGTATGACTGATGGACCGTTAAGACTACAGTGTGGTGGCCTGTTACGACTACCATATAACTAAGGGCCTGTTCGTTTATTCAGAACAACCGGTTTGTCGGTTTTAAAATGTAACATTTTCGAGTAGAAATCCTGGCGGCCTGCAAATGTTTATGCATGCATTGCAAAGCTTTGTGAATGCTCGCCTGAAAGCAGCATACGATTACTAGGTCCGACCTTAATTCATAAACGAACAACTTTGGTCCGCCCGGTTCAACCGTTTAAACGAAAACGGCCTTTGTGTATTAATGGTTCATTACGACTACCGCGTGTAGGACCGTTAAGACTACTGTGTGTTGGACCGTTAAGACTACTGTGTGTTGGGCCGTTAAGACTACTGTGTGATGTACCGTTAAGACTACTGTGTGATGGACCGTTAAGACTACTGCGTGATGGACTGTTAAGACTACTGCGTTTATGGACTATTAACACTACTGCGTGATGGAACGCTAAGACTAATGCGTGATGGACCTTTAAGACTACAACGTGATGGACTGTTAAGATTAATGCGTGATGGACCGTTAAGATTAGTGCGTGATGGACCGTTAAGCCTACGGTGTGTTGGACCGTTAAGACTACTGCGTGATGGACCTTTAAGACTACTGCGTGATGGACATTTAAGACTACTGCGTGATGGACCGTTAAGACTAGAGTGTGATGGACCGTTAAGACTACTCCGTGATGGACTGTTAAGACTACTGCGTGATGGACCGTTAAGACTAGTGTGTGATGGACCGTTAAGACTACTGCGTGTTGGACCTTTAAGACTACTGCGTGATGGACAGTTAAGACTACTGCGTGATGGACCTTTAAGACTACTGCGAGATGGACCGTTAAGACTACTGCGTGATGGACCGTTTAGACTACTGCGTGATGGACCGTAAATACTACTGCGTGATGGACCGTTAAGAGTAATGTGTGGTGGACCGTTAAGACTACTGCGTTTATGGACCGTTAAGACTACTGCGTTTATGGACCGTTAAGACTACTGCGTGATGGACCGTTAGGACTACTGCGTGATGGACCGTTAAGACTACTGCGTGTTGGACTTTTAAGACTACTGCGTGATGGACAGTTAAGAATACTTCGTTTATTGACCGTTAAGACTACTGCGTGATGGACTGTTAAGACTACTGCGTTTATGGACCGTTAAGAATACTGCGTGATGGACCGTTAATACTACTGCGTGATGGACCGTTAAGAACACTGTGTTTATTGACTGTTAAGACTACTGCGTGATGGACCGTTAAGACTACTGCGTGATGGACCGTGAAGACTACTGCGTTATGAACCGGTAAGACAACTCTGTGATGGACATTTAAGACTACTGCGTGATGGACCGTTAAGACTACTGCGTGATGGACCGTTAAGACTACTGCGTGATGGACCGTTAAGACTACTGCGTGATGGACCGTTAAGACTACTGCGTGATGGACCGTTAAGACTACTGCGTGATGGACCGTTAAGACTACTGCGTGATGGACCGTTAAGACTACTGCGTGATGGACCGTTAAGACTACTGCGTGATGGACCGTTAAGACTACTGCGTGATGGACCGTTAAGACTACTGCGTGATGGACCGTTAAGACTACTGCGTGATGGACCGTTAAGACTACTGCGTGATGGACCGTTAAGACTACTGCGTGATGGACCGTTAAGACTACTGCGTGATGGACCGTTAAGACTACTGCGTGATGGACCGTTAAGACTACTGCGTGATGGACCGTTAAGACTACTGCGTGATGGACCGTTAAGACTACTGCGTGATGGACCGTTAAGACTACTGCGTGATGGACCGTTAAGACTACTGCGTGATGGACCGTTAAGACTACTGCGTGATGGACCGTTAAGACTACTGCGTGATGGACCGTTAAGACTACTGCGTGATGGACCGTTAAGACTACTGCGTGATGGACCGTTAAGACTACTGCGTGATGGACCGTTAAGACTACTGCGTGATGGACCGTTCAGACTACTGCGTGATGGACCGTTAAGACTACTGCGTGATGGACCGTTAAGACTACTGCGTGATGGACCGTTAAGACTACTGCGTGATGGACCGTTAAGACTACTGCGTGATGGACCGTTAAGACTACTGCGTGATGGACCGTTAAGACTACTGCGTGATGGACCGTTAAGACTACTGCGTGATGGACCGTTAAGACTACTGCGTGATGGACCGTTAAGACTACTGCGTGATGGACCGTTAAGACTACTGCGTGATGGACCGTTAAGACTACTGCGTGATGGACCGTTAAGACTACTGCGTGATGGACCGTTAAGACTACTGCGTGATGGACCGTTAAGACTACTGCGTGATGGACCGTTAAGACTACTGCGTGATGGACCGTTAAGACTACTGCGTGATGGACCGTTAAGACTACTGCGTGATGGACCGTTAAGACTACTGCGTGATGGACCGTTAAGACTACTGCGTGATGGACTGTTAAGACTACTGCGTGATGGACCGTTAAGACTACTGCATGATGGACCGTGAAGACTACTGTGTGATCGACCGTTAAGACTACTGCGTGATGGACTGTTCAGACTACTGCCTGATGGACCGTTAAGACTACTGCGTGATGGACTGTTAAGACTGCTGCGTGATGGACCGTTAAGACTACTGCGTGATGGACCGTTAAGACTACTGCGTGATGGACCGTTAATACTACTGTATGGTGGACCGTAAAGACTACTGCGTGATGAACTGTTAAGACTACTGCGTGATGGACCGTTAAGACTAGTGTGTGATTGACCGTTAAGACTACTGTGCGATAGACCGTAACGACTACTGCGTGATGGAATGTTAAGACTACTGTGTGATGGACCGTTAAGATTACTGCGTGATGGACCGTTAAGACTACTTCGAGATGGACCGTTAAGATTAATGCGTGATGGACCGTTAAGACTAGTGTGTGATGGACCGTTTAGACTACTGCGTGATGGACCGTTAAGACTTCTGCGTGATGGACTGTTAAGATTAATGCGTGATGGACCGTTAAGACTACAACGTGATGGACTGTTAAGATTAATGCGTGATGGACCGTTAAGACTACGGTGTGGTGGACCGTTAAGACTACTGCGTGATGGACATTTAAGACTACTGCGTGATGGACTGTTAAGACTACTGCGTGATGGACTGTTAAGACTACTGCGTGATGGACATTTAAGACTACTGCGTGATGGACTGTTAAGACTACTGCGTGATGGACCGTTAAGACTACTGCGTGATGGACATTTAAGACTACTGCGTGATGGACTGTTAAGACTACTGCGTGATGGACTGTTAAGACTACTGCGTGATGGACATTTAAGACTACTGCGTGATGGACTGTTAAGACTACTGCGTGATGGACTATTAACACTACTGCGTGATGGACTGTTAAGACTACTGCGTGATGGACTGTTAAGATTAATGCGTGATGGACCGTTAAGACTACGGTGTGGTGGACCTCATTACATTCTATTATTTGGATTTGACCTAGATTTACAATACATGTGACGTCAATGAAGCATTAGATACCTACCCTTCCGGAACACATGGTTTATTCTTCTAACTTTTTTTTTCAACGTACATCTTGTCATTGTTCCTATTTTGGCCTCGTTTTATCGATTTCAGTTTGAGTTACGGTGCTGTTGACACTCGGTATTCTCTTTCCTCGTCAAAATTTTATTTTATTTAATTCATACTATTTCACTTTCTTTTATAAAACTCATATAAAGTTTAGATTGTTATAAAATACTTGTGTCAAATTGTTAAAAGACGACGTTTTAGTTCTCTTGAAAGCGTTGCTAGATTGATTGATACTTAAATAATCTACTTCCATTGCCTTTTATACCAATTAAACAGACACACGGAGATATATTGCCTTTATGCTGCGTTATTCCACTTCCACGAGACATTACAAGCACCACAAGAACATTGCATCGATACAGAGGCAGAATACCGCCCCTGGTTGTAGAATTTTTAAATAATATGATAGATGCGGTATAGATTTTATAATTTTTTTGTTCGTCTTTTAATATGATAATGGAGCATTGTCGATATCGACGGTGAGTTTTTCATATTTTTTATTATTATTTCCTCAGTTCCTTTCGTAGTTTGTTGCAAAACACTGAAGGACAAATGTTACATCATAGTTAATGGAATAAAACTGTTGATGAATGGGTGTATTGTTGTCGATTTCCAGGGCATGGTATGCACTACAAATAAATTAACACATTTCTCTGAAAGTGTCGTCATTCTGACACGATACCGCGTGACTCGTGCACAGTTAACACCGCTCAATTTGGTGCTACAACTTGTTATTTAACTTTCTATGTGTTGGTATAGCACTCAAATATAATGCATATAAGTTTTAATCGATAAACTATTATACAGCCGAGCCCGGCAGAGCTCAATAAAGGTTTGGTTCAATTAAGGAAATACAAAAAAAAATCCTTCGGAATCTTTCTATATGAGGACATATTATGGTACGGACGGTCACTTCCTTTATTATTTCCCCCACGATTCAGCAAGCTAACCATACTTGCGTTTCAAAAGCAATCCTGGTAGGCCACTCCGAAAGGATTTATTTCATTGGTTTGGAACCTAACGCCTCTGTGAAGAAAGGACTAGGTTCCAAACAAAGAATGAAACTGGAGCGTCCAAGAAATACGCGATTGGTAGATTCACATCCTCAAATTTTGAGAATGGTTTCGGTTTTTAAACATGGAGGGAAAATTTTCGATTCCGTTTTTGCTTTACCGCCACTTTCAATGGATTAATTGTTATTCCACGTAAAGTTTCAATACTGGAAGGGATTGACAACGTTCCGTCAACAACAACAAAACCTATTCAAATATGTTGTGTATCATTATATAATTCTTAGGACATGTGTATTATGAATGCATGTGAAGTCACATTGTTCGTCCTTTGGTGCGAGTTTCGGCCGAAGGATGAAAAATAATAACTCGAGATCATGTTCTCAAAGCAAGAACGACCAATTGTTAAAGCATTCCTTAACTTCCGGTTTAAACCCACCTTTTGTAACAAGATGAAAGCCACTTCCGGGTAATCCATGATGCACGTGTACATGAAAGGGGTTTGACGTAAGCCGTTTATGACATTGGTGTCAGCTCCAAGGCTGATCAGGGTTTTCACAATTGGAGCCACTAATTGCGAATCAACATTAGCTATGGCGGCCATCAATGGCGTCTCATGGCGGTCGTTTCTGGCTTCGATGTTCTTCCCGTTCGCAAATAGCAATTGGAGCTGCAATAAGTAAATTTGATCTTTATGTCTCATTACAAAACACTGCAGGTCAAAAGAACACATATAGCAGGGGAGTTACATAGAAAGCTTTTCTATACGGTAGCTTAACGAGTTGTTAACGCAAATTCAAAAACAACAAATATATCATTTGTGTAAGTTGCCATTAATTGAAGATTGGAATTATTATACATACATGTACAAAATATAGTTTAGAGATTCAACATTTTAAGAAAATACGGTAGTTTAAAATTTTGCTTTTTCTGACATGGTTTTGAAGAAATTGGCCCTGGCGATAATAATAATCAGCACTAACATAACCCTACATGCTGGGGATTTAGAACAGACTATACTTGCTGTTACACACTGCATGTTGTAAGATCAGTATAACGTGACCGGGTTTAATACCGTGGTGGATGCCTTCGGCATGGTATTTCAGTGAGGGAGTACTTTAAAGTCGGCATCAGATCAGCGCCTACCTGGGCGAGGAGAGTTGATCATTTTCAGGGGAAAGAATTCACATATTTCAAATTAAAAAAAGAAGAGTAAAATACCTGTCCATGTAGTACCTGTCCATGTAGGTACTTTATCTTTAATAATTATTTACCATAGAGAAGGACTGCACGTCTGTCTTTCATCAACCATGCATTATCCATAAAATTTCAATAGTAATCTTTGGTTTGTAGTTCAAGCACCTCTTCCCTTCACAATCCTAAATAAAACCTCCCATGTGAAAACCACTCCTTCTTTTGTCAGAAACAAAACCTCTCTCGATTTTGTTAGCAACAAAACATCTCTTTATTTTGTCAGAGAAAATGGATGAAGCAGTTTGATTTCTCAAGTCAAGACATTTAAGTCTGATTAGTTTTCAATGAAAGAAGTTCAGATTTTGTATAAAGCTTAATTTCAGAAAAATACCTAATTCTTTTTAAAAAAATCACGGATTTATATAATCAAATGCAGAAAGAAAACACAAAATGTGTTTTAAACATTTATGTACTGAAAAAAAAGCCTCTCGAGAAAATTCCAGTTGTAGGTTAAGGACATTACAAATTCATATTAAACAGATAGCCGTCAAATCGATATAACGTCAACGGTCGTGGAGTATTGACTGTCTACTAGATGTATACCTATAGGTAGGTACGTATCACTGTACTTTTGCTGTTCAAAGCATCAATAGCTATCTTCCGTATGAAGGATATTTTTTACATGAATATGTATCCATCTTTACAACGCTAAAAGCATAGTGTGGTTACATTGGAAAACGTCGTGTCTTAATATCGTCTACGGTCGCGGAATGTTCGGATTTCAAAAATGATAACAATGCCTGGAGTATTCCTGTTTCAACTTCATTAAACACATATCCGATTATTTTCGATACGAAAATGACCAGTTGACGTCAGAAATGCTAATTACATATACAGTATTGACAACTATATTTCATACCTATTGATCTACGTCAGTTTCTGAGATTATTTATGGAATACATTGCAAGTCTTTTGTGTATAGAGGTCATAAGATTTCTACCGGAAGTACGTCTTATCGACCGCTTGCGGGTGAGACTATTTTCTACCAAAACGCATATAATACATAGCAGGCAGACTTCGGTTACTCGGTCAAGATTACTGCCTTGTTTGTTTAATACAAAAATTCCCTCAATAACAAAAAAAAAAATGTCTTTTCACGATTTATCCTTTCTGCTATCCTGTTGATATGCTATCGAGCTTCATGTTATAATAATTATGATATATAGATTTAATATGTTATATAAAGTTATATAGTTATTCTGTGTAAGATTGTTACGTATATTAGACAAAAACAAAAAGTATGTATGTTTCAGGTAACAATTGGTTGGGTCGGGAGACAAACATTTCATTTTAATTTTATATTTTCACGTATCCGTTTATTTCTGCATTACATCAAATTTTTACAATGATTTCCCACACATTATAGCTGGTCTTAAGCTATCCAGAATGGGATCGGACACTCAGAATAGGAAGAAAATATATTTTAATGAGTGACTGCGAGCTTTGCAAATCGTGGATGCATGTAGGTTACAAAATTATGTTCAAGGGTAAGCAGGCAAACCTAGGGTAGGTCGGGATACCTGAAATACATATATATATTCTTCAGCTTAGTAAATTGCGTATAAATTAGCGTATACGCAATGAAAAAAGGCTCAGCTCAGATTGATACTTGTTTCAAATATGGCGCCGTTCACGCTTCAATGAGATAACAGTCCAATGACATATGAAACACACACGGTGATTTTGTTATGATTAAAATCAAGTGACAGAACAAATCGACTTAGGCATATATATAACGGTTCTTGACACATTGCCAAGGAAAATTAACGAAACTCCATTGATAAATGCTTATCCTTTTTTTGTTGATAAATCATTATCTGTGTGTGTATTGATTCCAGATGGTAAATATAAACTGATTTTCCTGGTTCTCCAGTTACCTTACTAATCGTCAACAATATCTTCATGGAAATGATAGTTCATCTCTTAATTATATATACCTGCGTGTGTATCGCAGGGATCTGTTCTCGGTCCTCAATTAGTTAAAACATTATTTTATTTCCAAGATTTGGACATTAAACATACTACAAAACACAGTATAAAGAGGATTTGAAAACAAGCTAAGAACTTATTCCTCTCCTCTATTGGGCATTACGGCAGAGTTAACATGGACATCAATGAGGACAGATGGACATCAATGAGGACAGATGGACAAAACGGTAACGAGATATGGAGATGTAACTCGGCTGTAAGCTATATTACCGTTACATTGGAATAGGAGTAAAGAAAATAAAAAATATAAACAAACAAAACAATAAAAACATTTTGGAACCTCAGTGGTGTAAAAACAAAAGTAAACAATATCTATTACTGCTGATGATGATAAAGTCATGTACTCAAAGAAATAGCCCAGAATTTTCCCTATCATTTATTTCATGATCACCCCACAAAAGAACATCTACATATTTTATATGCCATATTTTAAAACGGTATTTGATCAAAACTTTTGTCTACTTTGAGTGTATCTGTAAAATGATAACTATCTTCAATGGTTAACCCACAGGATCAACGCGATGAGTCGATACGGTTTTTATGAAAGAATTGTTCTTTGAGTGAGCTACATTTGAGTCTGAGTCTAGAGTGGAGTATTTGACCTTTGCGATTACCGGCGTTGAGGTAGTTTGGAGCGTTTGTTGTATTGCCATTGCTAAGATAAGTTTTGAGTGTATGGACTGATGAATTTTCTGTTACATTTTGGGGTAACTTATTCCAAAGGCGAATCGATGAAATGTGAGTTTTGAGAGCTTTGTGAAGGTCAGTTCTCCTTGCATTGTGAGTGTGGTTTTCAAGCTGAATCTAATGAACATGCCATGAAAAAAGATGATGAAAACCAAAGATGTTTATGATTTTGAAATACAGTTTAAACACTATTGTTTCTATATTAATCACCATGATAATGTTTCAAAGCTTTTCTTATAAAAACAAAAATCGGTTTTATTTGGGTTGAATGTCACCAACCATGTATCTGCCCTTTTTTGGATGGTATATAAATCATTATTTATTATATTTCTAGCTTCATTCGGATAGTCAATTATTACATTAAGAGAGGTGTCTTCAGCAAAGAGTTTGGCATTACACCTTAGTTTAATAACAATATATTTTATGTAAATATGAAATAAAAGAGGCCCAAGTATCGATCCTTATGGAACACCTACCGTAATATCTTTAAGAGTTGAATATTCCCCGCCTAAATCTACCTTTTGCTTCCTATTTTCCGAATAACTTTCGAACCATTTAATAAAGTTTCCGGATAAACCTACTAATTTCAATTTGTATAATAAACCTTTATGCCAAACCCTGTCGAAATCTTTTTTTTTATATCACAGAACACTGTTTTACGGTAGTCACCCGTAGTAAACCCAGACTGATGTTCAGCGAAAAAAGTGTTTCCCCCAAAAAAATGAAAATATCTTTAAAAACACAACGTTCCATTAACTTACCAACAATACTTATTAGAGAAATTGGTCTATAATTAGATCCGTCTTCATATGACCTTGGTTGTTGTTAGGACCAACAAACGAACAAACTATAATTAGATACAATTGCCTTATCTCCCTTTTTAAAAACAGGTGTAACATTTGCAATTTGCCAACAGTCTGAATATGTACTGTCTCTTATGGACATGCTAAAATATATATCTAAGGGGATCACATAACACATCTTTACCTTATTTTAGAATTTAACATGAATTAAATCGGGATCATCTGCCTTAGAGACACCAAGTTCACTTATTGCATCTTTAACATCATGTGGTTTTATATTGATTGTGTCTAGATGACGATGAGGAAATGTGTTGTTTCGAGGAAGTGAGTCATGAACACTGGACTGTTCGCAGACACAAGTAGTAAATGTGTCTGCTTTGTATTGGTCATCGATGATTAACAAGCTATTGTGTATCAAAGGAGGAATAAGCAAATATTTATCTGTAAAATACCAGTAGTTTTGTTAGCTATTTTACACCAATCACGAGAGGAGCAATGTGTTAACGTTTGTTAGCTACACATGTAGTTTAAAATCGCAATATGCCTTTGGTTTGCTTATATGTAGCAGCAACACAAGAATTTCTTGCACTTTAAACTAATTCCAATTATTCTGAGTACGTTTTGCCTTCCTATGAATTCTCTTTCTTGACCTTATTAAAGTTCTCATGAAATTAAATTGAGGGAAATGCAAACACTTGGAAATTGGTAATACATCCAGAATAGCCAGTACAACAACAGACCAGGAGAGAGACCTCGGAGTGACATTCGACAAACAGCTCAAATTCAGCGAGCATGTGTCTGCAGCCGTTTTCAAGGAAACAAAATGTTAGGATTTTTTTTTAGAACATTTACATTTCTAAATCAATCTACATTCCTATCTTTATACAAATCACTTGTCATACCTCATATTGAGTATTGCTCCACAATATGGTCACCCCCTCCTAAAGAAAGACATGCCATCACTGGAAAACAATTATTACATTACAAGACTTGCCTTACCCAGATCGACTAAAACGACTAGGATTGCCCACACTTGAATATAGAAGACTACGGGCTTGTACAAGATTATGAATGATGTGGACGATGCAGACAAGTCCAAATTATTTATTGAACATCCGGCAACTGGAGGTCACAAGAGAAAGCTCTATAAGAAACAATGCCGCCTAAACACCACCAAGAACATTTTCAGAAATCGTGTTGTTACCGACTGGAACAATTTATCAGATTAAGTGGTTAACGCCGAAAGTTTAAATAGTTTTAAAAATAGGCTAAACGTGCACTGGAAAGATCAAAAACACACGTTTTATCCGTCCTTTTAATTTGCTAGGTATATAATTAAAATATACTAATTTGACTGTTATACTTCACTAGTCGAGACGCCTTGATATAATTTAATGTCAGATGACATTCTTTGGGCACTCTACCATCAATCAATTAATGATATGCAGATAAATAACATCATTACAAGCCACAGGCTTCCATTGATGTCTTACCTATGAGATACTTATGAGAATACTATTATGCAAATGGAGAAAGGCATTTTGAAATAAAATTCCAGTTTGGGAGAGGGAGGTTCCTGAAGCCTACAATGTTTTCTGGACCATCCAATGCAACGTCTTTTTAAATAAGCTAAGACCACTGGAAAACAGATACATCGAGTACTAGCACCATTTCCTTTTATAATCTTAACAATTGGTACCAGAAAGACATACTGGTCTCTGCATATAGATGCAGATATCTGTCTGCATTCGTCGTTAACCTAATTAAATTGTAAAATATAACAGTCTACCTTTTTACAAATTAATCTATTTTACAGCCATATCAATCAGTAATATTTAACGAAATTCTCACCTGTCTCGGGTTTTGACATTCTTGTACCAGACGAAACTCGTCCGACATATTTTCCGCCTTTTTATCCACCTTTGAGATCGCACATTATGTCCGTCATCATTCTACCCCGAATAACAGCCTCTGTAACTCAGCTTAACACCCGGACAACTAATTATGACGTAGTCAACAATACACCATTTCTCTGACGTCATTGGAATTGTCGGTCGTCTTATAAAAAGCCTATAAAATGAAGTGGCCTTAATATGCTTTCATTATCGTTCTGGAATACGCTCCGATACCAGAGATTTCTATGGAGAATTGATCGCCGCAATCTGGATAGATATTTACAGAAATAGTGTTACTGCCTTGCTCAATCGATGGGTCACTATTGGTCATATAATGGCGTATGTTTACCTGCAGTAATGTGGACTAAGGTACGCTCCTAGAGGCATGTACTTTCAAAACGGATAGAGTGTGTCCTATATTGCAATTTTTCTATGTCCATTCAATTACATTAGTTTCATTTTGTTGGCGACGTCACATAGCGATCAATATTAATTGTGAACGGTATCCTATATAAAGTACAGATTGGATTTTTTTCTGCCCAATGTATCAAAAAAGATGTGCAATTAATTAGATATATCTTAATTATCAATTATTCACCAGTGAAAAGTAAGGTGTTAACCAGTGCAAAACTGACAATACCATACTGTTTGACTGTGAACGATTTGAATATCAAAGTATGCATATCCACTAGTGAACTATAACTGGTATTCACACACTCGTGAATTTAAACGATATTTACCCATCCGTGCAGTTTAACTCAGTGGTATTCAACATATTCGTGAAATATAACAGATATTCCCTCATCCGTAAAATATAACTGGTATTCAACCATTTGTCAACTACAACTCGTACTCACGCACAAGTGAAATATAACTGGTATTCATCCACTCGTGAAATACAACTGGTATTCATCCACTCGTGAAATATAACTGGTATATACTCATCCGTGACATGTCACTGGTATACACTCATCCGTGAAATGTCACTGGTATACACTCATCCGTGAAATGTCACTGGTATACACTCATCCGTGAAATGTCACTGGTATACACTCATCCGTGAAATGTCACTGGTATACACTCATCCGTGAAATGTCACTGGTATACACTCATCCGTGAAATGTCACTGGTATACACTCATCCGTGAAATGTCACTGGTATACACTCATCCGTGAAATGTCACTGGTATACACTCATCCGTGAAATGTCACTGGTATACACTCATCCGTGAAATGTCACTGGAATTCATCCACTCGTGAAATACAACTGGCATTCATCTAATCATGAAATACAATTGGTATACACTCATCCGTGAAATGTCACTGGTATACACTCATCCGTGAAATATAACTGGTATTCATCCACTCGTGAAATACAATTCATCTAATCGTGAAATACAACTGGTATACACTCATCCGTGAAATGTCACTGGTATACACTCATCCGTGAAATATAACTGGTATTCACCCACTCGTGAAATATAACTGGCATTCATCTAATCGTGAAATACAACTGGTATACACTCATCCGTGAAATGTCACTGGTATACACTCATCCGTGAAATGTCACTGGTATTCATCCACTCGTGAAATATAACAGATATTATTAATAATAATAATAATAATAATATACAACATTTATATAGCGCCCTATATGATTTGTAAAATTACTCTAAACCGCTTTACAACATATGGATAATAGTAATGGTTAAAATTGTGAAACAAAATCAAAGGCTTAACAATCACTTTTTTACATTTAAGCAAGCAATGTGCACATAATTGAAAAAATAAAATGGTGGTATTTACATGACGTCTTTGCAAGGATTTTAAAATGCAGACGTGAAGAGGTGAGTTTTGATGCCCCTCTTGAACTTGGCCAGGGAATTTGACTTTCTAACAGCAGATGGTAAGCTATTCCACAACGTAGCCGAAACCTTCCCAAAGCATCTGTTTCTGTAGGTCACAGTTCGAGATTTTGGGACACACAACAAAGATTCTGACTCCGATCGCAGTGATCGTGACGGCTGATACAGGGTAACAAGCTCATGTAGGTACTGAGGAGCTGTTCCATTCAGTGCCTTGTATGCTTACACCAGAATTTTGTACTGCGACCTGTATCGTATACAGGTAACCAGTGCAACGAATAAAGCACATTCTCTCACCCGTGAAATGTAACTGGTATACACCAATCCGAGAAATGTAACTGATATTTATCAACTTGTGAAATATAACAGATCTGCTCTCACACGTGAAATGTAACTTGTATACACACATCCGAGAAATGTAACTTGTATCCATCCACTCGTGAACTACAACTGGTATTCACTCACCCGTGAACTACAACTGGTATTCACTCACCCGTGATCTATAACTGGTATTTACCCACCCGTGAACTATAACTAGTATTCACATGTTCGTCAATTATAACTGGTATTCAACGTTTTCGTGAAATATGATTGATATTCACCCACCGGTGAAATATAACTGGTTTCACAATAACGTGCTCGTAATATAAAAATTCAATGTGTGAGCATATTGTGTGTACTATCATGTTCAACATTCTTATCTAAATATATAGACATCGATTGTGATTTGTCCAATTCCGTTAGTAACGATAGCAAGTAATCAATTCTTTGTAATTGACAAGTATACTGTACGTGCTGTTTTATGTAAGTGTATATATGATGAGAAATGCCAGAACATGAGAGAATCAATATAGGCCATGTCTGTTGTTCAATCCGTTTGATTGTCAGCAGTACTTTTCTAAAATGAAACGGCATCAGTGAGTTTTTTCTCTTCTTTTTGATTGCATTGCACGTTGACAAGAGGATCTAGAATCAATATCCACATATCTGTTATTACAACTCTGTATGATCATTAAGAAAATAGCACTGCCTTAATTGTTATCACTGTTGGTTAACCTGTTTTTACATTATACAACATCCAAGTCAATAGAGATATCTACCAATGATAAATATTCCGACGGCATCAGGTTGGTATTGTCAATATAAGCTGTTAATCCTCATACAAGGTCATAAAAGACGAAATTCAACGAAAAACAACGCAAAAAATCTGGAGGTTTCATATGTATTTGTATAGGAATGTGATACTATATCCATGCTAAAACAATTGATAATCAAACCGGCAATGAATGAGCAGGCTTTATATTTCATATTAAAAAAACCACAACAACTTATAAATGAATAAAACAAACGAAAAACAACACTAATTGGTAGGTATAACGTATGTCTCTCCCGAAAGGAAAAACTATTCCTATGAATTGCGTTAGAGTTGTCTCCCTTATTTTTTTATTAGATTAATAACAATTGTGAAAACCCTGGTTATTATCAACGCAATTCCAGTCGGTCGAGAATTCTAGAGCGTGTGACATCTCCACTCGTGAGGTATGGAGCGTGTGATAGCTCCACTCGGCCGTGAGGTCTAGAGTGTGACAGCTCCAGTCGGTAGTGAGGTCTAGAGCATGTGACCTCTCCACTCGGCGGTAAGGTATGGAGCGTGTGACCTCTCCACTCGGCGGTAAGGTATGGAGAGTGTGACCTCTCCACTCGGCCGTGAGGTCTAGAGTGTGACAGCTCCAGTCGGTAATGAGGTCTAGAGCGTGTGACCTCTCCACTCGGCGGTAAGGTATGGAGAGTGTGACCTCTCCACTCAGCCGTGAGGTATGGAGCGTGTGACCTCTTCACTCGGCCGTGGGGTATGGAGTGTGTGACAGCTCCACTCGGCCGCGAGGTCTAGAGTGTGACAGCTCAAGTTAGTAGTGAGGTATGGAGAGTGTGACCTCTCCACTCAGCCTTGAGGTATGGAGCGTGTGACCTCTTCACTCGGCCGTGGGGTATTGAGAGTGTGATCTCTTCACTCGGCCGTGAGGTATGGAGTGTGTGACAGCTCCACTCGGCCGCGAGGTCTAGAGTGTGACAGCTTCAGTCTTCCGTAAGGTATAGAAAGTGTGACAGCTCCAGTCGGTCGTAAGGTCTAGAGTGTGACAGCTCAAGTTAGTAGTGAGGTATGGAGAGTGTGACCTCTCCACTCAGCCATGAGGTATGGAGAGTGTGACCTCTCCACTCAGCCATGAGGTATGGAGCGTGTGATAGCTCCACTTGGCCGTGGGGTCTAGAGTGTGACAGCTCATGTCGGTAGTGAGGTCTAGAGCGTGTGACCTCTCCACTCGGCCGTGAGGTATGGAGAGTGTGACCTCTCCACTCAGCCATGAGGTATGGAGAGTGTGACCTCTCCACTCAGCCATGAGGTATGGAGAGTGTGACCTCTCCACGCAGCCGTGAGGTATGGAGCCTGTGACCTCTTCACTCGGCCGTGGGGTATGGAGAGTGTGACCTCTTCACTCGGCCGTGAGGTATGGAGTGTGTGACAGCTCCACTCGGCCGTGAGGTCTAGTGTGTGACAGCTTCAGTCTTCCGTAAGGTATAGAAAGTGTGACAGCTCCAGTCGGTCGTAAGGTCTAGAGTGTGTGACAGCTCCACTCGGCCGTGAGGTCTAGAGTGTGACAGCTTCAGTCTTCCGTAAGGTATAGAAAGTGTGACAGCTCCAGTCGGTCGTAAGGTCTAGAGTCTGTGACAGCTCCATGAGGTCTAGAGCGTATGACCGCTCCACTCGGCCGTGAGGTCTAGAGAGTGTGACAGCTCCACTCGGCCGTGAGGTCTAATGAGTGTGACCGCTCCACTCGGCCGTGAGGTCTAGAGTGTGACAGCTTCAGTCTTCCGTAAGGTACAGGAAAGTGTGACAGCTCCAGTCGGTCGTAAGGTCTAACGAGTGTGACAGCTCAAGTCGGCCGTGAGGTCTAGAGTGTGACAGCTTCAGTCGTCCGTGAGGTCTAGAGTGTGACGGCTTCAGTCGGTCGTAAGATATAGAAAGTGTGACAGCTTCAGTCGGCCGTGAGGTCTAGAGTTAGTGACAGCTCCAGTCGGCCGTAAGGTCTAAAGAGTGTGACAGCTTCAGTCGGCCGTGAGGTATAATGATTGTGACAGCTCCAGTCGGCCGTACGGTCTAAATAGTGTGTGACTGCTCCAGTCGGCCTCGAGGTCTAGAGTGTGTGACTTCTCCAGTCGGTCGTGAGTGTGACAGCTCAAGTCGGCCGTGAGGTCTAGAGTGTGACAGCTTCAGTCAGCCGTAACGTATAAAGAGTGTGACAGCTCCAGTCGGCCGTACGATCTAAAGAGTGTGTGACAGCTCCAGTCGGCCGTACGATCTAAAGAGTGTGTGACAGCT
>NW_018408899.1:1532452-1612386 GCF_002113885.1 Mizuhopecten yessoensis
GTGTGACAGCTCCAGTCGGCCGTACGATCTAAAGAGTGTGTGACAGCTCCAGTCGGCCGTACGATCTAAAGAGTGTGTGACAGCTTCAGTTGACCGTGAGGTCTAGAGAGTGTGACATTCTCAGTCGGTCGTGAGGTCTAAAGAGTGTCCCAGCTCCAGTCGGCCGCGAGTTCTAGAGTGTGACAGCTTCAGTCGGCCGTAAGGTCTAAAGAGTGTGACAGCTCCAGTCGACCGTGGGGTCTAGAGAGTGTGACAGCTTCAGTCGATCGTGGGGCCTAGAGAGTGTGATAACTCCAGTCGGTCGTGAGGTCTAGAGCGCGTGACCTTTTCAGTCGGTCATGAGGTCTAGAGCGCGTGACATCCCTAGTCGGTCGTTAGGTCTTAAGAGTGTGATAGCTCCAGTCGGCGTTATGTCTATAGAGTGTGACAGCTCCAGTCGGCCGTGAAGTCTAAATATTGTGACAGCTCCAGTCGGCCGTGAGGTCTGGAGAGTGTGACAGCTCCAGCCGGTCGTTAGGTCTAGAGTGTGTGACAGATCCAATCAGCCGTGAGGTCTGTAGAGTGTGACAGCTCCAGTCGGCCGTGAGGTCTGGAGAGTGTTACAGCTCCAGTCGGTCGTTAGGTCTAGAGTGTGTGACAGCTCCAATCAGCCGTGAGGTCTGTAGAGTGTGGGAGCTCCAGTCGGCCGTGAGGTCTAAAGATTGTGACAGCTCCAGTCGGCCGCGAGTTCTAGAGTGTGACAGCTTCAGTCGGCAGAGGGTGACAGCTCCAGTCGGCCGTGAAGTCTAAATATTGTGACAGCTCCAGGCGGCCGTGAGGTCTGGAGAGTGTGACAGCTCCAGTCGGCCGTGAAGTCTAAAGATTGTGACAGCTCCAGTCGGTCGCGAGTTCTAGAACGTTTGACAGCTTCAGTCGAGCGTGAGGTTTAGAGTGTGATAGCTTCAGTCGATCGTGGGGCCTAGAGAGCGTGATAACTCCAGTCGGTCGTGAGGTCTAGAGCGTGTGACCTTTTCAGTCGGTCATGAGGTCTAGGGCGCGTGACATCCCTAGTCGGTCGTTAGGTCTTAAGAGTGTGATAGCTCGAGTCGGCGTTATGTCTATAGAGTGTGACAGCTCCAGTCGGCCGTGAAGTCTAAATATTGTGACAGCTCCAGGCGGCCGTGAGGTCTGGAGAGTGTGACAGCTCCAGTCGGTCGTTAGGTCTAGAGTGTGTGACAGCTCCAATCAGCCGTGAGGTCTGTAGAGTGTGACAGCTCCAGTCGGCCGTGAAGTCTAAAGATTGTGACAGCTCCAGTCGGTCGCGAGTTCTAGAACGTTTGACAGCTTCAGTCGAGCGTGAGGTTTAGAGTGTGATAGCTTCAGTCGATCGTGGGGCCTAGAGAGCGTGATAACTCCAGTCGGTCGTGAGGTCTAGAGCGTGTGACCTTTTCAGTCGGTCATGAGGTCTAGAGCGCGTGACATCCCTCAGCTCCAGTCGGCCGCGAGTTCTAGAACGTTTGACAGCTTCAGTCGAGCGTGAGGTTTAGAGTGTGATAGCTTCAGTCGATCGTGGGGCCTAGAGAGCGTGATAACTCCAGTCGGTCGTGAGGTCTAGAGCGCGTGACCTTTTCAGTAGGTCATGAGGTCTAGAGCGCGTGACATCCCTAGTTGGTCGTGAGGTCTTAAGAGTGTGACAGCTCCAGTCGGCGTTATGTCTGTAGAGTGTGACAGCTCCAGTCGGCCGTGAAGTCTAAAGATTGTGACAGCTCCAGTCGGCCGTGAGGTCTGGAGAGTGTGACAGCTCCAGTCGGTCGTTAGGTCTAGAGTGTGTGACAGATCCAATCAGCCGTGAGGTCTGTAGAGTGTGACAGCTCCAGTCGGCCCTGAGGTCTAAAGATTGTGACAGCTCCAGTCGGCCGCGAGTTCTAGAGCGTTTGACAGCTTCAGTCGAGCGTGAGGTTTAGAGTGTGATAGCTTCAGTCGATCGTGGGGCCTAGAGAGTGTGATAACTCCAGTCGGTCGTGAGGTCTAGAGCGCGTGACAGCCCTAGTCGGCTGTGAGGTCTAGAGAGTGTGACAGCTTCAGTCGATCGTGGGGCCTAGAGAGTGTGATAACTCCAGTCGGTCGTGAGGTCTAGAGCGCGTGACCTTTTCAGTCGGTCATGAGGTCTAGAGCGCGTGACATCCCTAGTCGGTCGTGAGGTCTTAAGAGTGTGACAGCTCCAGTCGGCGTTATGTCTGTAGAGTGTGACAGCTCCAGTCGGCCGTGAGGTCTAGAGAGTGTGACAGCTCCAGTCGGTCGTTAGGTCTAGAGTGTGTGACAGATCCAATCAGCCGTGAGGTCTGTAGAGTGTGACAGCTCCAGTCGGCCGTGAGGTCTAAAGATTGTGACAGCTCCAGTCGGCCGCGAGTTCTAGAGCGTTTGACAGCTTCAGTCGAGCGTGAGGTTTAGAGTGTGACAGCTTCAGTCGATCGTGGGGCCTAGAGAGTGTGATAACTCCAGTCGGTCGTGAGGTCTAGAGCGCGTGACCTTTTCAGTCGGTCGTGAGGTCTAGAGCGCGTGACATCCCTAGTCGGTCGTGAGGTCTTAAGAGTGTGATAGCTCCAGTCGGCGTTAGGTCTGTAGAGTGTGACAGCTCCAGTCGGCCGTGAGGTCTAAAGATTGTGACAGCTTCAGTCGGTCATAAGATATAGAAAGTGTGACAGCTTCAGTCGGCCGTGAGGTCTAGAGTGTGTGACAGCTCCAGTCGGCCGTGAGGTCTAAAGAGTGTGACAGCTCCAGTCGGTCGTTAGGTCTAGAGTGTGACAGCTCCAGTCGGTCGTTAGGTCTAGAACGTTTGACAGCTCCAGTCGGCCGTGAGGTCTAGAGTGTGACAGCTCCAGTCGGCCGTGAGGTCTAGAGTGTGACAGCTCCAGTCGGCCGTAACGTCATGTTTAGGTGTTTGCATCGACTTTCGCAGTCCTCGAGATTCTTTTTTGTATATTGATGAGGCTGAGGTTGACGTCAGCCTCGTGCCGAATCATGGTGTGATGGTTGACTGGTTATTTTAGTAGGGGAATGGCTTCACGACCAACCAATCTCGGCACGAGGCTGACGTCATCCTTATCAATATACAAAAAGTGACTTTATGACTGCGGAAAACTTTGAAACTCGGAAATGACGTGTATTTTTTTTGGGACGGAGATCATGTCCGCGGAAGGAGAATACATTTTACGTGCATATAGGAGTGTGTTTTTTAAAAGAAACATTATCCATCTTTCCAACGGTTCTAAGCATTTTTTCGTTCGTTAACTAGAAATGTGGTTTTTAATGCAAAAAAGTCGATCTAAACCCCTTAACATGTAAAATTAATCTGAACACCTTAGTTGAGGCCCAAATATAGAGTGTGACAGCTCCAGGCGGCCTTGGGGTTATAGATTGTGACGGCATCACTCGGCCACGGGGTCAAATGTTACAGCTTCAGTCAGCAATTACGTCTAACGTGACGGCGTTCCTAATTGGTACTACATGTATATTGAAAGTCTTTCCGTGATATTTCAAATTCCAACTCACATATATGGAACGTTCGTTTGGTATTTTAACGTATCTGTACAGCTTACGATAGTTCATGATGTATTTCCGCGGAATATAGTCTTTTTAAAATTATGGATTAAAATTGTTAAATTAATGTCCTGAACAGTCCTGTTCTTTATTTAAAACAATGTCAATTACAACAGAAACGTATAGAGGTATGATTGGCTTAAGTGTGAAAGAGACAATTTTGTAAACTCAAGACTATGTTCCGTTTTGTGTTTGTCCCTACCTGGGGCAGGTATATCATTATAAGTACTAAATGTATGGCAGACGTTAGAGTCCTCCAGATTATCACTGGCTGCTGTCGTAAATGATGTAATCGGGAGTCACAGTAGATTTCGTGGTGCAATACCAAATTTGAAGGAAATGAAACCAAATCTAAATTTCATCCAATGAAAGGCTGCCGCGGCAATGTTGGATATGCGAACGGGAAAAAAGAAGACCAACTACTGAAGTGATATTTCCCAATGAATATGTACGTTAACTTTTCGTTACGTTCTGAGCACATGTAGTTTTCGACAAATCTGAGATGAGTAAAATGAGCATGTGGTGCCATTTAAAAATGTCAGTATTGTTTTTTTACATTTGAAAGATAATTGCATAAGCATTCCTTTCATCAACTTTCATTAAATCCGTATTAAATAACAACAGTTATAGACAAACATGTCTTAGCCAATCAGAGACCGCGGCAGACATCTTGGATGCGCATTCTTCGAAAATAAGCCTCTAAAGTATATGATAAGTTTACGCATAAGTTTATACGTTTATCCGTAGGGAGCTATGCACTATGAAAATTCTTATTAATTTGCTCAACATTTAAAATCATATATATTGGAATACAAATACCATTAAGAAACATTGTTTTGTGTTGATAGAAGAGTACGAGACATAAGCTACCCACACAGTAAACTACTTTCACGCGCATTTCATTCAGTACAACTTGCTATAGCTCAACCAATGACAATGTCAATTGTTTTATTCTCATAAACAATATAGTGTAGAGAATACATATATACAAATGGGTGGCAATAATACATGGTGGAACATACAGGATACGTATACAGACAGGTGTTCATGGATAGGTGTATCGGTGGCGTTGAATACACTGACTACGGTAAAACAATTTAATACTAACCTGCAAAATAAAGATGAAAAACAACTGACCAATTATTATGTAATATTAAATGAGTTTGCTGGAGACAAACACAGAAAAATTAAAAAGGAAAAATCATAGACCGAAGACGAGAACATTATGTCTCCCGACACATCGGGCAATATAAGTTAACACTTAAAACAAATTGAACATGATATTAATGATAACAAATACATAAACCCCACAGTGTGAAACAAGATCTGAATAGCTATCATTTCTTAAGTGCTGATTGCAGTCTCGTAAGACTTATTTGTCAACAGTGAGCATCTCTAAAGAAAATCTTGATAACAGGCTCTGGAATATGTGGGTGAGGCTAGTATGTTATATTACTACGGAGTAAATGAAAGCTCACAATCGCAAAATTACAGTCATCGCGTTAAGGTGGCTCCACACTTTCGCAATTAACCAGCAAAATTCGTTGAAACTTTCATATAATGGTTATGTAACTATGTAGAGTTGATTTTATGAAAATCTAAACATTCCGATAGTTTGGGGACTTTTTTGGAAAAAATACCAAAAGATTAAATTTTCGTCAATTTTAATATTTTCCGATTTTTGTGTGTGTGGCATTGTTCGGAACAATAACAACAAAAATAAAATGAAAAGAAGCATTTCTAATTAACACTACACATATTTTATTTATCGCAAAATATGTAACACATGTTACACAAAGTGTATTTTTTAGTGAATTTGTACGGATAAAAGTGATTATCTACAAGCTAAAAGCAAACAGGACACAAAGATCTATACATATAGAATGGGAAATTGAACAAAATATACACAATGGCTTTATAATTAATTTATTTTACATTTTACACTTTGATCCGGGTGAGAGTTATCTTCCTTGAAAAAAAATCGAAACTTTTTGCAGAGGGATGACATTTACACAATGACAGTTGTCTCTGTTTACATATAACAAAAATTATGGAAATAAATCAAAAATATGATATCAAAATTATCAATTTATTGTTCTTTAATGGAACCAAATTAAATCCCCCAAACTTTGTTTGAAACTAATTACCAATTAAAGGTTCCATAGGAGCAATATAAATTATAGTATCCAATGGATTACGCTGTAAGAGGCAGGTAAATTATGATAACCATATATAATGGCCAAAGGAGTCGAGTATTTTAGATCTTAAAAATAAACTAATTATTTATTTCATACCGAAGTGCCTTTTTTCTTTTACCATAAAAAACCCAAACCTGGTGCTAGTTTCGACCACGCGGGTTTTCTCTTGGTCCTCCGTTTTCCTCAAACTAATGTTAATACGCCCTGTGCATCAAGAGTGGTCGATAGAAAATGCTAAAAACTATTTGGGTAAAATTGTTTTAAAACAAAGTTTTTATTTTTTGTATCACGATTGAACTATTTTTGTCAGTCCGATTGTATTGTATTGTTAGAGGGTTTAGGGGTCTAATGATGAAATATTGCCGAAAATTAGGAAAGATTCTCACGTTCCTGTCACAGGCGTCTGTTGCTCATAATGTGACGTCACGCGCGGTCAAAGTACAGAAGCCGTGTGATGACGTAGCCAACTGATTCATCCACGCAAACATGTGGTGCTGTGCGAGGACCTGGATCCTGTTCGTTTATGCGGAACAATCGGTTCGTCTGTTTTTAACTTAACATTTTCATGTATAATTACTGGCGAACCTGCAAATGTAAATACAGGCATTTCAAGGCTTTGTCAAAGCTCGCTTGAAAACAGCATCAGATTACTAGGTCCGACCTTATTTCAAAAACGAACAACAATGGTCCAACCGTCCCTAGTCAATAGCCTACGTCATGTGTGTCCGATTTCTGGTAAGTTCAACACCAAGGTTTTAAATGGGAATTTTATGCTCTTTTTTTTAAAGATGTTGGCCCCGCCCCTCAGCCCCCTTGGGGGTCAGCCCTATCATTTGTACAGTTTTGAATCCCCACTACCAAGGGGCTGGCGTTTTCCTATCTTTTTCTTCTCAATTTTTTTTTAATGCTTAACTTACATTAACTTCTGTTACCAATATATATTCACCAATAAGACAGAACCATCGAATATAAACTTAACAAAGATCGGCCAGACAAATCGTAATAAATATTTGAAATGAAAACAAAACAGTCATATTTGCAAAAATAAACAGTCATTTTATTCTTTGCTTTATATCCACTTTACTATTCGTGTATTTTGCATATATGTACATAAAACTCTCGTTGTTGAGTGATGATTAAAAAGGTTAAAGAAGATTTAAAATATCATATAAAATACAAAGAAAATTAGCACCGTTTTGTGCAGGAAAAAGTACCTCAAAACGTCATTTGTACAACCTGCAAAAGAAGTTTAAGAGTCTTATCATTTATTAACTTAAATATAAAACATTAAAATTTCACCGACATGTTTGCTTCATAGTTATATAAGTATCGAATGTTCTGTCGCATCCGGTCTCGTCCGTCCAATCCAACACCGCATTGCATCACTGCTGAGGGGTAGACATCGACCACGGGGGTAGGAGTCCAGGCCCCGGGGCACGGGCCATCTGGAAGTTCTTGTCCTGTGAAGCCGGGCTCACGAGTCCCTGGAATGGGTACGGTTGAGATTTAAACGCAAACCCCGGGTCCAAATATGGCGAATTCCACATGTTCGTCGCGTTGCCTAGAGGGCTTAAACACTCACTTTTAATTCCAGAAGGATGTGCCATGTTGAAATTCGGAATCTGTAAGGCCTGTGAATGGTGAACGCCGCTAGGATTCCAGAATCCAGTTACACCGTTCATGTAAGCCTGGTACCTACTGGTGGCATCTGTCGGAGTATGACTCTCACTACATGGTGACGTCATTTGAGATGGCGGAGACGTAGCGCACGCGGCGTCATACGACGGGGGACTTTTGGCAGGATGCGCCAATGGTGTCGTCTGCGCGTTGTCATTCACAAACGGATTCCATAGGCCATTATTAGCGGATCTCTCCTCAACGGAAGTAGCATAGTCATGTTGGAGATCAAACGAATTCCCAAACGTGTTGTTGGTAGGATGTAGTTGTGCCATTTTGTTTTCAAGGCAGCCGAGACCAACGTGATGGCGCTGGGGCTGTAAAAACACATCTGGGGACCCTATCGAACTTGGTGCCGATGAATGGCGGGCCTTTTTACGCACGCCATCCTTAAAACGGTATCTCCTCCTCAGAAAACTGCCGTGATCGAACATGTCCTCATATTCCGCATCTATGGCCCACTCGTGTCCCTTCATCCCGGGGCGACGGGGTAGCTTCACAAAACAGTCATTGAGTGCCAAATTGTGACGTATTGACCCTTTCCAGCCCTTTTGGTTAGGATGGTCCCGGAAGTAAGGGAATTTGTCAGTGATAAACTTGTAAATGTCATTGAGGGTAAGCTTCCGCTCTGTGTTGTTACAGATGGCCATACTAATAAGAGCAATGTAACTGTACGGTGGTTTACCTTTGGGAATTGGTCGTTTCCGTTTCCGGTGTCCCGTCGGTTTGATCTCGTTATTTTCCTCGTCGCTTTGGTACCGACGGGCGGGGGGAGTCTGGTCGATTATACCACTGTCAATGTCCACTCCCTCCTCCTCCCCACTCTCGCACAATGCTGTGTCGTTTTTAACGTCCCCACCGTGTCCGCTATCTGGAGATGAATCCCCGGGTCCAGGAGGTTTAGTGTTCATATTCATATTGTACATATCAGTCTTCTGATAAAAATCATTTAACAAACTGAGATCCGCGGGGGTCGGGATGTCGCCGATACCCCCGGGCACATGCGGGATGGTTGGGGTTGATGTATGTTGCTGAAACGATGGAAGATCACGATAATAGCCGCCTGGAAACACTTTGTAATCCATATGGGAATATGACATGTCCGACATCTTGTAAACTTTATAAAAAAAAGTTCACAAACACACGTTACCTGTAGTTCCGATGTTTATATAAAAGTTTGTTTTGGATATAAAACAACACACTAGTTCCACGTACGATGTAAATCCACCATAAGAAAATATAAAAATGATATAAAACCACAAGTTCATAGCACTATAATAGGTAAAACCATGGACGTGAGTTACTCACATCAGATCTGATCCCGTCATGTCGGTCGCATGGTCTCTTTGAGCAAGTCGGTGACGTCACTGAGCGACTTCCGTCCCACGGACCGCACGAGCGCTAACTTGCGAGACAATCGGCCCAATTTTAGCAGATAGGTAACAAAAATTACAATAGGATTATCTAAATCCTTTTTGTGTCAACGTAATACTGTGTAATTATGAGGAAGTTTTAGATTTAATTTTGAATCATTATCTATATGGGAATATATAATAAGTAAAAATATATAATAAGTAAAAATGACAGATACATACATGTTTAGTGTCAGAAAGTGTTTTGACGAACAAATTAAATTTTGATATAAGAACAACGTTGAATTGTACCTTAGAAACAATCGATTTGTTCCATTTTTATACCATTTTATCATCGTGTTTTTAACAAATGAGATGAATTACTTTTTTTAACAAAAACTAAGTACCTGGGTAGTAGGACCAAATCCTGTTTTTTCACCATCAAAAACTTGGTATCTGTTAGGTCATAAACAAAACATTACTATGTTTGATAAGTCCAGAAACCATTTCTTTCATCTAGACCCTAATATCATACAAAAATTTGTTTTCAAATTTTAGATTGATTTGTACACGTATAGACCTTAAATCGGGTTGGTCGGGTGTAAATGACGGTATGGTTTGGACCTTGTCTCAAAATCCATCGAAGTTCTAAACATTTAATCAAGCTTTTAGATCTCTCTATTTTTTTACATAATTTACCGATATTAATGAGATAATACTGATTTATATGTTCAACCACGGTTACCATAGTAACTACATGTAGTTGAAATTTGCATAAATTGAAAAATCAGTCGATTTTGTAAGTTTTCGGTTAGTTTGTCTACTAGACATAATAGAGCGCATGCCAGTGGACCAAACTTAGCATTACAGTGGAATGTGTTTAGCACTCGAAAACGAAAGGTTTGTTCAAATATCATAAGAAGGAGCTCGTTGATTGCTAAACATATCGGGGGGGGNCGTCAGGAACTTTCTACAGATTCTGGGAGGCTTCATACCTGAATTATCAGTTTTTATTTGCTATCGTGATTCAAAATCGAGTCAATTATTACTTAAATATTCACATACCTTTTTTCCTGAAAATAGAAATCAATACAAATCTCGTTATCCTTTTAGTTGAAACATACTTACACATACTATATCTTATGGACAACGTACTACAAATCATTTCAGCGTATCACACCCTTCTTCCATGTTACATTTATATCATGCATACTGATATTAAATTATACATTGTATTATATTATAAATGTTAATTATATAATAATCATCATAATTAACTAGATTTGATGCAGGGCCTGTGTCTTAAAGTATTTAAATTAAGTTCCACAGAAAGCAGTTTTTGTGTAACCAAATTATTTTAATGTTCAATGTATTTAAAGTTGTAATCGGATACACTTACATATATACAAATGTATGTACAGTTTGGTTCAAACAAGAAGAGCAAAGGATTGGGCGCAAGTTATATCAACTTATCAACGCCTTCCCCCTACATTCATTCATATTAATGATAATAGTGGAAACAGGCAAGTTTGAAATTCGATACAATTTTAAATGAATATCTATTGCTGAATTTGATGATCTTTTTCACACTTTTAAAAGATATCAAGTTCCATGGTAAGCTGCGGCACTTGTATACATTTGACATTGATTGTTTTCCACAGTTACAGTATGGACTGTCCTATATTAGGTATGAAAAGATAACAGTAAAAGGAACTCCATGTATGTCTCCGGGTTCCTTTCTAAATGTTTAACTGAAGGGGTTGGGGGGTTATGCTGTTATCAGTTACAGTTGATCAATATTTGTATTATACTGTATGCGGACGACACGGTTTTGTTTTCCGAGGACGTAATCGATCTGCAAAATATGCTTGACCACTTGCATTCCTATGTTGAACGCTGGAATTTAAAGGTAAATGTGGATAAAACAAAAGTAGCAATATTCAGAAGAAGAAAAAAACGTGTTTTCCCTAACGAGCAATGGACATACAATGGTAGGCCTATTGAAATAGTAGACAATTTTTGTTACCTGAGGCTAGTATTCAATTATAATGGCAGCTTTACTTTAGCATTGGATAACATTGCTGGCAAGGGTAGAAAAGCTTGTTTTTTATTGAAAAGGAATTTTAGGAATTTTATGTTAAACTGTGAAACTAAGTTGTCATTATTCGACACTTATATCATTTGTTTACTTAACTATGCTTGTGAAGTCTGGGGATTCTATCCTGCAACACAAATTGAAAAAATTAATTTGCATTTCTTGGAGTTAAAAAGTCTGTAAATAATTCTATGGTTTACTTTGAGTGAGGTTGATTTCCTTTAAAGATAAAGTGTAAAATATCCATTATAAAGTACTGGTTAAAATGATTGAAAACTGACAATTGTATTTTGAGATCTTGTCACGATGAACTTATCGAATTAAATCTTAAAAAAATAAAATTGTCAAACTAGCATGAATTAAGTAGAATTGGCTTTCATGATGGTTGGTTGACTCAGTGTGTTTCTAATGAAAAACATTTCGTATTTTTATACACCCAACGTGTGCAAGATAATTTTATCCAAGAAGTGAGAAGCATGTTAGAAAACTCCTCCAGATGTATAAATATATCGTAGATCATTACGATATGCAGTCCTACCTCACCAAGTCACTAACTTATAAGTGTAAAAATATCCTCAGTAAGTATAGGTTACAATCTCATACACTAAGTATAGAAACAGGCAGGTCTAATGGTATACCTAGAGCTCAACGGCGGTGTCTGCTTTGCAGTAGAAATGACGTCGAGGATGAAACCTATTTTATTTTGTTGTGTTCAGTTTACTCGGAGCTTAGAACCAAATATATTAAACCCTATTAATTCCGTCTTCCTTCCGTCTATAAAGAATTACAATTATTCGCCGGCAAAAATGTAAAACAATTGAGAAACCTTAATTAGTAAGTGTCTTATTCAGGCCACTTCTAAAAGAAAGTCTATATTCAAGCTTTGTGCCACTGACAATGATTAAATATTTTCTTTGTATGTTGACAACATTGCTATGATGTCATTTTGTATTTTACTCTATGTTCTCCGACATCTTACATAAATGGATTGTAATATTTACTTGTATTCACAAATCTATATTGTAACTCCTATATGCTATCTGTTGCATTTGGAAATAAAGAAATTGAAATTGAAAATGCTGTAGAAAACCGCAAGTGGATGTTTGATTTAATCCTCTACATTAACTTTAACAACCAGCTAATGTTGAGCAGTTTAACACAATCTAGTGGACATACATAAACAACACACGGCACTAAAGACGAAAACTTGAAACTTGCTATAAAGTATAAAGATATTGTTTTATGGACACAAGCTGACCCATACGTATACACAAACACAAGCATCGATTGTTTTTACAACGGTAACTCAGCGACCACGTCAATGACCAAATACAATGTACACTAATGAGGCACGACTGACCGAAAGGGTTTTGTTCAGATCGATCGATAACCACAAAAGCCCTAAAATCATTGAATGAAATTTGCAATTATGTAAATTCAAATAAAGGTCTTAAATTGGGTCAGGAGTAATTCAAATTTGTCTTTTAAATAAATGTTGAACAATTAAATATGTATGCCAAAACAAGAGGCTGGAGGGCTTGTATTGCTCACCTAGGTCACCTGTGTAGAGTATTTATTGAGGTCTTGTTGAAATATTCATTGTTTTGTGTAGAATATTTATTGAGGTTTTGTTGAAATGCTTATTGTTTTGTGTGTGTGAGTGAAAGAATGATGTGTACATTTTCTTCATTTTAGAATTCATCCTTGATTTATTAATACATTCTGAATGTCACTTACTAGTTTGGTTTTTATTTGATGATTCTATGTACAATTGATGTGAGGCCACTAAGAACTTGAAGCATACTAAAGCTATACAAAGTCTTACAATAAGCATTAATTACATACATACATTTTTTTATTACTGTAGCATCTTTGTATAAACTTCCGGAATTTTGGTACTGTCAATTTTGATGCAAAATTCATATAAAACAGACAAATTTAATAAGATGTGAAGGCAGCTTTTCAGTGGCCAGAATGCACCATTTCACACCTAGGAATAAATAAAATATCCGGGGGGAGGGGGCATCCCCCCCCCCCCCCCCCCCCCCCCCCCCCCCCCCCCCCCCCCCNCAGACTCCCTCGCTTTGCTCGGCAAAAGTCTCGCATCAATACTTTTGGAACCTCACCCTCCCAACTTTGCCTCTGGATCCGCCACTGTAGATAGTTGACAAATAATGATAAAATATTCCCAATTTGAATATTTTCTATTATTATTTTTTATACGATTGAACAGTATTAAAACTGTTGCATGGCCTGTCACTAATTTAATGGGGGGAAACGAGTCTGTCTCAAGACGAGAGACAAAGATGGAAACGCTAGCTCAAACTCAGCTCCACAACAGGTAACCACTAGTGACTTCCATTGCATGTTCTCGTAAATATACATGTAGTAGCTCCCCTTGATTTGGTTTGTAAGCGACTGGGACTCGGTATGGTTCATTTATTAGACCTAGGTCTATTTTCATGTCTGTACAAAGTTTCTAATAGTAACAATTTTTGAATGCGGTATAGGAATCCTGCCGGCAAACTCAACAGTTTTTTTTGTGATATTTGGGCCGACTGTTTTTTTTTTTTTTGTAGAGAGCGAGGAATGCGTTTTGTATTGGTCAGTAAACACTGCGAAGTTCTTATTTTGATGCCACGCATAAAATATAATATAAGTCCTCTCCCCAAAACATATTGTAACAAGAGGCACAGAGAGTATGTGTCGCCCACCTGGATATTTAAGCAATCATGGGAAACTATTCCCAATTGAAGTTCTTTTACAAATATTTCCATACATTGAGTAAGTCTCCTTGGCATAGGAATGTTCTATTCCGTCTTTGCGTATTGCAGAGGTATCTTCTCTTGGGAGCAGGTATTGATTGTTACGTCATTGGTTGGTGTGAGAAAATCACGTCATTTTCTCAAAAATTGATGACGTTACTCTCACAAACAAGTGACGTAACAATCAATACCTGTTCCCAAGAGAAGATAACTCTGCAATACGCAAAGACGGAATACTAAACGGAACTTTATACTACTCTATCCCAGCATATATCATCACCCAGGGCCTCCTGGTAATGCAAAAGTTGTTAAAATGTTTTTACATATTTTACCTCTTTGACCTTGGAAACTAGAAATGAAATCGTGTAAAGTTTTTATCTTTTTTTTATATATAAGTAACACGTCTGGTGCTGGTTGTAGGCACATTCTCGTCTTGTTTTTTGATTCCGAGTTCTATCCTGTTCTCAGATACTTACTTACTTGAACAGGTTTTTATGTCATACACAGAAAAGGTTTCGTAAAAATCCCGACAGCTTCTTATATGTCATTCACGTTTTAATGCATGGTACACTTCCCTTGAGTATGCAATTATAGTTAATTTTCAGTAAACTGTACTTGATGCAGCGTCATTGAGTTCGATTCGTTATTCATTCGTGAACCTTCTGTTATAGCATTATGCGAAATACCTTGCCGAAGACTCTACAAAGACTAGATAGATTGCTGTCGTCCATTTCTAATAGCTGGGTTACATAAAAACGTCTTGGTCTAAATCTGTTGGCTTTCAGTAAAAAGTTCCATGCCATTTCTATAGATCGAACTTTGCTTCTGTCAAAAGCGTTTAAGTTTAGTTTACATGGTATTGAATTAAGACTGATTCAAAAATGATTTTCAGCCAGCTGGTCAATCCCGTTTTCTGTTGGACAGGAAAACATGTGTTTTTCCCGGTTGGATGGTGCTTTCCAGGTAATTAAGAACTATTGAGTTGGATGGAATGAATATATTGTGATCCTACAAAAGCGGGGCTATTTTTTCTGTGCCCTCTGTTTTACTGGTTATTTTCTATACGGTGCCCGGTATCACCGAGCTCAAATTATCGGGGTTTTTTTTCTACCAGAATTTTTTGACATCTTGAATAATTGATGTGTCAAATGGCTGTTTAAGATTTAATAACTAGCTCTGTCCAGGCACTTATATAACTTAAATACACTAAGTTGGTGTCCGCTATCAGGATCGATTCAGTACGCTTTAGGTAAAGAACATAACTTTCAAACATGACGGTTTATAGTTTATGTTAATACTTTAAGCGTGTCTTGACGCGACACCTTTGTACTGTACTGATGATGATAGCGAGCTCCGGCTAGAACAAAACTTATAATGTATGTGGGGCTGTTTGATAAACTATCTCAAACTATGTATAATTACATGCTCCGTTAATATGCTTAATGGCACATGCTATATATAAGTTTAGAGTGTATGATTTACAATAGTATATAAAATGTCAAGAGAAAAAGAGCACTTTCAGAGGTTAAGTTTCAAGGTACCGGGTCGATGAGGTGTGTGCTCTGAAAATTTTCTACCAAAGGACTCTTTGAAAAAGATAACACCGAGAGGAGGTGGAGGCACCATACGGATTATAAACAAGTAGAGACGAGTGCCTGTGTCTCCAAGGTGCCACAACTAATAACAGTTCGATCTTTACTTTATCTCGTTTCCTTCCATACGAAGACGAGCTTTTAAAATTACTATTACAACGGAGAAAATATTCAAATCACAGGCAATACTGAAGTTAAAAACATACCTGTACATGAACAGGTAAATAGAATCATTTCATATAGTGAGCGTTCAGTCCACACTGTAACACATAACACTGCTCAATAATAGTACTTCAGACGGATAACATGTAGTACGAATATCAGTACTGAGAGAATTAGAAGAGGCCAAATGGACCTGTTCCGCTCACCTGTATATTAGCAATGATGACAGAACAATCTCATCAACGTAACGTTATACATTTGGTCCAATACTGGGCTCCACCTCAAAGCATCCGAGGGACTCACTATTCTTTTATTTATATATATTAGGTGATTCTCTGTTCAGTTACTGTAGGCTTCAAAGCAAGTTTGTTTAAATAAATGACATTGACCAACTTTGAAGGTCACAAAGAAAAACTTTGACCCCCGACATTGAAAGTAGGTCAATGCTTTTCATTTTAAGAAACGCTACAGCACTCCATCTGAGTTATCTACTGGCCAAATATTCAGACATGTAGGAAAAGTTGACGGACGGAGACCGCCTCAATGGCAATCAGGTTTCAATCGCAATCTATACCCAGAGTTGTGGTTCCAATGCAAAACTTAACCTTTTCGACACTTTTTAGCCTAAGTGTGGTTATAAATTATTGTATCAATTCTGTCCTGTTTGAAAAAAATAATCCGCAGAAATTATGATTTAATTAAAAATTATCTTTCACATGCAGGATTAAAAATAATAAAACATTAAACCAAGAGGACAAAATTGAAGTTTTATATGACCGACTTATAACATGTCAGGTATCAGTTTTGCCAAGATCCCCGTCAACAGAGACGTAATTATATACGAGCGTTAGATTAAGGCTTTATTTGTATTATTTCATAAACAACTAAATTATGCTTCATAAGAGTCCGCTAAGTTACCTTAGGGAAACCTTAAAGTTTTCCCAAATTATGACTATTTTATGAATTTGTAATTATTATCACGGACTTAGATAATCTAATCTAATTCCGTGTTATTATGTATGCACATGTTCTCAGCCATTGTACAAGATATTTGTAAAGTATTTATCTATATGTATATTTCTGTACGCCTATATGCAATGTGCATTTGGTAATAAATTGAATTGAAATATGATTGCTGTTAGTGGAGGTCTAGAGTACTGTAGCGCGACATCCGAGTGTTGGTGCCCAGATGGAAGCAATGTAATGTGTAGGGTGGTGTAGGAACTGATGCCGGGTGACAAGAACCGCTGGTAGCTGTGTACAGTAGCAGAGGTATGCACGCCACTCACAGATGTACACATACTCGTACTAATTGTAACGTGTGAAGCAGAACATGTGCGACACGTGTCTAACACTTGTATCAATATATACACATGTAACCGCAAAGTCGCATCCTCATATTCCTCCTCTCCCGTTCAGTTACAGCCGTGAGCTAGTTCCAGCATACAACCTTTGGTTTTTAAAGCCATATTCACGATATCAGAATGAAAGTGTTGCTGTTTTACCTAGGTAGTAATCACCTTCGCTTACTTATATAATTACCTACTTGTTCATGATTTGTAAATGAAAGCACTTTCCAGGAAGAGATTTTCTTTTCTATAAATCCCAAGTAGCTGCCCCCCCCCCCCCCCCCCCCCCCCCCGAATTCCCCGGTAGTTTAAAGTTTAATAGACCATTATCGAATTTAATGTTTACAAAATCTAGTTAGTCAAAGGTCACATAAATTCATCTTTTTTTAAAACGATTTTAGTCAAAGGTCACATAAATCAATCTTTTTTAAAACGATTTTCTTTCTTAAATTGAAGTAAATTAAATCCTCACATCTTGAAAGAGTACTTTAGTAATACCATGGGGAAGTGTTAACAAATTTTGATTTCCTACACTGAAGAAAAAAATATACATGGAATTTGAATTAGTTTGCTGGATAAAAAGTGCAGAGGTAAATTATTTTTTTTAACAATGAACGGAATATCCTTAAGGATACAAGCTACATTCATCTTGATGTTAATGTATCTCCCTTCCAAAGAGTTCCATAGTAAGAAACTTAAAATGTATCTTTGAGAATGAATCAATATAAAATACCAATCTCCACGCAGAGTTACGGTCCTTGCACTTCCTTGAAAAGGAACGACAACTCTGGGTAGAAATTGATAAAATACCAATTGCGACTTTCAAGGGAGTTAACTCTAACATAAGATACAGCTGTTGTGTAGGCTTAGGTTGCGTACACCCTTTAAATGAGGACAAAATGTATGCTAGACCCCAGCAGGCCAGGAGAAAATGTGGACTTCAGTTGGGTTTTATTTAAATATTATCCACTAATTTAAGATTCATACCAGATGTGATTTTACATGTACACATATATGGCCTTTTTTCACTTAATTCTTTTTTTGAATGATTTTCTTGAGAAACATTTATGTAATTGAAATTTGAAATGAATGGAAGTTTGACTGATGATCCTTGGGTAAGGTCAAATGTCAGTAGAAATAGACACCAGTATCACAAGATCAGGTAAACCATTCACTATGTAGATTGCCAGACAAACTAAGATTTTACTGCGACCTCTGATTTTTACAGCATTAGAAAAAGAATTCAGATATATTTAGAATGATCATTTGTGATAACAGGTATAAATTGGTGATAAAAGTTTGGTTTACGATAAAATCAGATATATTTGCTGAAGATGTTAAAATTGGTTTCTTGTGTACAGTGGAATCCCTTTAACATGAACAACAGTGATGTAATGAACATGTTGTGGCACAATCACACTCATTAATTTATGTTTTATAAATTCAGAGTTGGAACTTATTTTAATTTTATTTCATGAGACCAAAGTGTCCTGATCAAACAGGCTCCACTGTACACTAAAAAGGATGACAAGTTTTTCTGACTTTGGATTGCCACCAAATCATTCATATATATTGCATGCAATACCCTTGTCCATTGGTTTGGAGCTATTTGTAAAGCCGGTTGGAGGATGGCCGGTTACTGTAAAACAGTGGTGATTAGGTATGAGGGTGTGATGAGTTATACAAGCTATGATGAGTAAGGTACAGAGAAGAGAGAAGTCAAGGAGTCCCACATCTAGAAATTTAATGCACAAAGAGTATGTACAACGTTACACAACCAACAGATAGCTATACAGATATAGAGGTTGAAAATACTTGTAATTCTAGTTCCAGGAAAATAGGTGGGCGCCCATATATCGTACACAAAAATCTCTCGAAGGAAATCCTACACAAACTTTTTTCAAGGAAAATATACTGTACGCTAGTTTAAAGGGAAATGCTAGCCACATCTCTTGCAGAAAGTTCAATTATATTTTGAGCATCCACTTTCTGTTCAAATATCTTCTTGATCAGACCCTGAAGCAGGTCAGTTTAACATGTAGTCAACAAAGAGTGTGTATTTTAATAAATTTTGCAAAAAATCAGTTTTTGAATAACAAAAATATTTACAACTCTGATTTTAAGTCAAAAATTTGCTAAAGGTTCCAAAACCCCTATTCACCTCATAAAAAGCCAATAACTGTATAACACTTGACTTTTACTGATGAAGAGAATAGGGATGTAAAACCAGGGACACCTACTATCACTGATTAACACTATCTACAGTACCAGACACTAGATATATGAACGCCCAGTTCTTAAGAAGAAAAACTGAAATTAATGAAAACAGCTACAACACAGTCCAGTTACATAGAGTACAGTGTAGTAAGTATATAGTAAGTAAATATTGCCCAGTGAAACTGAGTCAAGTGTTAAAACCATGGAGTCACCATCCATGGTGTAGTGCTAAGCTCAGCGGAGTCGCAGTCCATGGTGTGGCACCGAGCTCTGTGGAATCACAGTCCACATTGTGGTACCGAGCTCTGTGGAATCACAGTCCACATTGTGGTACCGAGCTCTGTGGAATAACAGTCCATATTGTGGTACCGAGCTCTGTGGAATCACAGTCCACATTGTGGTACCGAGCTCTGTGGAATCACAGTCCATATTGTGGTACCGAGCTATACATAGACTACCATTAATGTACGACACACTACAGGATGAAAAACAGTGGTACAGAAAAGAAAACAAAATCAAGTTGATCCTAGCACAGGCATGTTTGTATAGGGTGGTAGATGATTGATGGACGAGGAGGTACAGCAGTAGAAAATGTCAGTACAAAATCAGAAACAGTATAGATATGCACGTCTTTAAGTACAGAAACAGCAGAGAAATAAGCAGGTGGTTTGCAGTAATTAAACATAGTTAATTCTACTGTAATATACGAGGGCAACCATAAGGCCACGGTGTAAAATGACAAAATGTATTTTCATTAATATTTTGATAATTATATTAAAATAAAGTCCAAAAGGCTTTACTGTGCCTTGAGGAATGTGTGTGTGTCTAAATGTTTTCATCAGCTGATGAATTTGATGAAAAAATAAAGAACATTTTGCTAGTTTAATTAGAAGGCTCATTGTGTAGGCATTGGCCATAAGAATTCATGAGCTAATGAACTTGAAAAAATTAACAGTTGACCATAAAAAGCCTGGATAATTGTCAAAATTCAAAGGGAAATATCAGACATCCCCTTCCATGCATGAAAACCCTTACACATAGCACTAAAGGAAATACTCTCCAACCAAGTCATGATTCACTTTTTATTACAAAAAATTAATAGTAATATCTCAACATTCGCACAATACAAGATCTTTTTTTCTTATATAAACCTTTCTTCTTTAATAGTATAATAATAAATCTTCCGTGAAAAAACCCATTCTGTAGACATCATAATCTTTTCTCTTTCCAATACGAAATCATCACCATCTTCTATAAATAACACTGATAAACCCCTAAAAATTGCAGGGATTTGCAGTAAAAAATTAATAAATAAAACATCAACATGTTTTGTGGCTAAAAAAGCTACAAAATGTGGATTTATATGTAACACGATTCAAAGTTGTTCCCTTGTTTAATAATAGGCACATTATAACTGTTTATACATAGACGTCTGGACGCAGGGTTACAAGATCAAACCGTGGTGAGGTCAAATCTCTCTCCATCAGATCTGTGTGCGAGTCGGCCAGTAACAAATTCTACCCTCAGGACTGTGTTTTAGTTACAAATATCTTCTACTACAAAATAGCACAACTACATCAACGTATCAACAAAGATCTACATTTGACAGTTACTTCAACTGTAACTACAAGTAACTACTGAAATATATTCCCTAGCTCCAGCTTGTAAAATATACAAATATCAATTCACAGCTAATAAGTATATCACACGATTTCTGAAAATGTTCCGAATCATTCCAGCTGTACTGAAAGACAACCAGAATCAGCAAAATACAATACTTTCACTTTAGGTAAACTTTATACAACACTACTACCATATTAAGGAAAAAAATTACAATACATATGATTCAAGTTTCGGATGAGAAATCCATGAGGGTAGAACCTGTCATGTGACCTACCTATTGCCTTAGACTGTTACTCATATACGCCATACTAGTTAGGAACATTTAACAACAGGAAAATAATGGAACTAAACCACTAAATTATTGCCCCAATACATTAAGGACTATTCCGGATATTTAAATATGGAGTAGCCCTAAATAGCCGGCATTTTTGTTTCAACACCTATACTGATGATGCTGTCATGAACTATCGCTTACGACTATGTAATATCAAGTTGTGTTGTAATGGGTACAGTTTCCTGATTCAGCATAACTGTCTACAAGTCAGAAACGTTAAGGAGAAAAATCTTGCATTGTTTAGAACATTTGCATTTAAAATTATTCACATTTGATCTCTTGCATTTTTGTTTCCTATGTACATCAATTGTATTTAAAAACCATAAATCAATTTTTGTGTCAAGCCACCATTGTGACAAATTTGATTTTGTCAGCTGTACAATGCCATTTCTCTGTTATTCCTGTTTTCCTTTTTGATATTGGACTGGGAGTTTACCACAAGATTTTTTTTTCAATCTTTGGAATTATGGTTCAATATTAAAGCTTAACACACAAAACAAATAGACGGATTATGATTTATGAAAAAAAAAAAAAAAATCATCTGCATAGCCATGACCAATAGCTGGGACAAATTAACTACCGATGTCAAGATAACAAAGTAATCCACACTGGAATGGTTTTTGTATTAACAAAATGTATGCTGATATTGAACTATAAACAGTGCCTAGGAAACTTAAGATTGTTACTCCCAACACAATGACATGATGAATGAAAAAAATTGTTGTAATAATAATGAAAAATTCACTGACTGAAAAAAAATAAAAAATTAAACCAACATAACACCATTAAATGTTGGCTTAATACACTTCTCTCTTTACAAACATGTAAAATGAAAATCCCCAGACTGTAGAACAACTCTCAAAAATGCAAAAATATATATTTAAACCTTTAAATGTATTTATCATTATGATACCCAATGCAAAAATAGGGTTACATGTAAGTCTCAGAAATTATCATCTCAATCAAATCTACTAGCTAAACAATCTAATTTTGAACTTTTTCTTTACCAGAACCAAGCAATATAAAAGCTAGGAAAATAATTGACGTCTCTGTTCAGAGTTTTCTTTCGCAAAGCATTGGGCAGAAATTTTGCATGTGTCAAAAAAAAATAAAAAAAATAAAAAAAGGAAAAAATGATGCAGTACACCATCAATTCTTGGCCAAGGAGCTTTCAACACAAGAGAACCACACATATAAATATAGGATTCAATTGTCAATAATGGATTTCTTAGGAGTATATCAACTATATATAAATGTCTGGGACAAATGATTTCTAACAATAATATTTAGAAAACACAAAAGGCTATCCTTCAAACAAACATACAATTAGCACTCCTTGGCCAGGAATCCAGTGGCTACCAATAAAATGGGTAATGAAGGATAAGTGCAAAAATAACATCAAACTGTTAAAGTGGAACTGAAGTTCCGACTTAAACTTGGTGTTCCAGACTCAACTGTAAATACACGCAACAAATGAAACATTCATCGTGATAAAAAATATTCTAAAATAAAAAATAAACCAATTTATTTGATTATCAAAGTCATTAACAATAAACAATATGTCTATCCCAAACACTGATCCACCCATTACGCCCACCATTTGCAGCAGCAGCAGTTATCAAGTTTCCATGGCAACATGGGCGATGCATGTGCAGTATGTTATCTGTGTTGGTCAGTCTCGTCATCCCAGTGCTGCCATCTAGTGTCGCTAGCTTGACATATAAAGGCAGGGATAAGGACGATAAGTAGGAATTCTTCAAAAAACAGGAAATGCAATCTTGCTCATTTGACTACAATGGCAGATCCAAAATATACAAATCAAACTCCAAAGGCCCATATCATGTGTAAAGTGGGGGTGAACAGTTCAAAATATAACCAACAAAAAATACCTTCCACATGATATGTCACTTTCGGCATGTATATCTTATTTCATTAATGATCCCACAGACCGAAGAAAATGTTGTATGCCATTTTACAGAGCTAAGTAACTAATCAAAGGAGGGCAAAGACTATTTCTGTTTACCTCAAGTAGACATGTTTAAATCATGGAAATTTCTAATAAATTTCTAACAAACTTAAGTTCCTAAACATAAAAAAAGTCCAAATAATTGCACATACAGAATGATGGCCCTGAACACGCTGTGTAAAATAACCAGGATTCTCATGACTCTGTAAATATTGAAAATACACAAAAAGGCACTTTTTACCGATACACTTTCCAATGGGAGATAACTCTAAACAGGGACAGCTTGACATAAATATTATTTCTTATAATGTCATGTATAAATCAGAAAAAAAAGTTATTTTAATATTTAACATCTGGTTCACAAGCTCTGGGCATTTTAGATTGTAGACTTGGAGAAGGACACTCGCAGATGGTTGTTTTCACTTAGCTGGACATTGTGCAAGCTCTGAAAAATAAAATAAGAAAATAAAATAAGAAAATTAGTTTTTCTAAAAATCATTCGAATGAAATAGTATTAATACACAATAATTATCAGTTTCAAAAGATTTTCCCACTGAAGTGAGGTTTTACAAGAGGCCCATGGGCCTTAACGGTCACCTGAGTCCTACAGTATTTATTTTTGTTGTTGTATGTACCAATTTGAGTAAAAAAATGTTAAGTATAACGTTAACTTAAGTTTGTCAGGACCATGAGCTGATCATTCCTAGACCAAGTTTCAGTTAAATCGGCCTTACGTTATTATATTAGAACCTGTTTTTAAGCTTGAAATAGTTTTTTTCAAAATGGCGGCCGTGGTGGCCATATTGAATTTCTGATCGACCCAAAATATAACAACACTTTGTCAGGACCATGAGTCGAACATTCCTTCAAAATTTCAGTTCAATCGGCCCAGTAGAACTTTACTTTAAGTTTGAAATAGTTTTTCAAAATGGCGGCCGTGTCGGCCATATTGGATTTCTGATCGACCCGAAAAATAACAACACTTTGTCAGGACCATGAGTCGATCATTCCTACCAGGTTTCAGTTCAATCGGCCCAGCAGAACTGGACTTTAAGTTTGAAATAGTTTTACAAAAATGGCGGCCGTGTCGGCTATATTGGATTTCTGTTAATGTTAAATGTTAACGGACGACCAAGGATAGCAATAGGTCACTTGAGGTAAAGCTCAGGTGACCTAAAAATCTGATATTAACATAGAATATGAAAATCGATATTCTTGATTTTGTTAAAAGGTTTTTGTAGCACTTGATAATTATACTTACTATGAGTGCCTCAATTGCTTCCTCAACAGAGCTCATTTGGATGAGAGCCATTTTTCTATCTTTCCTGTAGTTGGAAGAATATACATAAAGTTATAATTTTAAGAAACTGGAATCGCAACAAGGATTGAAAAAAATAAAACATACAGTCAAACTTTGATGTTTCAAACTTTGCAGGACCATCAGAATAATTCCAAACATCAAGACTTAGACTCATGAATATCTTTGAGATACTGTATATCCTACATATCATGCTTTCTGATTACACAACTGCGGCTATTTGAATAGTCTCACCAATTCTCCAATTCCGTATTGCAGAGTTATCTGCTCTTGTGAACAGGTATTGATGGTTACATCATTAGTTTGTGAGAAAAATACGTCATTTTCTCAAAAATGTATGATGTTAACCTATTCTCAGAAACAAATGACGTAACAATCGATACCTGCTCACAAGAGCAGATAACTCTGCAAAACGAAAAAGACGGAATTGCTACTTGCTTCTTAATCAAGCTTTTTAATGACATTTTAGAAATAGTTTAACATGGTTCAGGAATCATGCAACACTATACTTACGGGAAAAATTTGAATGCTGCTACTGTACCCTGCTCCTTGAAACGGTCCGTGATCTCGTCTTCTGTGACATTGGGTCTGTGAAAGATAATTGATCCTCACATAACAACGCTATCTCCTACTTCATAATTCAGAGCAAATATATAGAGTCATGTACTTCAACAACAAATTACACTGTAAAATTATGACATGGGCATCTGAAGTAAACCTATTTTCATTTAACTTGTATCAGATTTCGATTAACCTTTATAACACGCTGCTTAAGTATTGCATTAATAAAGATTTAAACGCTAGCCGTGAAAATCACTGATTGATAAAAAATCATGTCAGAAAAAAAGTTGCTTTTTTGATAATGTTTTCTGTAATAATTTAAAATATCCAAAACAGTCCTCAGCCTTCATACGTACGGAATGTTAGAGAGATGGAGCACAGCAGATGGTGGAAAGATGTTCAAACAGTTTTTGGATCCTGGTCGTTTGAATCTATGCAGTGGAGAATTGGTAAAGTCTTTTGTCAAGCCAGCATCCTGTAATATAATGAAAATATTTCCAATAATTGTCTATAACAAATCCATCTGTTGGATGGACATTTCATTTTTTTTTTTTTTATTTCAGTAGCTTGTGTTTTACAACTAACAGTCTTACTAGATCTTTAATTTGGGTCATTTTGACAATCACACAAGTGTTGACATGGCTTAAGCCACTGGTATGTGTATTATTACATTCAGGTCCAGATAAATGAACTGTTTACAAAAAAGGAAAGTTATAGATCTTGTTAAGCTATTCAATCTTTCACGACAAATTGGTTAATAAATCAGTACAACATGTACCTTGTTTAACCCACCGACATATTTCCTAACAATGGAGACTTAACCTTGACCTCTGAGAAGTAATAGTGCTTAAAATTGTAAAATTTGTTTGATCAGGTATGTTAATATAAGACACCAGTTATAAATATTTCCCCTGGGTTTGTATCGGTGATTAGTGTAATTGAAGAGTCAAGTATTTTCAACTACTGACATACACAGGCTCAGCAACCCGTTATATCAAGTCATTAGCTTAATCATACAATGATTATATGGTAAAGTTCTAATCTATTACATTTTCCAAACAATTAGAACCAACAAGTGGCACATCCTGGGATTAAAATGATCCTAAAACAACAATACAAAAATAATTGGTTTGAACATTTGATCGATTCGAGAAGTGTGCTCCGAAATTTCCCATTACAAGTAGGATCATCTGTAGGAGTACAGTTAGATTTACAGCACATAAATATTGGCTTATTAGGATGATTTCAAAAGCAAACACTGTTCTGTGCTTCAATATCAATAAAGGTCAAATCAGGATTCAATACTTGCATGAACTTTAACTCATTCACCCCTGAAGACACATTTGAACTCTTCCAATTCAAAGGTTGGAATAGTCTATTATGAATTTTCAGGGGTGAATGAGGCAATTTACTTACCGGTTGTCCCTCCCTCGGCATCTGTACCACACTGTGTTTGGAGGCGGCCACCCGGATCTGTTTGCCCCACACTTTGAATTTGTCTAGATATTGCAGTGCTAGCAAACAAGAACAAACACGTAAATACTAATTGATGTCCATGTAGGAGACAAACTGATAATCAATGAACAAGTGCTGTCTCCTGTTCTATTGATCTTCACTAACGAACACTGAGTGATAACCTAGTACATAAAAGTTTGACACCGACCAAATTTACACTTCAAGTAACAGGTTTGTTGTCTGTGTATTCAATACACACTAATTACGTACGTTTGATCAGAGGAGAGTTACTCGGTACAACTACATCAGTGTATTCTGTATTAAGACATAAAATCCTACCGGCCACAAACTTGATTACCTACCGATGTAATGACAATCCTTATACCGCATATTTCTTTTAAAAAGGTATTGATTAATTGTTTATAATTAAGATATCAAAATACAATGTTCACATATTCCTGGCCTCAAGTTCATACACTTTGTCAAATATTTTAGAATATCTCATTTCAACTGTCTGTGGCCACATACGTGTATTTCTTTCCGAAGATTTTTTTCAGTAGATATTACTGTTACTCCTTTGATGATAACATCAAAACAGGTTTTACTGTTATTTTACATACAATGAAAGATGGCATAATAGAGACTACACAATTTTTTTCTTACTCTTTGCAGATAGAGGAGGTGAAACAAATCTGGGTGTGTACTTACCTTGTTGAGCTTGGAACGGTTCGGCCATTTGAATCAGAGCGTTATCCTTTTTGTTATATAGTATCTTCACCCTATGTACGTCCCCATATACCCCTGGAATGGCCAGTAGAGTCTAACTTAGTCATGTACTTCAAAATGTCTTTTTTCATTTTACATACACATATCATTAACTGATGGGAGAACAAGCGGATTTTACAGTTGGGAATTAATTATTTTCTTCTGATTATATTTATTTTCAGAGCTTTGTAAAATTGTTATTTTCAAATTCATGTGCAAATTAGAATGAGTAAAAAAAATGTTGTTAAAATTATTGACAAAAGAGGGAAAAATATGTGAATTTTTTGTTCCAGAAATGTGCAACGAAAATTGCTTTTTATTGAAAATGCCTAGATTGTTTTCTTCTAGATAGTTTCTATTACAAATTACTACCAGAAATAAATGAAATAATAATAATAAAGAGTGCTTTTCAAACATACCAAAAAGGGTAAAGAGAGCATCTGGCGTGGCCATCTAGAGTTTGTCAGAGCAACAGGAAATAGCAGACAAAGGCGGAAAAAGGATGGATGGATGAGATCAGTGTCCGAACGAGCGAAGAAAATAGTCCACATGGAGGATGAACACCAGCATAAGTGGGAACGAACGAACGGGAAAAGAAAAAACAAGGGAAAACAATCAGTTATAGTGGTGTTGTTGTCAGTCAGTTATAACATCGACTGAAGCGCACAGGTTTGGCATCCACGGACACGAGAAAATCAGTACCCTCTTACGCTTGAATAAATATTATAATTATGTAAGCAACAGTGATTAATAAATATTGATGAAATTTCTAAAATATAGAATGATACAGCACCAGTATAAGTAATATCTACAGTTCAGACAGCAATGATCAGTGCTAAGTAGTATACAATGCAAAGTTGGCCGAGTCAATTAGTTTGTCTAGGTAATCATAAACATCGGCATATATGTAGTTATCTCCCCTGACATGCGAAAAAATACCAGTCATGCATTTTTACTAAAGTCCTCACAACCATCTACAAAGTTCCCACCCACATTTTACCAGTTTGAAGGTGCAGCCATTGTCATATAGAGTTATGTCCCTTTAATCACAAAATATCATATTTAGAAATAAATTTTGTTCAAAATAATCTTGTATATTTTAATGTCATTACAAATATATTTGAATGCCATTACAAATAAATTTTATTTCCAAATAATTCGGTTAAACTGGGACAATTTAGAATTACTCATTCAACGAGTGGCTGAGCCTTCCAACTGGAGTAGATAATACAGTTTTATTGTGGTTTGTAAAGCAATCTGCAGCTCTATGAAGTTGCAGCAATAAAAAAAGCATATAAAATCTTACAAGTGGACATGCCATCAGTGATCCAACAAAGTTCCATTCTGTGTTACTGGAGATTCTACTTCGTCCAAAACAACTGACTTTCCTCCCCAGCTCATTTCAAATAATATCTCTCCTGATTTTGCCAGACATGTTAACTTGGCCTTCAGAATCAGCTGTTCACTTTAAGCTGTTAACATCCCTATCATGCCTACGTAATTTGCAGAAACATAATTTTTGCCACGCCCATTACACAGTATGTATGATAAAAACCTGTCTGTTTAGGTGAAGGAATACTTTGTAAATCATTGATAGCATGTACAGTTGGCCATTATTTGATAAAACATGTGACGGTGCCTTTACGTGATTTTTTTTTATTGTTATGTGAATAAGGTGTCAGAAATGTTGAGTCATCTTTAATGGATAGCGTGACCATCACAAATCCACAAGATATTATTATACTATATAGCCTTCCAACTTCAAATTGTTCAACCCCNGTAATAAAGTAAAATATTTTTTGTAACTTCTTTTTTTATCTGTACCAGGTAGTTAAAGTAAAATTGGACAAAACAAGGGAAGTGATTCTACAACCAAATATGTAATTTGATATATAACTCTTTTAAAGGTTTTGAATAAAATTACCCATCAAAATGCATGGCACATGTAAAAGAAACCGAACCAGTAAAGAAAAAATATAATTGAGACACATGAGAACGCAGTAGATTTGCTGAAACAGATCTCAGGTTAAGGGCCAGTAGTATATGAAACAAAAGTTTAACCGCAGACTGATAGCGCAGAAATAGTCCATCAGAAGTACACTTTTAGCTAAACAAATTATATTCCTGGTATACATAATATTTCAGTGCGGATGGATGTAAAAATCATCCATGATAGTACTTGGGGATAGATATCGGTCTTCAGTATAGCAGTAGACTCCTCCACCTCAACCCAAGGAAATTAGCAGTAGTTTTCATTATTTGAATAGTTAGTTTTCATTATTTGAATAGTTTTAAATGTTTTTGATTAAAATAAATAATTTTTCCCTCGTAACTTTTTTCACTGCCATCATAATAGCAATGATAGATTGAAACAGTTTTGAAACAGGTCAGAAAAAATATACTTTTAAACCAAATTAATAGATCAAGCTGATTTATTCATAAAATGAGCTTGAATATGGAAATTTTCTCAAGACTAACTATGACCGTGAATCTGAGGAGGAATAGTCTACATGTTAGAGGGCTAAGTCATGCTACCCAAGTTAGGGATTGAGTGCCTACCTGCTCATTCAAATTAGACACCAACAGCACACTGTTTCCACAAGGCAGTCCTCCCATAGCCATCCCGGTCAGGGCTGGGTTAGCAAAGCTGTAGTTACCCAGCTGGGGCATTTGAGCTGAAACAACAGGAAACCGTAACGTCTTGACTTCAAAGTCGATATGGCATAATTTCTGAAGACATTTGTCATGATCACACATAATACTGGAATTAAGGATCAGTTAGAACCTCAATACTTGATCATTTTCAAGTAAATTGAGAAAATTGAATTATAGGATGATGATTGAGTACAGGGCAAGTGCCCTTCTTCAAGAAATTTACTTTGAAAATTGTGATTTTTTTTCAAAATTCAGTTCCCGTTTCCTTTTTTCAAATATAATAGATTGAAATGATCCAATTGGAGTTATTTTTATTTGCTTTACTTCATAAGAGTGATTGGGTATTTCCCTTCTCCATAGAGAAACCAAGCGGTAGAGCTAAAGACTGACTTTATGAACTCATATTTCAATATAGGGTTATCACTGTGAAATAAATATAAGAGAAGAACTAGTTATCAGAATGGCATTCATATAAATCGGAGAAAACAGAATGATGTGCTGTGAAGGTGTATCAGGTTCTGGGCGGTAGTGGTAAGTTAAAACTTTACCTTGGACATTTTTGCTTCATATTTTTTTTTACAAAATGTACATTTGGAGACCTGCAAAACTTTATTTGGAATTGTTATTAAACAAAAAGAAGTTTTTTGAAAAAAACGTCATTTTTAACGGCAACATTTAACTAATTAGAGATTCACATATGTATCAGCTAACTAAATAAAAGCTTGGTGTGCAAATCAACCACTGAACAGTTTCAATTTGTGTGTGTGTGTTTTTTTTAAACATCAGGGGATTAGATTATCAATATTTATGGCATCATTCTGGTTCATTAAGTCCATCAAGTTCGGATTGAAGAAATCTAATTCATTGTCTGGCTACATACCCTTTCCATTAACAATAATCGTGAGAGTCAGATTTGGATATGTAGCAGCTGTACTGACAATAACATACTGCACTTTTTTCTTGTGCAAAATGTTTTTTTAAAAGCGAATTTAAATCTATGGCACACTTGACTGTTCTCTGGAGGAAACTTAACGTTATTTCTGTAGCAATGTTTGTGGAATGCTGGCTATACACACCAATAAACGGGACACCCATTTTTTGTTTATGGTATTACAGATCTGGTGTCTCCTGTGGCCGTACCTACACTAAATGTTGTACAGAATCAACTAGAAGTGACATTACAAATCCCACTACACACTTCCTGCCGCCAAGGTTATTTGTATTAGTTTCTGGGAATTGAATCTTTTTGCTTTTATGATCTGGTAAGCAAGATTAAAAATGACAAGGTCGTTTATAAATTTAAAATTGCTCGGAAAACACTGAACGAGAAACGAGAGATATTCAAGTCGGGTATGATTTCACGTCTTCTGTAATGGCTTTTTATGGTATTGGCAATTTGGGAAACGAGTATCTAAAATGCTATAAAAACGATTACAAAGTTTATTTTTGAGTTTCAACGTTACGCAGGTAAATTTACTTGTAGGATGCTCATTTGTCAAAATCTGTTTTAACTCAATCACCCCTGAAGACGCTTTTGAACTCTTCTAATTCAAACGTTGGAATATTTCATTATGAAATTTCAGGGATGAATGAGTTACAGGGGATTAAAAGGGATGGGCTACTTGTAATGAGACAAATAGAGTACATGTAATACAATAGCATTGATAGGTACCACTATAGTAAAGTGAAAAATTCAGCAGAAAAAAACTGTCAACCAACGTCTTTATAAGCAACTAATATATATATATGTATATATATCATAAAATGGACCAGTCACCATTCAAGTGCAACAAACACCAAATACTTTGAAGAAATAATCCAAAATTTAAATTCAGAACCAAAATTTTACATTTTAGAATGCATGCTTGAATTCAAAACTATGATATGAAAGAATTAATTAATAAAGTCAGTACCCAAAAGAAAAGCAATTAAACAAAAATCTTTTTTATAACAGATAGCTATTAAAGTATTCAAAATTTAAATAATTAAGATATTTCCACACGTGCACTTACAAGGAAATGGCCATTTTACAGAAATGAAAACGAAAGGCTGTAGAAATGGTAGAAGAGAATAGGCAACTTACCTTGCACACCTGGGCCAAAGTTTGAAGCTAAAAAAAGACAGAGAAAACACAAATGAGAGAAACTGAAAAAGACAGATGCAGTTACACAAAACACAAGATAACAAGCTAGATACAACTATTGGTAATAGATCTGTATAGGTACATTACCTGTGTCCACTGGGGCTGTCCAGTTTTGTATTAACGCAGGTCAATAAGCATGCAACCACTCTTACGTCAACCATGGAATGTCACAATATACAAAGAGTTACACAGGTATAAAAACCCTTGATTACTTCTGATTGTTTTTCTATTTAGACATCACCTTCACCAAATCAAGCAGGTTTTTTAACCATAAGTTCCAAATTCTCTACTTTTTTTCCCATACAAACTGATTTGATTACAGACCACAAGTTTTGGTGACAGATAAAATATATATTTCTACGTTTCGACATTTTGTACAGGGTCTGTAGCCCAAAGCTCGATGTAATTGCTATGCATATTTGGTTGACATTCTTCAGAGCTGACATTTCTAAGCTACTGTCTACTGAAGGCAATATACAAAAGGTAAAGCAAGCAGCTTAACAACCCTTAACGCTGTGACAGTGATACCACATGTTGGGTTACTCTCAATGTTATACCGCTCAAGAACATGCAAACCAGGTTTAGAAAGCATGCGGGATATATGTTTAGTCTGCCTTCCAGGCGAGGTCCATCAACACTTTTTTGTAATGGAATCTTATAAATTATTCATCCAGGAATAGATATATCACTATCCGTAGAACCTAAACTTCTCATTTATGGCTTTTGCTAGCTAGCAGAGAACATATATTTGTAATTTTTGTCGTCAAATAACCTGACATTTTTTCTGTCTCGACTTGTGAGAACACATTTTCCAATGTCTAGAAGAAACAGGCTCTTTAAAAAAGAACACATTTGTGAAGGAAAGAAATTTGGAAAGAAAGAGTATTGTGAAGTTATGGGACTGTTAGAAATTTTAGATCTTTAGGTCATGCTTTTTTCAGAAGTCTGCAGCATCTTTTTTAGAACAGCAGCAGTATCTTTTTAATATGTCATCTTAATTATCCTCATTTGGAATATTCATGCAACAAATTTAGCTGATTTAATAATTACATAGAAACCAATAACAAATCAAGAACCAGCCGAAAGATGGATTTTCTTGTGCTCTGAAAGACAGTGTAAATTCCAGCAAAGCAGGAGTATACGGCAAATGAAACACATGCATTTATTTAACAGTAATCCTTTAGTGAACACTCCGGAGACAACAATTGTATGTAGTTATATGCAAGTTCTTAATTCCCCTGAACTTTGCTTGCCAAAATACATCTGACAAGTGAATCTTTCCAAATCTTGTTTTCCCCATTCTATAATTCCGACATCCATCCCCTGAAGTTTCCTTCCCCTCCCCGACTTGTCACATTGGAATGATAGGAGAAGGTTTGATATCGTCATTGTCACTCACAAGAAAAGAACCAGTGTCAATAAAGGATTACAGTTGAAGGTGTGAGTAAACCGCATTAGAATTAATGAGATGATGCCACTAGAGGAGGACTAACAGTACTACATATAACAGGTGTAACTACCAGGGTAATTACGGTAGATAGCAGTGTGTGGGGTATCTGTACCATATACAGGCGTGCCTCCCATAGCCGCCGCCGCACCGGCCCCGTAGGCTGTTAGTGGAGCGCTTCCCATCCCCGGCATCAACGCCTGCGTCATAAGATCCTGGGCACCTTCATGTGACACATCGGTAAATAAGGTTCATGCGATTAATGTCCAGCTAATATATATACATGTACACCGGTCAAATGTGATATGGTGCGGGTGATGCTACAGGGAGGTGGTCAACTATGCTACAATATTGTCAATTTAACATCAAAACATAATTCATACTATTTAACATCAGAATGTGATTTCATACTAAACTCCAAACATATTCGTCATTGACATTTTTTCTATTTAATCAATAAATCAATAAACATTTTTCCACCCCCGATTTTTTTTTTTTTTTTTTTTTACCTTTTTCCTCCACAAAATTTATTCATCAATATTGTTTTTATTTCTAATGTATTTATGTATCCCATAAATTGTTAGCAAGATCCAAAGATATGACTTGATCCAACCGCATTGAATTCCATGTAGCATCACAATATTATTGCAAATCTTTATAAATATGGCCAATGTAAAATAGGACAAAATTTAATAGGCAATTAAGGAAAACAAAACTCCAAAATGATTATATATATATAAATATATGTCTAAAACCTGTGAGCAGGTTATAATAGGTATCAGGGTCCGAGTTATGAAAACAGTATGTAAATAGCATGGTATAATGGTAAATACAATGTAAGCAGTTCATGGTGAGTAGCAAAAACCAACCACAAGTATGGTAAAGCATTGTATGCACACACTGAACGGCTCTGTATATTCTAAACCCTATACTAAATGCCTGGTTGGTTAAGAAAAGCAAACTTTAAAACAGGGTTAAAGAAATTTAAATCTAAAATTATGAAAAAATACAGCTCTAATCTGGAAAACATGCAAATCAATTTGGGATGTCCGTTGGTATATTTTTTTTTCACTTGCTCCTTATGCAATAAAAGTGTCTGAAGAGAAAACACATGTAGAAAAGTGAAATATTTTTGTCCATAGAATGTATATTATCAGTGGAATAAAATTTAACATCAATGACGGACTAGTACACAAGGCAAGACTGTTGAGAAAATACAATGCTAACATACATGTGGCAGGGATTTATAAGGGGACACTGACATACAACGACTGGGGCATTAGGCTGAAAAGCTGTGTGTGAGGCCTAGCTATATAGGTGACCGTACATACACGTATGGGAACCACAACACGTTAACTCAAATCACTCTGTATAACTATACATCTAATATGGTGAAACCTTTTTGGAAAAATTAAAATTCATCTATGTGAAGACAAAACTTTGTTTTATTACCATAATAAGAACTGATACAAGGGTTTGAGTAGACAATACCAAATTTTCAAAATGAAATACATTTCATGTCAGAAAACACATACAAAAGTAGAAGATCTTTCCAAATTGAACTTTGAAAACTTTACAATTATGTGGTAATAGATAACATTACAAACAAGTAGCAGTATCGGAGAGATTGAATAGTACATGTTCTGGTTCCCTGTGTGTTAGGCTGGATAAAACAAAACTGTACAGAAGTGGACAGCACCTGAGAGCTGACCAGTGGTCAATCATCCTTATAGACAGTCAGCGAGACTGGCAGACGATATAGGGACCAAAGTCCTAAACTTATATTATCAACTTGAAATTTTCAGACAAAGACTTAAAAACGTTTTTTTAATTTATAACATAAAATGAACAGTCTAGTGAATTCTCCTAGTTCTAAAGCATGTATATTCTGATGTTATCAATCATGATAAGACGTTTTTAAAAAATCAACATTACTGTAAAACCTCAGTTATACACTATCCGATGAGTGTACAGAAAACAATTAAGTACAGAAACTGGAGCATTTTTAAGTGACAAGTTATGTTTAATTGATATGGAAAATATTTGTACAAAGGGTATGGATAACAGAGTTCTAATGTATACGAAAGATCAAATTCAAGAATAACAAGGTTACAGTTTATACATAAAGAAATGGGCAAACAAATTTTCATCTGTTTTGCACAACAAAATAGAATTTCAGTGAAGTGTGAAATCTCGATTATGACCCCTGATGACGATACAAGGATTTCTACAAACAATAGACAGACAGAATCGGAAAGAGTACCATAAAAATGAAGTCTCATTTTTTTCATTAAAAACAAAACAAAACAAAAAAGCAGAAAAGAAAAGAAAAAGTTAATGAATTTAAAAACATTAATGAAAAGAAGCCAAATATAATGAAAATAAAATAAAATATATAAACGTGAAGAAACAACAGATTGTCGCAGAAGGAGAGAAAAGTATCGAGAGAAAACGAGACCTTCATAATGAAACTTTGTAACTGAAGGTTCATATAGAGATAAGAGATCTGATTCCAAGACATATTACAAAGACAGATATGTCATGGTTTTTTAAAACATATTTTCATACACAAATGAAAATGAAAGATACAATATGTTAAAAAAAGATCCAAGATGATTTTGTTTGGAAATCTTGGCTATATTTACCTCCCATCCCTCCTAATCCTCCCATACCTCCCATACCCCCCATCACTCGAAGGGACTCTAAGAAAAATATAAAATACATATGACAATTATGAGTAAATTTTTGACAAAATCAACAGTATGGAGTCATGAGAAGAGACAGAGGATAGAGTGAAGATGGAGCTGGCAGAAACAACAGAAGTAAGCTATATTACACGACACATACACACTAGCAGATATCACGGTCAAGTTTTTGTTCCAAAACAAGCTGTTTAAGACACATTTTTTTTTTTTTTTACAATTCAAAAGAATTTCTTTCTGATATTATTACTGCAAAAGTGTTGAAAAGTTATTTATTTTAAAAACTATATAAACTTTATTTGAAATCTTAACTTTATATTTATCTATTTTCATTTTAAAAGCTATATATGCATATATTTTTTTTATTTCCAAGAAATAAGTTAATTATAAATGCACATCTTATTTGTGTTTCTACATTATTTTTGACAACTTCAATTTCCTTCCTTTTCTAATTGAGAATACCATATTTCCTGTTAATTGTTTTGTCAAAATCTAAATCATATACTTGAAGAGAGTTAGCTGAATGTAGCCAGGCATCCTATCTGAAAAATGAAATCTGAAGAAAACAGAATAAAGAAAAGATTATTTTCTTTTTGTAAGAATGAAGGATAACAAAGAAAGAATGCGAAATAAAACAACTTCATGCATTTCACAAAGAGCTGAAACATAACAGTCAAGTTTAAGGCTCCGCCCAGTTACTCTGAAGCAGGACAACAGCTTTTTACCTTGCATTCCTCCAATGCCACCAACACCTCCCATTCCTCCCATTCCGCTCATTCCGCTCATTCCGCCCATTCCTCCCATTCCTCCCATTCCTCCGACCCCTCCCAGCATCCCTGGGGTGTGTCGCTGGACTGTGGCATCTCCAGCACATAGCTGGTTCACCTTTGTGAAATCATAGGACTTGTCATTGTTGTATTTTACGTTCAGGTTTGAGAGATTGGAGAAGTCAATCTTCAGTGTGCAGCACCCATTGTAGATGTTCTGGCCATCTAGTGACTGTAAAGAAAAACCAAAATTTAGACTCACTCTGTCTCGTCATTAGAAGATGTATTGGAAATAGTTCCTCATACTAGACTCTGTCTGTTTCCAAGTGTGCTTCGCAATAAACCTGGTTGAGGTCCATATGAATATGCATACGATTATCAGGCTCGTATCTAACTTTTTCCATGAAATAACCTGGGAATAAGTCTCTTTGGGCAGGAGATCTTAGAGCTAATCCTGGGTGCATACTTGTGTTTATATTGATACATGATGAGGATCTTAATAAGGTCAATGTTTTGACCCAGGGACCACGATAAAAGATTTGCACTACTGGACCACATAACCTATCCAAGTATCATGGCTGTAGAATTTAATCTTTCTTTTGATGATAATGTTGTTTTAAGGTTTCTTACATATTTGACCCCTATGACCTTCAAAGTGAGTCAGGTTCACTTATATAAAGAGATTCTTCAAAAAACAAGCCCAGGTACCTAATGGCCAAATATCAGGACCCTGAATATTTCAATTTTGAAACAGAAGCAGCTCAAAGAAAAAAATTGACCGACAGACGATGCATGATACCATAAGCTCACAGGCACTTTGTGCTAGGTGAACTAAAAACCAAATGTCAGCACTTCAATATTTATTGATTGTACAACAAACACTTGCACTTCACATTTTGGTCGATACCCAGAAAGGTTCATCCCATCTCTAGTACAGCTTTAAACACCAACATCGTATGTATTGAACTATTATTTTGGGAAGACATTGACACATAAGGTAGACCCTATCGTGTATGTATTAGCTCATATAGTTCATATAGCGATGACGCCGATTGAAAGCTGTGAGCTTCTTGTGGCGCGTTTGAATATATGTTAAAAACACTTTTTACTCCCGGTGCGTAAAGATAGACCTACTAATGTCAGGAATAACAACTTGCATGGAATTTTGTTGGGTGATCCCACCAGAATTTATTCAGTCTGTTCTTAAAAGTGTCCACAGTTTGAGAATTGACCACATTATCGGGAAGACTGTTCCACACCTCTACAACTCTATTGCTAAAGAAGTTACTATATATGGCCTTAGTTGTTCTCCTCTTGAACAGCTTTCTGCTATTTCCTCGAGTTCCAACGGGGCGCGCTCTTATAAACATTTTTTCCTGATCTACAATGTCAATTTCCTCCATAATTTTGAATAATTCGATCACATCCGCTCTGATACGTCTGTATTCTAGCGTTGGAAGCCCTAACTTAAGCAGACTTTCGGGGCAGCTCTGGTCTTTGAGACATGGCACTAATCTGGTTGCACGATGTTGAACATTTTCCACTACTATATGACAGTGTAATATAATATGCATCACACTGGCTAGTATTGGGTAAAATGAGCATGATTTTAAGTACACTTCAAGCAGACTTACATATTTTGCTGTTTTAGCAGAAATTGAATCTTGAAACTGGATTAAGGCCTGGAATGTATCTGAAAAAAACAGAAAGTACTCAATTAAATTTGTGTTTCAGTTTCAGAATTTTGATATACCTTATATAGACATATATAACTTCGAAACCAGTCGAGCAAAAGTGTTGTCAGGCCGATTTAAATGGCTCTAATCAAACCTCTAACTGCACAGTGTAATATTTTTTCTCTGAAACTTTAAAGATAGTATTTACTTCCAGTGAAAAATGTTTATCTCCCCTTGCCCCTCTCAAAATTCTTTGTACAATCCCCTAAAGGTCGGGTAGTACAAAGCGATTACCACTACTACCATATACACAGGGAGGATTATATCCTTACTAACCCCATTGGAAGTTGACTGGCTGAAATCTTAGTTCACCACAAGGGTACTTACTGTTCTTTGTACAATATACCCAGGGAGGATTATATCCTTACTAACCCCATTGGAAGTTGACTGGCTGTAATCTTAGTTCACCACAAGGGTACTTACTGTTCTTTGTAAAGGTGATGATCTTTGTCACAAATCCAAATCTGCTGAATATCTGAAATCACAACATCATCAAAATCTACTAAAGAACATGACAGAGTAATGAAGTTCAGCGAGCAATGTATTTGTATCAGGTGTCTCCCGACTACCAATGGTCTGCAAACACATCCGGTAGAAGACCTGTCCTTTTTGCAGGCATCTGTAACCAAGGGCAATGCTCTGTACTGTCCTATTCCTGGTCATAAATGCCATTTAATGTCCGTCATAAACATCGGCTATAACAAGTTAACTGCAAATCTTGTTGTATCGCATGAAAAATCAATATACAGTTAATTACTATAGGATACCTATGTAACATGACAAAGTGGAATGAATCGGTAAAGGCTAAAGTCCGTGTTCACATCCTTATGGATCGCCTCTCCCAATTTTTACTTTACTGCCCGATTTAATGTAGCAGCGTACAATAGCCAGGGTCTGCTATGCCTCAGTCATAATACCAGTGACCAATCCCTTTATCAGTCTATAAGTAGAGATCTTTAAAAATAACTTATGTTTAGAGTGGCTACCCACATCACATAATAGGAACCCCTCCGGTACTTACTGTATGCAGGGTTGAGACATCGACTCCGTACAGTAACTTCTCTATGATGACTCGGAGGATGGATCGTGTGCTGTCGGACTGGGGGATATCATTGGACATTTCACTTGCTGCCAAAATTGCTGCTTTAGCACTTGCATTCTGGAAACAGTGAAAATCACATCAATACAAAACCCAATGAGAAATATAAATGGAATAAATCCAGTTTAATTTCTAACTTCAGTCACAATTTCCAGACCCTAAAGTTCTGCTATATGACATAAATGTGCCATATTATTGTTTTTTTCCCCAGATATATAGTTTTCTGTAACAATTGACAACTTCAAAGCAGGAACTAAAATTTGACTTTTGCATAACTATAACGGATACGATTTTAGGTACAGGTCTTTGATTTCATCAATACCTGGGAGCGGATTGTTTACCTGTGGTGAGTTGATCTGGTCCACGACCAACTGTTTGTGTTTGGAGAACTGTATAAAGACGTGTTTGCCCCTGATCAATGCAGTGTTAGAGGTGGAATGGTACTTTATCATTCCACATGCACTATCTTCAGTTTCCATCTCCAGAAAGGCCTGCAGAGAAAAACGTGTTTAACCTTCTATGCACAAGTATATCTCTTTTACAACCCACCATTTGTGACGTTTAATAGCCCAATAGAACGGACAATACCTTTATAAATACTAATCTGAGTATTTTATCACAGATTTTGTCAGAAATAAAACGGTACTCCTCTGCCACGTGATGGTTAGAGCATTTTCGCGTACACGAGTGCTGCTAATGTAGTAACTATACAGTAAAACCTTCTCCATCTAAGAGTCTCCTGTGACTATACAGCTTCACACGTAAGGGTCGTGCAAGACGAGCCGTAAATATGCCAATAAATTAAATAATATAAAGAGTGTTTATGCCACTTTTGTAACAATTAAAGGGCTATCAATAACCATGGTCGGTTTATCTTGAGCAATTTCTATTTTATTACCTCATCAGGCTCCAGATGGTAATCTGAGAAACACAATCACTTGATGACGGGTATTGATTTATATTTCTCACCCACCCCCCAATGCTGACAAAATGCAACAAAGACCTCATCTATGGCCAGTAATTGACCATTTTTCATTGAAACGTGCAGGCCAAGACCTCAATATTGGCGAGGATCTGACAAAATTACATGACATTCAATTGAAATTGGCATACCTGGCTCTTTTTGACTCGCAGCACATTTGTAACCTTGCCGAAGGGAATTCCAAGTTGGACGATCTCAGCTTCAGTAGCATTTTCTGGAATGCCTCTGACATGAATCACACGTGAAATTTCCTGTGGGGGTTGCTCCAGTTTGACCTGTAATTATACAAATTTTACAGTATATAGAACACGTAACACAATTGATAATTTACAAAGAGTAACCTTCAGGGAATCCATTTTCTTTTCATGTACTTTAATTTTATTATTATTTTAGAATTATTGCTCACTGATGGTATATGGAAAGTTCAGAACTTTTTTGAAAGTAGAATCATAACTCTTTAATTTTCCAAGTTAGTGAAAAATTAACGGTAAGGTAATCGACAAAAAACAATCTTTAGATATTTTCAGATGAGACAGGATAACGCTTGAATATTCGATAAAATGCCCCAATAGGAATTTCCACTGATTAGGTTTACAGAAAATATATGAAAGAATCCAGACATAAAGGCAAAAGACCGATTCTAGACCAATTGAAATGACAACCAATTCATCCCTTAGACCAAAATGCCAAGCAATCTAGATGACAAGGGTATACCCCTAAGCCAATAAATTGGAATGTATCCGAACAAATCAGGTGTAGGTAAACCAATGAGAAGCGGAGATTCCCCCAGACGCACACCTTGGACTGGTGTCAAGGAGGTCATCAAACAACGCGCACAGAGTGACACAGAAAGACATGTCATGTCGGCCAGGTCTGTGGCACGGTCGCGCCAGGTTGTGCGTCACCCACTTCATCCGTTCCGTTGCCAATCAGTATTTACATTATCAAATTGAATTTCCATGTCTCTTTCCATCTTCACGTCAGTGCAGTTACTGCTCCCAACATCAATTTCAACTTTTATCTATCATTCCAAGATTCTGCATTCACTTTGTCAGCCGCTCTCAGCCAACTATAGGCCCGCTTGTTGTTTGGTCATCACTGCTTTTATGTTGATTTATCACTGGTAATGAGCTTTTTCCAGTTTTGTTATCCACTCGGATATGTCTCTTCTAATTTAATGATTTTTAATTCTATACCCAAACGGCAGACTACAATTCTCAATTTGATTAATAACACAAGAGCTGGTGAAAGTTGTTTTTATTTTTATTTACGAGATTTGTGAAGATGGAATACCAGCCATTTTGGAGAGATCTCTGTCCCGCCTCTCTTTCATAATTTTTGTTTTGCACACAATTAACTGGAGAATAGTTTGAGAGAACACACACCATAACATCTTTCTCTGCACAGAAAACATCTTCAAAGACAATCAAGTGACATAGAAGCCAGATCTTGTCAATCTAATAAAGCCAATTTTAAAATTCAATTAAACCCAATCGAATGCCTTCATCCTGCAGTGTCAGATTTGATACAACTTACATTTCCAATCTGGATAACAACGAAGTGCTTTACAATTTTATAAATGGCTTATTATATGTTTGTTACTTCATTTAAAACGCAGTTATAAACAGACCATTTTTTTAATGTTTATAACCAAATCTATAACTTTAATACACAGAGTAAAAATTAATTATTCATATCTTGGCACAGTACAATAATATTTTTTTAAACCAAAAGTATTGATATCCAACAATTTCATTCTTGGGACACCATTGTCCGACAACATGTGACATACTGCTAAAAGCTGAAGCAATAAAAATCTATTTCTAAGAAAGCGTCCCGTGTCATGAAAATGACAATGACAGGGATCATCCTAGGGAGGCACCTAACTATTTCTTCATTTGATAGCAGGCTGTTACGTACTTCCTTACTGATTTTTTCTATAGAGCATCAGAGTAAAAACAGATAGGATTATCCAATATGAAGTATGTATAGCCCAGAGTATCTATTTCAATTGTTTGAGTTGTATATGTCCCCATATACACCTGGAAAATCGATACCCGTCCTGCGCTTGTAATCCCCTACAAGTTGTTACAGTCATATTTCATTGGGCAACATATTGCAGTAGTGATTTTACTTTGGCGTTCTGTCATGCATGTTAATGTGAACGAGTGGATTTCTATAGCGGGACACGTGTCGACATGTAGCCATTGTACAAATAATAGACATTATCACTCACACTTACATACAAATGCCACCATACAACACCAGAATTATAAACCCCACAGGGACATGCACACATATCACGAAACACATACTAATATCCTAGATTTTCTTTTTAACTTTATCGTGCACTTAAGAAAAATCTTTTGCTTTGGGGCATAAAAATTCATCAGTGAATCAATTAACAATATAATGGGTTTATTTAAAACTTTAATACTTGATAACATATATTTTGAGAGAGAAAAAAATAAGGAATCTAAGTATCTAGCTTACATTAATACAAGAATACTAAATTTTGTTTAAATTTAAATTTTATAAATGGATTTTAAATATCTAGTTTACATTAACACAAAAATATTAAATTTTGTTTGAATTTAAATTCGATAAAATGAGGAGCACTCCCTCATTCCATAAGTAAATGTGGACCGCCTGCCAACTTTTGTCAAGATAGCTAGACTTGAGAGCCAAATCACACAGCAATCTGAAGCTACCAGGCCAGCACTAAGTTTGAGCTAGAAACTTCCATTATATTACCATGTCTAGGGTATTCAAGTTCTATTGACTAATAGTTGCATATTAATCTCAGAGTAATATTCCTACTGTTAAAGCATGTCTGAAGATATTTATCATATCGTAAAAACCCTACAGCTCTTCAGTAAAAAATAAGGGGTTCGACCTGCGTGTATATATATATGATATATACGCACAGCCTCCTGTGTCGTGGAAGGACGTGGACTGAGTGTATGTACTGACGTGTCTCTGGGACTGGACAGATCAATAGGCACCAGATCACAGCGTTTATACCAAGTGTACACATATTCCAGTCTCCACATCCATTGCCAATCACCTCCGTCATCATCATTCATACAAACTTATCCCCCAGATCCCTCATCTCGGATCCTATTCAGTTAGGGATTCCCCTCCGAACCTGGTGTATGTCGCAAATAGCCACAGAACCCCGCATACAACACAAACAGTTAGTGTGACTGCCAACCAGCCCTTATAAGAAAAGTATTCAGAGTGGTCATATGTAATCTTCAGGGAGGGCGAAGCTCCAGAATTAATTACATGGTAACATGCCGACTAAAGCATCAGACAGGTACCTACATATTTAGTGACATTTCTCCCCAGAACAATGGGAAGAAATTAAATTCAGCTAGTCCTAATGGGTCATGCTCTTCTACTGCATTCCTTAAGGAATCGGCTCGGGCCAGATTCCTGGGAAAGTGACGCACTACCTTAAAGTGCGTCATCTGTGTAATGTTGCAACTCTCTAACTGACTTTGGGAAAAGTCAGACGTGTCTGTTGCAATTTTTCTAATAGCTTAAACTACCATCCGCCTTTGTCCACCGATCCAACTCTATAGACAAAAAACGATATCCCACTGGCATCGTTTCCATTATCTTCCAAGTAAAGCTAAAATATTCTGTTAGGTTGAAGGAAACCCACCAAAAGGGCATCCACTGAACATGCCTATACATTTTTGCTGACAAAGTGAAAAGAGGTTTACAAGAATTTCAATGCTTGCTTTAAATCCAATCCTTTTACACCTCCTTAACCCTATTGCATTAACAGAAAGATTTAAGGACTAATCTGGGGAAAATTTGATTTCATTCACAAGTGTAAGTCATAATCCTACTATTTCGCCTACATGGGTTAAGGGACAGTCCAATTTACAGAACATGCTAGGGTTTATTTGCAGCCAAATACCCAGACTTTCAAATGACCCCAGATCAAGACCGACCTCAGAGATCAAACTTGATTAAAAGGCATAATCAGGGACATATACAGTCTGATCACTAACATCTTGTAATGTATTTTTCATTCCACAACAGAAAACAATTTTTCTTTATCGAAATGAATGAGTATTAAATCAACAACGATAAAAAAGCCGAGCTGTACAGTAGTTTTATTAATTAATTGGTAATGACTAGAGTACCCTACCACCCCGATCAGGAATCCTACCTAAATATTCAACAGATGGACTACCATTCCCACATGCTTTGACATCTTCATGATTGGTGACGTCCCGTGTAACTAATATCCACATCTTTGAATCACAGTCTAAAGATAAATATCCGAAAGAAAGAGGGCTCAATTAAATATCATCAATGTTCGTTGGAGGGTAAACCGTGACAGGAATCTGTCACCATACCTTTTATCAAAAGCCATTACACTTTAAATTGGAATCCATTAAAAAAAGAAATTCAAAATGATCTTGACAGGTTTGTGAGTTGAAGTAATGGCTGAGCGCTATCCACCTATATTAATTAATCGGTTGAACCAGTGAATATGTAGACTTAAACAGTCAACCATAAGCCTTAGTGCTAAAGCATTTATAATCTTTCTATAGAGACTTTGCAACTCCAGACCAAATCCTTTAATCATTTTCTTACTGGCAAAACTATCTTTCCATTACCTGAGATAAATCAATCATATTTTAATTCTACCAACTGACCCATCACATATTCACCTATTGGACAACACTGATTATCTCCCCATTATTTATAAATTTTAAACTCAATTGTCTGTTAATAAATGTAAAGATTACAAAGGTAATATTTAATGCTTTCAAGTGTTATCTTGTTTTCAGAGAAATGCAATTTTGATATCTAAAAGGTGTTTTTTTTTCAATTGTGAATATATAACAGGATCTTATCGGAGTCTCCATTATTTTTTGAGATCTACAAAACCAGTCGAAGAATTTTTGTTTACACGAGCCTCCGGCAAAAATAAGACAATTTTCAACAGTCATGAAATGGAAAAATGATCTAACATCCTTTTTTTCTCTCCGCATGATCAAGAATGTTTTGTGAATATTGAGAAAAACATTAAGGTCGTTCAGTGAAAAATTCCATCATCTCGACTCTAGATCTATTGTCTCCTTTTTGACGTCATAGTATAATTCTGAAGTTTGCAACGTCGTTTCATTATCATTAGTCATAGGTTATGTCACATGCGTCATATGGAAAATATAACAAGGGTGTGTTCACTGAAAAAGAAAGTTGCCATGTAATAAATATCTACAGAAACACTGATGCTACAACAGTGGACAATCTAGACGAGACATTTATGTTTAGAATAAATTGGCTAAATTCCAGCCAAATCCAGTTTGATTTTACATTATTTCTCACCATAAAGAACAGGGTCCGAGATGAACAAACAAGACTGCAAGAACCACAAGCCCTATGCATCGATTAGTGAATTCTGGCATTGCATGGAGGTGAAGTGGGCAGAAGGGATGGATGAAAATCCCCCCACATGGATATCGCCTGATAAATATTAATGATCGACCGTGAAATCTGGATATAGAAAACTCTGTTTATTGGTGTTACGCTCCAGTTTATGTCTCCTCTGAACAGTTCATCTGCAGATGATGAATTAATCTTCATATACTACAAATGAAGTAATCACTGGATGCCAGTCCATTGAAAATATCAGTTCGTGACTCGGTTCATAAAAACATCCATATTTCAAAACATTTTTTAAACATTTTTTTCACCATCTTATCGATCACTCTGGATATTGAGTCGAGTTATCCCCAGTAATCATGTTTAAAGCAAAACTATAGAATGTTGTGTTATCTGACAGGAAATGTAACAAGGTACATCGTCTCGCCAGTCACCTTCAAATATGAATACCTGGTAATTGACATCTATATATGGCTATTTCATGCATAACTTTTGTCAGATGGCAAACAAAGAACAGTATGCTTTATCAAATTTTAATTTCCTATGGATTAAGGGCAAAAAATCTGTCAAATGACATTCCATCTAAATCGGAAATAATACCTGTGTGCCAAGAATTTCTAACATGGTTTTAGATGTTGCTTGTTTACACATTTTATTTTTTCATCTCTGCGTTGCCTTGACAACAACGGATAACGGTGATTCCTATTAGCTTGTATGTCTGACATTACAGAAAATGTCATCCCACAATTTGAAATTGTGCAATCACCCAGACACTCTCTTATCCATTACATTTAATAGTCAGGGTAAAAACATTAAACTGTGGAAATGTTCCTACTTTGCGACAACAATGACCCATACTGATATAGAAAGTACTCCTCTTATCATGCCGTAATGTACAATCAGGGCCAAACAAGATGTCAAAGTGTGTCTGCTAAAAACAATGGTAAAAACAATGGTAATCGTGACCAAATTTTTGATATGGTGTGTTGCTGCCATTGCCATGACAACACATGGTCAACTGTCCAATGAGATTGAGGTATAGATGAGCCACGGGCTGCCCTGTTGGTGCCATGGTGATAAATTACGACTAGGCCCTGGAGACAGCTACAGATCAGTAGTGTAGATCCAGTCCCGATATGTCAGCCACATCAGACCCGTAATGGAGGCAAATTAAGGATGCAAGCCAGGTCCCCCGACAGGTAACGAAATGTACGAGGACGGAGCCTATGGTGGAAAAGTTATACACAGATTTCATGACAACTTGGTTTTGAAAATCAATAATTGCTATCATATCAAAATAATAGCCCAATCAATGTGAAATATGGAAGAACCTACAAGTTTTTTGTATGGCTGCCTGGACATGCCAGTGTGATCTCCCTCCAATACTGCACATACCTGTCAACTCTATCTCTTTGTTTGCCATCATTACTCACACAGAAATTTTATCATAACACTTCCATGACTTTTAATAACCATGCTTCAATTTATATGATAATATCAACATGAACAAACCAGTAAATTAAAATTTCATTTTTCAATTTGCATCCCTTTTTTTCTGTCTTCCCTCATGTCCAACTTGTATCAATTAGCATTAGATTGTTTCAAAGGGCATCACCAATGAATTCCACAGTTTTTTTAAATTGCAAAATTGTATTTACAAATCAATAGAACTTGTTCCTAGAAGTCTAGACATTATCGCATGTTTTGATCCAACTTAATGGTCTGCAGCCATGATCAAATATTTCACGATGTGATTATGCACAACATTCACTGATCCTGCGGAAACATAGCATGCCTTCAAGGAATATCAAAAATCAAGGTAATCTTCCCCAATATATTCTCTTGATGAACAAACTGTTTTGGTGCTCTCTAAAATTGCAAGAAAGATCTTTACATGATATTGGTTTGACATGAAAGCCTGCTATACAGCCTGGCAGAGATTTCACCTATCGGATGGTATTCTTTGTACATAATACCAGCCCACAAGGTTAAAACAAAACATCTCATAACCATGATGACCTATCCTTTTATCTTGCTGATTGATGAAAAAAACAACTAATCTGGGGCATATCTTATGCTACTTCCATTTTCAAGTATATTTACTTCCTGGTGAGAAAGCGTTTGACAAAGCAACTCTGAACGAATCTTGGTCAAACAAAGCCATCCCTAATCTACCAAGGTCAAACATTTTCCCCCCTTAATCCTAATCCACCAGATAAAGCAACTCCTTATCCACCAACGTCACAGAATGCAACTCCTTATCCACCAAGGTCACATAATGCAACTCCTTATCCACCAAGGTCACAGAATGCAACTCCAAATCCACCAAGGTCACAGAATGCAACTCCAAATCCACCAAGGTCACAGAATGCAACTCCTTATCCACCAAAGTCACAGAATGCAACTCCAAATCCACCAATTCAAGACAGAGCAACTTGGAAACCACCACTGTCACACAAATCAATTCCCAAACCATCAAGGTCAACTAAGGTCATGCAGATACAGCAAATCAGAATTCATAACAACAGTCATTTAATATTTAACAGCCAGCGATTGGTTAGTTGTGTAAAGCTGTTACACTCCAATATTGTCACTTTCGATTCATCCCTTCTGTCTGTTTTTGAAAATAAGTACAGATACCTGCACACAATAAAACTATAACCCGGATTCTCCAATTCCCTAGGTCATTTGTCATAATTCAAATTAGGAAACTTTACAGAACCAGCAAGTTTTAATGTTAACTGTTGGGCAACAGAACCAGCAAGTTTAACGGTGACTGTTCTACAAATGTGCAGTTTAATTCGCCTAAATGACTCACTAAATTTTTTAATGGAAGATATTTTTAAAAAGAATGAACAAACAGAATCTGTACAAGGCAGACATGCAGTAAAATATGGACAAGTCCACACTAGCACTGTGCTATACCTGATGAACAGCTCTGATGACTGAAAAATGCAGTAAAATGTGGACAGGTCTGTACTAGTTTTTCACTATAACCTCATGAACAGCTCCAATGGTTGAAAAAATCACCAGACTTCATTAAGTTGTAATTGCTCGATTCGTTGAAATAGATTTATGCATGTATTCGATCCAAATTGAATATTTGCTTTTAATTCTGAAATAGGGATTAGAACATTTAAAAGCTTAATCATTAATTTTGTTATCCTTTACATTACTCATGCTGTAAACCAGAATATTTTCACACTGATCTTTTTAAATTTTGTAACTGAAATAACAATTAAATTAAAAATATTGTCAGAATTTAACTTGAATCCATTAAAATTAAGCCATTAACTTTATTAAATATTCTACACAAATGTTATTTATTAAAGAGGTTAAATTTCAAAACTTCACCAAAAATGCAGTTGAATGTTTATTTCAAAAGACCAGCATTAACAAGTAAATTTATTTGATGGCCTCTTTGAGCAAGCACAATGAAGAAGTATTGCTGCTAATGGCAAACGTGACAAAGGTTTAAATGTGTTGAGTATATATATATATATATATGTATACTGTGGTCATCCCTGATGTGACAGCCACGAGGCAATAAACAGATTGTTCCCGGAGAACTTCATGCAGTCAATACAAATCTCATCACTGACCACATAGACAACGTTTTAAACAGTTTACCGCAGGACCATTAGGCAATCTACTGGGGACGATTTATGAAACAATGTATCTTAAATTTACAATGCTTTTTATTGTATTTCTACAGGAAGTAGAAAATTTCATGTGTAATTAGCTTTACAAAAAAAACCAGGTGATACTTTTTTTATCTACAGACAAAAATTAGGATTGCAACTAGATTGGCTTGTTGTATATTTGAGAATTATTGCGTAACACAGGATACAATGTGGGCGGCTTCTAACAAATCATTTCTATTGGACTACAGTAACAAATCAACAACACGTTTTTAACCGGGATTTCAGACAGACTATTATTTATCCGAGTGTAATATTGCAGGTGAAGCTAGCCATCCATGTCCCTCCCACACACAAGGTCAATGAAGGTATCTCTAACGCACATACTCCATAGGCTCGATCAAGATAGGTCCAATACGGAAAGATTTACCTGACAGAAAGTGTGTCTGATACAGTAATAGTCATAATATACCAGGCTCATAAAGCTCCCAATTCATCGCCTACTTCTACAGATTTTTCTGAGCATATTCTAACAGAAGTCAAGCAACTGTCTATACCTACTTGTAAGCGTGTACATTTGCCCAGCTTTGTAGAAATAATTGTTGGCAACTTGAAACTACATGTATGATGTACAACCATATACATTAGATATCACCAACCACAACAAGGTTAGTTTGTACATTTGGCAGTGTGCTAAATCTGAGAGATGTCAGATTGTAGTAGAAACTCTTACAGCCTATGACATCTGCAATATCTTTGTATGTAGCAGTGTAAGAAATCAAAGAATTTCCTACTGGCTGCGTCCAAACCACTATAACTGCCAACATATTTCTACCCTACTTCCACACATACCATTCTAGCCTTATTCAGAACCTTATGATAATCACTCAAGAAATCCGCTGACGAGAGTCCAGTTCATTAATTAATTTACATTAACATTAAGACAAGTACAAGCATGCATTCAAACTTCATGGCATTTATTTTAAGGAAATACAAAAATATATTTCTTATTTGAAGAATTAAGGTGTTTTAGAAGGCGAAATATTTTAGTATGTACAAAAGGGACGAGGTGCCAACTCTTTGTATGTGATCTTATCAGGTATGGGCAATTAACACATAGACAGATATAAGATGGGGTATCTTTCACATCACGGCCCTACTTTATCTGTTTCAGGTTTCTGATGCTGCCATTGTATGTCATAATTTAGGGAAACTTTGTTGTAATATAATATGGTAGGTAAATGAGCAATAACACTTGGAAACATGCTTGAAGCACACATCTTTTCAGTTAACAAACTTGCAGTAAGGTGAATAGGGTTTCATGGATCAAGGATCTAGATACTGTAAGCACATAGAAGTTATCAGGAAATCATTGCAACCTCCTGTCCAGATAAATGTCTATGTATTTTCTTAGGAGGCACCTAAATTAAATTAAGCTGGGGGTCAAACAGTCCTGGAGCTATATCTGGCCAGCCCTGATGCTGTGAGAAATAAACAAATTAGTTCCCACCTGTATTGTGAGATCCAGATATGCTCTCCATGGGTCAAACCTATAACATTTTTGCCCTGAAGAATTTGTAAGAAAACTCCCATCTTGTATCCTATCTATGTCAACACCTAGCTGGCCACTAGTGAATACTGCCAAAAAAACTCAAAACCATGGAGATCATTCTAATTTCAAAGAAAATCTCCACTCTAATTTACTCCAAACGTAAATATTAGTGTTAAGCCTAAGGCCTGCTATCTTATCCGCTTATCCTCACAGTTGCCAACACATCATAGTCTAATGGCCATCATAAAACTGTTAGCACACCAACTCCTCAATTGCCCTGATTACCAAAGGCCTTTATGGTTATAAATGCCCTGGGCTTTGATCTCAGGATATTTGATTTGGCAGATGAACTCTAAAACTAACTTCCACACCACACACACAAAGACACTGCATTCATTTGTCACATACAACACACATTTAATGACACTCTCTTTGATTTGTCACATGGCAGACATGGGCACGCCGTTATGTCATACACATATACTGGTTTTCCTAAATACACTTTGGTATTTTGTAAAAAGGTAACTCCTTCTTTCCCATTTATCAAATACATTATAAAGAATATTTTATTTAAGTTTAAAAAAAAAAGTTCATGTCACAATAACTAGAGAAAAGTGAAATACTCATTTTGTTCTCAGATGGCCCTTTTTCCTCTAATAATGCTTGGTTTTAAACTTGATTGTAACTGGCCAAGTTTCTTTTCAAATAAATTTTCCAAAAATTTCAAACAAATTTTTTCCTTACCAAGAGTATACAACAAAAGATAGCAATCTATAAAATCACATGATGGCTTACAAAGATGGTGTATGTTTTTCTCCACTGGTAATGTTTATACAAGCTGGGCAAGCTAAAAACCCTACAACAAAATCTTGATTTGGGGAGTTAAATATCTGTGGTAGCCTACTTAAAACGCTGTATTTAATTATAACAGGTGCCCCTGGTCTGTGTTAGCCTACTCCCTGTCGAGTCCCGGAAATGCTTTAATAAATGATTCTTTTAAGGAAAGATTATTCTATCAAGTTCTTTATATATCAAACACACTCTTTTTAGTGAGTTCGGACAAATTTTTTTTTTTCTTTTCAGACTTTCATGTTGGGTTTTCTGAAAACATCTTTTACAGGAATATGAGTACGATAAAAACTTCATACAAATCATTTATACAAGTAACATACGGAATCTTATAACGAGATTTTTGAATAGGCTGTTGTAGAATAAATATGAAAAGGTGATTCAGAAATTTACACAATACCGAGTAATATTCATGCGCAAACATGAACTCTTAATATAACATTGTTAAAATGGGTTAGACTTGATGGTTATGTATTCAAACTTCTCCTCTGTTGCCTGGTACATGTTTACTCAAACTTCTGATGTCACTTAGAGATGTTTCTAGACAAAGATTTCACGATAACATGACACAAGGTCAAAAATTGTCAAGGCACTTCAAGAAGTCTGCAGCAGGCTGATAAATTTATGGGACACCATTTTAAAATGACCAACAACATCACAGATTATATCGCCCTATTCCTGTAAGGTTGAATTTCTGACATCGATTTCCTTTGGATATTGTCCATGACAACCACCTCAGAATGATGGAATTTCCATAACATAACTTGATATGAGATTTTAGTGTGTGATCACTGCCATTGCGCAGATGGTATCCCAACACCTGGTAACCAAGGAAACACATCTGTCTCACAATATTTCTCGCCAAATATTTCAGATTTCATAAAGCTCAAAATTTGTCCTAGAAAACTCAAGCAGCTGTATTGGAATTTGAAACTGAAAATAAAATTGGGAAGTCTACTTTTCTCTCTCACATCTTTGGTGAAGAATTTGTGGAATGTCAAGTGGATTCGTGATTTATCACGTTTCACTGATGCACTTTCTGTTGTGTATATTTTTCTTAATAAATGCATAATATTTCAGCCCTTCATTTGACTGATAAAATAACATCCATTCATTAACAATGGACAACTGATACGACTTTTGTTTTACATCAAAATATCAAGTTATTTATTTCAAGACAGTTTACAACTGACTCTATCTTGCCCTTGGATCTGGGTGTAAGCCTGAAGCAATTTGTGGGACATTCTCAGCTATTTAGCAGTACACTACACTGACCAGACAAGTAACTAGTAACATGCCAAGCAGGAATTAAACCCATTGGTACATGTGGAGTACATTATTTACCCCGCCCCTGACCTCAACAGGTCCCTCCATCAACACACCTTCACATTAAAGACTTGTGTGCTGGATTTAAACACTGCCCAGTCTACTTACAAGTCTCCCCTCAAACTGATTACAAGTATTACCATTGACAAGACTGAACCTCTATCCTAACATTTTGATAATGAGAATCACACCTCATTACAATGGGCAAATTTGTATGCAGGATTCATTATCTGCTTGTGCAGGGCCTTATACATCAAGCTTTTTTTTCACTCTAACGAAAGAATGCTTTGATGAAGACAGACATACAACATAGGAACTTAACTGCATGAGTTATCTTTCAGGTCCCAAGCAATCAATTTAAATACAGTTAATATTCATCTAACCTAAATAAGGGCATCAACCTCTGACTTTTCCTACATACACTAATTGAAGACATGTTTTTATTAAGGTTTTCCATAGTATTTGAGAAAGAAGGGAACATAACTTTGCTTGTTTCGGCTGCTGGAGATGTTGGCACCCTATCAAGGCTAGTGAGGTTTACCGTGCACCAGTCTGACCTGCTTACAGTACAACTCCGTTAGAAGTGTACACCTAGAGCTCCTATGCATGTGCATGCATGTTGGCCAAACTTTATATATACAGAAAATACACCTTTAGACATGTATTGACAGTTGCAACACATATGGTCCATACAAAATACAGCTACAGCAATGTCACTTGGTGAGGGATGCAGGCTTGCCAATATCTATCGAATGCCCAGTGAATCTTGGCCACAAGATTTCAGTCCAGCTAGCGATGGGTGAATACTTATTATTGATGGAACAAAAATCTCGATTGGTAGAATACAGCTCGACTGATTGCTACATCGTATTTTCCACAACTGCATGTTTGCCAATATACAAAGTTGATTGTATCCACAGGAACAATCCACTTATCACCGACAAACAAAAAATTCTGGGATAATCATAATTCAGTCACTGATTACTAAAATGTTTGTTTTTCCAAATGATGTCTAATAGTTAAACTAACACAGAATGCACGTTAGAACAATGGACTTTGAAAACAAGCCTCATGACACGGTCATCACATCTACAACTGATGACGGATCTACTCATTTCTGAAAGACAAAAAAAATGCTTTTGACAGAGCCGAGCCAGGGATTGCTATTCTGAGAGTCTGCATGTTAACAAGACTTACATAACAGCCCAAGCATTTACACATCTGTGGCCTTGGAAAACATTAAGGGACTTGGAGAAGTCAGCCTGCTTACATATTTAGTCCGCCCTGATCAATATGTACACAATGTTATACCCTGTGGTCAAAAATTACCACATCTATGTAGGCCAGGTCCAGATATATACTCTAACATAGAGGTCACCTTGTCCAGTCGGATTGACCATCAAACATTTCGGCCATGAACTAGATACCAATCAGTTCTCCACATTTCTGTTTCTCCGTATAAACTTGTCTACATTAACCAAGAAAATCCCTGAGGCAAATAACTAGATTTTGAATCAATAACAAAAACAGTCTTCGGGCAAAAAACAGAAGGACCTAATATACATTGTGGTCCTTATCTATGGCAAACGATCTCTACCATGATAGAAACTGTACAAATATATTCCACTCTCTGCTCATTTGTGCAGAAGGAACTGTTTATTTCTTAAAAGCGTATAAACGTGACTTCAAGGCAATATTGGACAGCTATATGAGGATAACAGAACAGATTAGGATTCATAGAAGTACTGTATTTATGGTAATAAATGCTCTCACTGTTACCTAGATGTACCAAGAATTTTGTAAAATCTTGTCACAGAGATGGCGTGTATATACAAAAGGCTATTGACATCTATAAGAACATTTTGTATGGATATAATAGAGATATATAACGATAATGGAATTGTTTTATTACAAAGTACATGTACTACTCTAAGGTAAAGTCTGCTGGATAACCAAACTACTCGGTAGTGAATCGGACTTCAAACCAATCAGTCAATCTATGGTGAATGAAAACAAACTTACCTTTTTTGCATCATTATCAGCATTAGGGACCTGTTGAGGGCTCAGCCCAGTCCCATTGGTCATCATGGGTGAACTGGACATCAGGTCGTCTGAGGGTCTCTGTAATGACAGAAATAAACATGGCTGGTCAGATATTTTTACTATACAATCAGTCAAAAATATTCTCTGGCAAGTAAAATGTCACTTCCTTCCAAATAAAACATTCCACAACATGGTCACTAGATAATGCAATTATTCCTCCAAATTTTTTCATTATTTATTTAATTTCAAGTTGATATTTATAAAACTTCGGATTTGCAGGATATAACATTTCTGTTAAAAATCACATCCCAGGCCAACAATTAAAAAATGCCTTGATCAAATTTACACCAACTAAATATCTTGATCTTTCCACAGAAACGAATTACCTATAAAGCACAAGTCGTTATAGTTTCCAAGAATAAACATCAATGCATCCTGAATGATTTGATCAGACGATCATAGAAAGGTGATTGGTATTAACCCTGTACCATGGTCGTGAAGTGTGGTGCGGTGGGCCAGCTTAATGTCGTCGGGCTGGTGTTTTTATGCGAGGTACTGATGTATACATTAACACATACACCATGTACCTTTATTAGACGTGATCAGACATGACGCTCAATTATTCCACCTTCCCTGTACCACATATCAGTCAATAAACTAATGGTGATTCCCATTTTATATAATGGTAATAAGGTAACGGATGCCAATTCAAATGGAAATCAGGTGCAGATCAGCCCAGTTAATACAAACTATCCAATGCCAATGTAGGTTTTTATTTCTCACTGTGGCAGTGGTTACTGACCTGTCAGGCTTTATGATGTTTGCATGTGAGGAAATAATTCATTCAGTTTCATTGCAATCAATACAGAACAAATGTTTGTGGTACAGAACTGCAGAAATCCTACAAAACTAGAAATACAGTAGAATTGTGTCACCTTGCTACTGCTGCTGCTGGGATTGATGTTTAGACATCTATCCAATTCAGATTGCATTCAAAAAACTACTTAGAACAAAAATAATGGCTTCATAGTCAAGTTTTACTTGGCACTGTGGATGCCATCATTTCAATTTAAGCTACAACAAAATAAACACGAAATGTCCTCCGAGTCGTATATATTGAACAGGTAATATATGTTTTACTGTTCACCATGATGCCAGTATAACCACACTGCTCAGCAATACTCATTCTGTGTTCATATTAAGAGAACAAAATAACTGGAAAGTTTTTAATTTTACTCCAAATTAAATCAGTACAAATCCATACAGCTGTCCGTGTTCAAATCACAGTCAATCGCATAATGTTTTACACACCACATTTCTACATAAATCTAAAATCTGCACTAAAATGACATATGTGTGAAAGTTACAGTCCACTGATTTGACGAGGGAAACGTTTCAGTTTGGTAAAGCTTCAGTTATACACAAATTCCCCGAAAAACCTGTCATGCCTAACTATCTGTGAAAACTTTTTAATTTCTAGCTCATTTCACAACTTGAAGGGGTCATGAATATGGTTGGTTTAAAATGAATTAACATATACTTCAGTTTGAATCAGGAAATTGTCTCATCAGAAATCTTAACGCTATAATAAAACCATTGGTAGAAAATCAAGTCAACTTAAAAAAAAAATAAAGAAAATAGCAATCACACATTTGTAAAATTTGTAAAATATTATATGCAAGAGGAAAATTAGCATGACATGAATGTATTTGCATAGTTGAATCAATCCCCCTCCACAAAGACCTGAATCATATACGACAGCACAGCAGAAGGACAGGCTTATAATGGTTCTGGTGTCTATACAACCTCCTATTGAAATGTAAGCAGGCTCTAGTGTAGTGTGTTCCAAGCTTGATAAACAGCCAGACAGAGAACTATCAATTTACATGGAAACACATCATCATCTATCAAATACTTACATTATTGCATATATTTTATGATAGTTCAAAGAGGCCAAAGACCCCACAATTCTTTTTGAAAGTATAGGCAAAAAACTTCAAACACAACAGTCGTATGTAAAACAAGTACAATTTATGTGCTGCGTATTAAAAGAAAATTTTGCACTGCCTATCAGCTTTTCAAAACTGAAGCAATACCAGAAATGTTCTAATTTTTGAAAATTTTACACTGAATGTTCAAATAAAGGACAAGAACCAGAAGCTAATTATCCTTATCAACAACTCAGGGGAACAAGAAACAAAGTGGACATCCTTGGGTTAATAGAGCATTATTTTCTGTCTAAATTATTACTTTATTAATCTCAAACTGATAGGCTGCCAAAAGCCAAAACCAGTATAATATTAAAATGTAACCTCTTCTACACTACAAGACCTGCTATCTAGCTGGGGTTCCTCTGACCAACGTCAGTTATTAGAAGATTATACAGTACTGGCTTCTGTTATAGAGATTTTAGTTCCCCAGTTGCCTGTGTGCTATTTGGTCTGTTAATCTTATCATGGCACTGTACATCTCCTGGTGCCAAGACTTTTGAATCTGTTGATGGTTTAAATTATCACCGTTCTTCACAGCACTTAAGAGCTGTACATCTGTTCAAGAGATTTCTATCAGCTCTGTGCAGATGAAGCGAAGTCAACCAAATTTTTCTTCCAAATTTTCCCTACCAAACATCACAACTGGTAGAATCATTTTACGAAAAATGTACTATTACTCCGAGAAAATTACATGTGGGTACATGTATTTATTCTGCTGCTATATATAATTTGCTTCTGTATAAGTGGCTTAACACAACACCAGGGACAGTTCCATAATCCACAGACAGCTAAAGGAATGGCAGGTCATACCTCAGAGATTTGACCAACAGCAATAATTGGACATAACTTAATATAATAACTGATGGCCGGGCTGCTTACCATAATTACACTTGATGTAGTGCTGCAGGTCAGGCAACAACTAAGTTGGTAATCTTTTTTTTCTTCAAACGACAGCTCTAATATTTTCTGTTAATCAAAGTGTCTCAGATCCATTCCCCCTACTTATATATTTCCTTTATATTATCCTGTGTGAACTCCGATTTTTATACAGGTCTAGATTGCGTAAAGCCACTACATTCTGTGATTTGTTATGTCGGTCTGACTTATGTAAACTTTGCCAGTACCATACCTGATTTGCATGTTGGCTAGACACATCTTTGTAAATACAAGTTCTACAGAACAAAAGAAGTGTGAAAATTGACAAGAATTTGTATATGTGTTTGACACTCTTGGATCAAGAATGATTTGATCAGGTATGTACTGCTAGGGCGAGCCATTAATGTAATTACGAGGAAGACAAAAAAGGACACTTTTTTTATGCCTGTACTTTTTACAGACTGATGTACCAAGTTATCTCTAGTGTATTTCATTTACACTATATATATAAAGCATCGCCACCTTTTACTTGTACATGCTCAACAATACAGCGTTAATGACTTTTTAAACAAATTATAAAATTAATGACGCTTGATCTATTTTAATACTGCTAGTAATGTCCCAGGAGTATAATGTACTGTATATGTTTATACTGGTTTTGTCTGCACACAGCCCGGTAGGAGGATGTAGAGAGGAAGTTGTGCTTTCCCCCATTCTATGATAACTGGATTAATGGTGAAGATATGAGTGGCACAGAGAAATCGTCCAGGACCGGCCGGCTGTCGTTGACAGTGGCCGAGGGCTACATTACATATGAATAATTGACTATTTCCAGCAGTTTCACCAAGCTCCTATTTAAATCTACCGATGACATCGGCAAACAGTTAAAACATTATCTATTGGTTGTTTGATACTGGCATGGCAATCATGAAAAGGATTTATTTAAAAATTTATAAATGACTGCAATACAGAAATGAGAAAATATATGCATATTGATGGGATAGTTTAGCATGGTAACATGAATAACCATATAAAATTCATGAAACTCGGAAATCACACTATAGAAATTAGCAAAATATGAGGAGATCAATTTCATCCCCCAGCAACCATAATATCAGCATTGGCACGAATGTGTAAACACAAAATGTTGGCCAATGTGCAGCCTAGTTTGCATATTTGTGTTGACTATGCCAGTACACAAAGCTGTGTGCACGCTGCACAAACAGTTGTGGTTTCTCCTGCATCATATTGTACAAACGACATTCGGATTGCATTCCTCAATGTCCTAATGGCTGAAACAGTTCACAGGCAGTTTGAATGAATGTCAAGTCAGTGGCATACTCAACCAGCAGACTTACTGCACTATGTACAGGGTGTCTTAAAACTGTCATTGCGGCCATACCGTGCTGGTATGTCAAACACGACATGTCTTCCTCGGCTACTCGCCATACTGTGCTGGTATGTCAAACACGACATGCCTTCCTCGGCTACTCGCCATACCGTGCTGGTATGTCAAACACGACATGCCTTCCTCGGCACCTCTAACTGTACCTTTCCTATGATAACTGGTACTAACTGGCTGTCACAAAGCAATGAACACCTTAAGTAGCTCATAATAGTAACCCATATCAATAACATCCGTAAGTACTCTTTACACAACACTGTTGTCTTCTTTTTTTGCTGGGAAAAAGGCAACAAAATCATTCTTTGGAAAATACTATTACTATGGTTTGCAGTGGTTTTTAGTTCTAGACCATGATATGTCATTAAAATATTATTCAGGAATAAAAATATGAAATAACTACATATCTGTACACTTTTTTATAATAAGTTTTGAACAGATACATGGACCAGGAAAAGGTCAGGAAAAACATAAAATCCAACTTCCAAGAAAAACCAGATCCATTTATTGGTGTTTAATTTGTCAGGTCATGATATTTTTTATGAGCTATTTGGATAAACTTGACACATACAAACAACCAAAGACTTTTGACTTTTGACATTGAAAACCCCCAGACTGACCTTTAAACTAGCAATCAATAGTTAAAGTGGTGTAGGGTAAGATGGATTTTGAGAACATTGTGATCAATGCCAATTTGTGTTGAACAGTCTAGACAATATATATAGAACCATGCAGGGAGTCAATAAACTACATTTCATTTCTTTTTAAAGTACCTTAACATTGCTCCATGCAGCAGGTTCACAGCTTGCCTCGTCTGTACGATTCGCTCGAGTAGACCATATATTTTGATTTTTAATGAGACTATTTCACACAGAAACCAATGACTACACAATGTATGCATGGATGGTTGATGTTTGATTTATTTTTTTCGTATTGAAACCACAGCATGGCTTTATTTGACTTCAGTTATTTCACAATCATAAGTAAAACTATGCTTCGAAAAGTTGAGAAAAACTACAAATTCAGTAAAGCATGAATTATCCACACACTGGCATTGAGCATATGTTTGATGTGTTCACTCTAACTACTATTGTGTCATGTTATATGTATCATGCTTGACTAGTTCACCCATTAATGAGTAGTACACCCCTTTCTGATACAGAGTGAACCAGTCGAACCCTAGTTGTACTGGTTAATAGTTACATAAAACAAAAACATAATTACCACGCCTGTCCGGAGGTTGTAGTATTTACGGTAAAACGTTTAAAACATATTAACCTTAATCATCATATGCCTGCCTCCCCTGGCATCAAACAATAATTACAGCCACGGCACATAAACAGGTCTTTAATCGGCACAATCAGGCAATATCCACTTGTGGTAATTTACATAATTATTCCCTTCCAAAATGCCTAAAATGATGGCCTTACCCACAGTTTACCGTGATGACATCAGGATATTGATAGCGACATTTAAATTTCTGCCTATATTGGATTCCAGTTTAAGCTTGCCATCCTAATAGCTAATATTGCTGTCAAATATTTCTAGCTGTGTTATCTCCAAAAAACCTTTATGAAATTACACAACTTTACACATAACCACTTTGTATAATTACCATCCAATTTACATTTCTAGTCTCCTGTTTGTGTCATAAAGTATACTTGGACGTGAAGGATGGCAGATCTCTTGAAACCTTCCAAAATACCATCCCTCAGAGCAGGTAGTTTACGAACTCAATTAAACCGGACTAGTAGGGTTGTGTAGATTACAACGCGGAAAACACAGGTCAACCGCCGTCAGATCCCTTTAACTGATCAATATCCGATATCTATTTCATTTCATTTTATTTGCAAAAAGATTTTATCGACAATATATTTTGTAACAAAAATTTGTTCAACATTTATTTATTTTGAAGTAGTTGGTTTCAAATAATTTCATCAAATATACCAGCAATTCAGGGTATTAAAGTATCACCTTACCTAGATTACATGCAACACAATTTTCAAATTCATTTAATTCCATACTGTTATGAAAATTTCACATTTCATTCAGGCTTCTACAATAATAGGATTTAAAGCTTTTAATCCATTTGTTAAACTACAAAACCTTCAGATTAACTAAAACCTGATAGCATGTGAAACTGGCTTAGTTTTTCTCTATAGAAGATCCAGGATTTGAAATAAATTTCACTTTTTCACCCCACCTCATGTGTTTAAAGTCTTCCTGGCCTGTTGGGGACATATACAATAATTATCCTAATACAGCTGTCGGAACACTTGATCCCAATTACTAGTATATATTTTTAACCCATCTGACCTGGAATTGCTTCTTAAGTTTACAGGTAGAAATTGTTGTGATATACCTGGATTCCTTAGTGACAGGTACGAGAGATACAGTAGATTTTAGACATTTTCTATTTATGTATCATAGAATCTTCAATGTTATACAGAAATGAGGAATGTTTGTCGTTGATTCAAAACCAGTCGTGTTGGCCAAGTACAAAATAAATAATCCGTTGAGCGTTGATGACGACCTAATTAATGGGTTTGTTGTTAGTATTTTACCTGGCTGCATAGCTAGGGCAACAAGCTCGTTTACTTACAATGTATTTGCTACCTGTCATAAAGACCTGACCTGTACATCTATCAAGCAGCCTACCTTACATCTTTATACAATTTCTGCCACAGTGTGAAAGCACATACAAATGTATTTCTGCTATCAGTATTTACCAGCACAGCTCATGTGAAGATGGCTATCATGTACGCAGTTCTCCCTACCGTTTATATTCAAGACATGATGAAATATTGTATATATATATAAATATACATCTACTTCAGTGTACAAGTTTACTCACACACAGATACTACAGATATGCATATCACATACATTAGATATGTCAGAAACCCACACAAGCATAAATAAAGTACGAGCTGTTTATGTCATTAGTCCACTTATTACATGTTGGAGTGAGTCAACATATTGAAATGTTACACTTCACTGGGCTTACAGAGAAAACGCTGGACTGAAATGTTCCCAGATAGGAGATTTTGTGGGCCGGAAAAAACGTCCCCATTTATTACAGGATAGCTATCTTTACATGCCTCTGTATCATAACATTCACAGAACTTGTAATGTACTTGACTTACTGTAAATTTGTCAGATTTTTACTGTCCTGTACAATCGTTTAAATTGCATCATGTTCTCATGTGTCTTTTTTTCTCTCTTCAGTTTCTTGTGTAATACAATTCTTTTCCAACTTAATTGTACCAAATTAGGATTGTTGGAAAGTTTCACTGGGGTAAACCATGTAGAAAATAATTTTTAATGAAGTTAATTTATCTATAGAAACTAAACACGATTTCACACTTATTCAGATAAAACTTGGTAAAAGCCATAGAAATTTGAGGTTGCAATGCTTCCCAGAGGAAGATTAAAATAAGATTTAGTCAGAAATAACAATGACTTTCCACAATAAATCAAGGTACACAACCTATTCCTAAATGGCTCTGCTATAGGCAATTTGGGATATGCACTGACATCCTGGTGTTGCATGCGATGCAAACGACCGAGGACTGCACACAACTCACTAGTATTTCTGCTGATAATTGCCATTGATCGGATGATACAAATACCTAAAACACTTTCATATCCAGCTAGGACGAGCTATGTCGATCTAAATAATCAACTGGAAACAGATTACAGAATATTCCTTGTTAAATATTCTTCATAAATATTTCTGTTTCCCTACAGCAAAATTCTTATTTCACGATGGTGACACACCATCGATATTTCCACAAGCTGCAATTGAAAACAAAATTCTCCAGCACTGCAGGAATGGTTTAATTACTAAATCAAGAAAGATTTATTGAAATCAATCACATGGAAAATGGCCCCATCATAAAAACTCCATGAAAGAACCAGCAGGACTGACAGTTCAATTGAACAAGAGAGATTTCTTCCTGATTCCCAATCAGTAGATCTGATCTGGTCTGGGATGACTGGGGTTCCTCCACCCTCTATATCTGTATAGGAGTGAAATGTTACACACAGTCATAGTAAGACACCAGTTCAATGTGTGGCCGTGTGTGTGACAGTTTCTTACAGGGTCTCAACTTACCCAACAAACCGGGACATCCGTATCATAAGGAAACATCTGAAAGCTTTTACTACTAACGCATATTTCTTCCCGCTTGATATTAAGAAAAACTATTTCGCCTGCTGTACAACTACAGCGGTTTTGCCACGATCAACAAACAGCATTAAATAACAACCCGTGAGATATGCGTTCATCCAGAAAAAAACCGTGTGATGAAACCTCATCACACAAAAATGTAAGGACAAGCCTTAAAGTTCGGTGCATTATTGTTTATGAAGAAACCAGGACGTGTAGTGCTAACGAACGATGACGAGAAAAGAAAATACTCACATTTTCCATATGAAGACGGAGCAGAGAGATAGAGAGAAGGTGATGAGGTGACCGGTGGTTCACTAAGAGCTACCTAAGGGGGAGAGAACAAGAGCAGCAGCCCACATTAGCAGTAGCACATGCACGTCAAATCAGCGGCCCAGTATCCAAAGTATAGTAGTGAAGAGAGAGTACACACGGCTGCACTGTAAGAGAGTGGTGTTGGGAGTGAGGCAGCTCTCCAGTTCCTCAGTGGGCAGCTATCCTTAATGCTAGTCAGCAGCAGCAGCAGCAGCAATACTTGAGTGGCCGGCAGTGTATCTCCCTATTGTCAGGCTGAATAGTCTCCACACTCGGGCCAATACCAAAGTAATGCAGCCAGTCCAGTGCTTTCCAGGTGACAATATACTGCCAGGGAACTAGGTACACAGAACACACTGGGGACACGGAAAAAACCAGTCCAGGAAAAAGTGTGTTAGTAGCAGAGTGTCAAGCAAGGGAAAGAAAGAGTCCGAAGTAAAGAGAGAGACTGTCCTGTATCCCACACTACGTTTTAATGTTGTCACCCACTCACTGTGTATAAACCACTATGGCTACCACAGCTTATTTCCTCGGGGTATTAAGCAGCTATTTATACACGCCATACATTCTCTCAGAATGTGCACTCTTCTTTATATATATATATATATATGTATAGTGGCATGTGTGAAATGTAATGTATAGAGTAATGTTAAAATTGTATTCACTTCATATCTCTATTCAGCGAGGAGCCGGCCTGTATAGAACCATTTCAAATCACTCAACCTTAAACAAGAAAAGTAGGCGAAAGCCTGTGGATGGGTTTGTCAATTCAGTACAAAAGCTTTCTCGTTACTGAATCGAGTATATCTGGTGACAGTAAAACAGGTAACCAATGACATCAGGACGTCTGTACAATACTGGTAAATGGCCCATCCCCTCATCTTTTATTAGTGCTGGGGCAAGTTTTGGGGCACATGTTGCACATCAACAGAGATCATTTTATTTTCTTCTTAAATCCATATAAAGCCCAGTGAAGCCCAGCTTGGCATTAATGACTGTTCGATTGTCTGACCAGGTCCTTTTAGTCCTTGCATAGGTGAGTTTGACCCTTCCACACCCACTGACCACAATCGGTCAATCCAAATTAGTGACCAGTTGAGTCCACTGTAGATACATGAGGTATGAATGGGTTTACCTCTTAATTGCCAAGATCAGGACTGAACTTGTTGGGGTTGAATTCCTACTGATCTTTTCACCCGAGAGCTTCGCCAAAGCAATACACAAATACTTTTAATTATAAAATATCATTATCCATTTAGACTACCTACTGGGTGAAAATTGGCTGCCGCCAGGTAAGCTAGGTGTATGTAATTACAGGTATATCACAGGTAAAACTTGGCCTACTTCAGACATGTTAGGGCGAAAAATGGAAGGGAAAAAAGTTAATTGCTTTTGCCTAATTCATCATAATATCTAAATCTGGCTCTACAAACCACTTAAACTTGGATAACAAAAAAGATTATTTTCACAATTCACAATATTTTCATCACAACAACACATTTCAATTATACACTGGAGCTTTTAGGTACATTATTAATGAAAACAGGTTCTGAAAGTTTTCTGGACTCTCCACATCAGATTTCATTGTGTTTTTCCAATGATATTGTACCTATTAACAAGCATAAAATGATGACTGTAAAAAACCGGTGCTGATATTACCAGTTACATAACTAGATTAAAAAAAACCCAAAAAAACATCACTTTAATAGAACTCATTTAGCAACAAACACCTTCCCAAATGCTAGTTATTATTGAGTTGTTGGAAAAGGATTGCCCACCTTTTATAGTTGAACCAAATGATATCAACCTAAAATATCACCAGACCATACGACTTTTCATCGGTCCTGTATATATGAAGGACAATTCCTGACCTAACTTAAATTCCAGTATAGATTTAAGCATTGGTATCTCCCTCAATCTCTGTCAACCAGGCATTTCATGGAGTCATGTATATAACAAGACCTTTGTTGATTGAGATCAGCGATTAAATTTTAGACAACATAGCATCCGTTATTTATTTTTAATTGGCTTCTTTCTGTCTGGTCTTCCATGGTTTGTTGCGAGAGCAAAAGTAAAATCCTCAAATGGATCTTCAGAAAGGACTATAGGGAAAAGAAGAAAGCCAAAATATATGAGAAGCAGCTGACACAGAGATTAAATCAAAGACTTAAGACTTCAAATGAAAATGTGTGTTCCTCCTGGTTAACATTGGTCACCATTACATACCGCATGTAACAACATTTGTGGCCGTTCCAAAACAAGGGTTTCAGCAGTTTTAGGCCAGCTAGATATTTACTTTTTGTAGGCAACAGTTATTGCAAAGACTATATCAAAGTAAGTATACGACCATGGGACAAAGTATGAAGAAGATTGGGCAACACTATCTGAATGAAGATTTAAGCCTCAATTTGACTGATGTTTAATTTCTCAGTTCCACATCAAAACATCAATTTTCATACATGTAACCATGGCTGTATACAAACTTGTCTAATTGTCTAATTTTGTGTTTCTTGGTGTAAAGTAAAGCTATTTAAAGAGTTGTCCTATAGATTCCAAAGATGTCCCATATCAAAATGTCTGGTAAATATACCAGCCCAATGCAAAGTACATTTTTAAGGTGGATTCTTGACCAATGAGAAAGATCAAAGACTTTAAACAAAGTGAATCTTGCATTTAATATTAAAGATGATATATCGACCTTATCTGGTGTATAAATACTGGAATCTCCAGGATACAACAATAATTTCAGGCTTTGTCAGCACCAGCAGGTTCAGGAAACATGATAGGCACATGGGCATTACACTCAACTTCTTCTCAGCTCCAGTACAGCAGCACAAATCTAGATAGCAGATTGACCCTCAGAGCCACAAATTTCCATAATGGACCCCGCAATCTATTGATCAGGGTCATGGTTACGTGTGGGATAGGGGAATCAGGGCAGGCAAGTTTGTGTACAATGCTCTCTCACTTGTATAAACAGTATTCCAGACCAAATTCCACCATCCCACCATCCATGACCAAATACTATCTACTTCATATAAACAATCGTTACTTTGTTTAATAAAAAATATAAACGGGAGCATGGGTTCCTCCCTGGCAGAATTGGTATTCCAACGTGTACACAGCACATTAATACCTCACCAACACCACAAAAGACTACCGTAAAATCTGATTCACTGCGAGGACCCAAGGGACCCCGATAGCTATCAGACCAAGTTGACAAGCGTTGTGGATGCATGTGAAAAACATGCTAGAATCCTGAGCAATCTGCAAATAAAACAGCAGTCGCACAGGACCGAGCAATGATGTCACTATCACCACCAACAATCAGCAGATCACAATTTTGCCCCGTAATACACCAGTTTTACATCATCATTATTTCCAAGGTCAAATTTATTTGATAAGATATATTTCTTATGATCTATCAGAAAGTTTCGTGATGTTTTTTTTTTTCAATTTGATCTTTGCTGTTGCTACTGATATTGATGAATGCATCAAAATGATACTTTCTATAACCAGCTAGATATTAACAAGTCATCCTGTGCCCTGTGCGAGACATTCTAAGTGTGGTTTTATATTGTTTTGATCAGGCAGTCAGTGACAACAGATTTCCTGATCACACCACAGCTACTTAAGCCTTGTATCTACAAGTGGAATCTCCACTGCCAGCTTATAAGCACTCCCCAGGATACAATCACAGCATTTTTTCATTTTCCTCCACCACAATTTCAATGCATGTAATTCTGAATTCTATGTTTTAAATTATCACAGGGCCATCCCCATTGATATATGCCACTGACTGACATTGCAATTTCAGTTATGCCTTTTATTATAAATGGATGAGGAATCATTAAATCTAAAATTGGTAAAATCCAAAACAATTTCAGCAATACACAGGAACAGTAAAACTGACTATTAAATCAACATTAACTACCCTGTTCTTCTGAAGGCTGTAAGAGTTATTCCCCTTAAATCAATAAAAGCCATAGATTTATTTAATGTCAGGCATTTTTCTGAAGTGTCAAGTTGGGACCCATTGTTTTCTAATAAAACTGGGTTTTCATAGACATGCTTTATAATACAGATACTAATATATTCAACTAAATTTTAAAAGATATTAATATCTTTTGTAGTTTTGATCACTTTATATCAATTAAATTAAGCCCCCCCCCAAAAAAAAATCATCAGGTATAAGTAATAAGAGAATGTGTGTTTTATAAAAGTTAAACAATAATTTTAAGTGATAAGGATTGAAAAATCTCTTAACAGTTTGACCACAATCAATAATAAGAACTAGATTTCTGACTAACATGACATTTTACCCACTATGTTAAACAGTCCACCAAACCTGTTATTGCCCTTATCAGGTACTGCCCAGATTTAAATATTAATGGATCCCATCTCAACTAGATGCCCATTTCAACAAGACACTTGATAATTAATCCAATACTTAACAACAATGCAAGACAATTTGATTCCAAGCCACCAGGAAAGCCGACTGATGTTCCAACGGTTGTATAAAGGTAGAATCTAAATCTGCATAGTCATGAAATGGAATACCAGCAGTCAAACAGATACCCCGTCGTCGGCCATTATCTCTTGTTTAGGAATATCATATTGATAATATGCTGTATTGATTTTTCATGTCTTGAAACTCTAGACTGTATCAACACAGGTTCAAAGCCTGACACTGTACCCCAGTAATGGTCTTGGCTAGTCTGTTCTATTGTAATGTCTACAGTGAAATAACGGCAAGGAGAAATGACCAGAGGATACTTTCACTTTACCATTAGTTTGTATTGGAAAGTGAAAATATTGGCAGGGACCTACAGCAATCTGTACGAAAATCTTTGGCTCATCATACTACCATGTCAAGATCAATGCATCAATTATCATCTAGCTCGTAAAACGGAATGGTGTCACACCTACATGTTTCAATTGCCTACAGTAAATGAAGTTGGTGTAACTCTTCCAATGAAATATTGATGCATGTATTTAAACAGAACACCATACATACACTAGGGTGCCAAATCCAATCTCAATTCAATATCTAACAAATCACGGGGGTGCTTATAACATTAACTCCTGATTGATTTCTGTATAAAGAGAGTGAGAGGCAGATAGACAAATTTACAACAGCCTACCGATTGCAGCTTAATAAGAAATTTTGTGATTCCTCCTATCAACCTGACCATGGAATAGATATAATTCCCAGTACACCTCCGAGGAACAAAGCAATTTTTGTGAATCCCCGTTATGCAAACTTTATCATATTAATTTCCTGGCTGTGTAAAAATTTGACCAGTAGCCCTGAAGCTGATTAGATTAGGATAAGGGACAAAGGGAAAGTAATTAAATTGTATCTAAACAGCTGCTTTCAGATCTAGCCTGGGAATAGCTTACCAATACAGTGGATACTGTCTGTGACAGTGTGTCAACAACTGCTTTTAGATCTAGCCTGGGGATAGCTTACCAATACAGTGGATACTGTCTGAGACAGTGTACCAATAGCTGCTTTCAGATCTAGCCTGGGGATAGCTTACCAATACAGTGGATACTGTCTGTGACAGTGTACCAACAGCTGCTTTTAGATCTAGCCTGGGGATAGCTTACCAATACAGTGGATACTGTCTGTGACAGTGTACCAACAGCTGTTTTTAGATCTAGCATGGGGATAGCTTACCAATACAGTGGATACTGCCTGTAACAGTGTACCAACAACTGTTTTTAGATCTAGCCTGGGGATAGCTTACCAATACAATGGATACTGTCTGTGACAGTGTACCAACAGCTTTTTTTAGATCTAGCCTGGGGTTAGCTTACCAATACAGTGGATACTGTCTGTGACAGTGTACCAACAAATGTTTTTAGATCTAGCCTGGGGACAGCTTACCAATACAGTGGATACTGTCTGTGACAGTGTACCAACAGCTGTTTTTAGATCTAGCCTGGGGTTAGCTTACCAATACAGTGGATACTGTCTGTGACAGTGTACCAACAACTGTTTTTAGATCTAGCCTGGGGATAGCTTACCAAATACAGTGGATACTGTCTGTGACCGTGTACCAACAGCTGTTTTTAGATCTAGCCTGGTAATAGCTTACCAATACAGTGGATACTGTCTGTGACAGTGTACCAAAAGCTTCCTGTCAAGGCAAGGTCAAATCAGAGGGAATTGTACATGAATCATACATTTATCAGTTTCTGTATAAAGGTAAACAGATAGTGTATTAATTCTTCTGCTTTTGTTTAAGGACAATAAACACACCTGATGGCATTTATATAGCCGTTTCTTAAAAACACACAACATCCCTTATTTGACCACCAAAATCTGATTTTTTCTACTGGTCTGAATGTTTACTTAGCCTGGGGTGGGAATAGACTTTATGAATTGAAGTATTTACTGTAATGAAATAGACTTGTATGGGGAAACGCACACAATGGTAGAATGTCCACATCTCTCATACCTACACAATACAAGCATCTTATACTACCACTTACAATTGCTTTTTGAAGATATTTGCTTTTCCTGGTTTCAATCGTAAACGTAGCAGATAAGATTTTTTCCTAATGAAAATAGTACAATGCTTTGAAAGTCAAATAGAACAAGCCAATGTATTTCTCTAATGAAAATACAGCCCTATGGAAAAACAGCCCCAGTGGGATCAGAAATGGAGGTACTTTGCTGATTATCTCAAGCTGTAATTTTGGTGATGAAATTGATACAATCGTTACCCTTGTTACTCCTATCTATCACAATTCCTCAGACAATAGAATGCTCATCACTACATTTCCCATGGGGTATGCTACACTTCAGACAATAGAATGCTCATCACTACATTTCCCATGGGGTATGCTACACCTCAGACAATAGAATGCTCATCACTACATTTCCCATGGGGTATGCTACACCTCAGACAATAGAATGCTCATCACTACATTTCCCATGGGGTATGCTACACCTCAGACAATAGAATGCTCATCACTACATTTCCCATGGGGTATGCTACACCTCAGACAATAGAATGCTCATCACTACATTTCCCATGGGGTATGCTACACCTCAGACAATAGAATGCTCATCACTACATTTCCCATGGGGTATGCTACACCTCAGACAATAGAATGCTCATCACTACATTTCCCATGGGGTATGCTACACCTCAGACAATAGAATGCTCATCACTACATTTCCCATGGGGTATGCTACACCTCAGACAATAGAATGCTCATCACTACATTTCCCATGGGGTATGCTACACCTCAGACAATAGAATGCTCATCACTACATTTCCCATGGGGTATGCTACACCTCAGACAATAGAATGCTCATCACTACATTTCCCATGGGGTATGCTACACCTCAGACAATAGAATGCTCATCACTACATTTCCCATGGGGTATGCTACACCTCAGACAATAGAATGCTCATCACTACATTTCCCATGGGGTATGCTACACCTCAGACAATAGAATGCTCATCACTACATTTCCCATGGGGTATGCTACACCTCAGACAATAGAATGCTCATCACTACATTTCCCATGGGGTATGCTACACCTCAGACAATAGAATGCTCATCACTACATTTCCCATGGGGTATGCTACACCTCAGACAATAGAATGCTCATCACTACATTTCCCATGGGGTATGCTACACCTCAGACAATAGAATGCTCATCACTACATTTCCCATGGGGTATGCTACACCTCAGCGAGCTATATGTATTAATACTACAGCCATCAAACTTAATGGCTACACAGCCCTATACAACCAATCAAAAATTCATAAAATATTGTTTTGAAAATAGTGAAAATTTCCATTTATTTTCGGGTCTAGTAGTCTACATAACTGGAATCTACATGACAACTCGAGTGTCAGAAGTAAGGTATTTGTGTGCGACATACATCAGGAAATTAATTAATTGTGTGTGTGTAGACCAATCCATTCAATTGACATTCACAGATCTACGTTAACGATTATTGATAGACCACCACAGTATTTGAACAATACCAGGCCCGCGAAATAAATAGGTTTCTAGCTTTATATTGATAGGTATCACATTGTATAGTAGAAAGAACAATGATATAGATGAAAGGCTTTCAATGTTTATTCTCACAAACAAATCAATTTGGCTCAAAGTGAATGATCAAATAGTATTTTTTTTGGTCTGTACCCAATTAAAAAAGATAGTTTAAGCGGGAAAAATGTCTATGCATATGAACATTCATTTCTTTGGAAAGACTAGCTGACAGAATTTGATTTGAAATGCTCCCTGATCACGACAGAAATCTATAAAAGCTTCCATAGCAACAGCTAATGTTTAGTGCAATGTTTGATGTCACCAGTGTGATTTTACCAAAATGGCCAGCCACGTTGATCTGGGTTTGTTTTCTACTTAGGTAAATCAATATTTAGGAGCGTGTGGTGGGCGCTATATTATGGGGTATATAAATACCTGTATCCCTGAACATGTCAAGTCCTGGTGAATGGTTGACAATTTTAGAAAGGCAAACATTCAAACGTTTTCATTTTACATTTTACAGCACATAGTAAACTCTTGCTAAAACTTGATTTGAATAGTTTACACAGTCCACTATTCTACATGAAAGTCTCGACACTTGTTTGACTAAGTAATGAAATGTGGGACGCTTAATAAATCATTCTCTTGAGTTTTGGGTTACAAGGGTAGGGTTAAATCGGGTAATGTCCGCCTCGAGGGAGAGACTAGTCTATTCCCGTGTACCTGATCTATTGAATAGGGACGCCTCCACGGGTAAACACTTGTCATCTAAACCCCACCTTGGCCGTTCCAAAGACATTGCCGCTCGCATTGTACCACACGAGCAAGTATATCTCACAAGTGACAGAAAAAGAAATCAAAAAGAAAAGCATATGGCATCTCAACATAATTAAAACATATATGGACATGTTTGACTTGGCTAATACTTTTCAACTTACAGAATATTCCATCTGGTAACACAGGATTTTACTTGACCAGTTTCATTTTTTATCAGATCGCATTTTTGATAACTTTTAAGATTATTTTTGCCAGATCAAATGATCTTTCATATTGATCTTTATGTGGAATATTCATTTCAAGCATTTGCATTAATTTTCAGGCATGTCCACCTGTTTATTGTTCGGGAATATTTAGTACATTATACACACCTATGGATGTCACAGCTGTGTCACCTATAGCTTAGGCTATTACTTTCTTTGAATGACAATCTACCTAGTCTCGCTATAGGAATATCCTGTTATAAAAATGATAATTAGAGGTCAAAACGGCAGGATATTGTGATCTAAGTATATAGGGGAATATTTTGAAATGTCAACACTACTTTCTCCTACTACATTACCATAATTCATCATAAAAAATGTTCCGAGACGAACTTGTTTTCCAAATATCTTCCAATCAAAATGATATCCAGCAAACTTCATGTTCTTTCCTCAAACAAGCGTATACAATCTGATTGTATGATAGGATTAAGGAGATACTTATTTGTAATGGAGCGTCCTTAAATAGCACGTACTACCTACTTTGTTTTCGCGAGACATTTTCCTATTCAATAAACATTACATAAAAAACCTACTCTAATTTCTTCCATGACTGTTGTTATGTCTTGTAACATGGTAAATATACCAACTTGTATCATATTGGTCGTTATTTACCAAATGAACTGGTTTTGTATGATGTTTACACATTTTCGCATGCATTCCATTCTTAAAGTTTCCATACTTTAGTGCAATGTTGATTAAATTTTGAAGCTGGCAAAGTCACGGTAACAATATTCTGTTTACAGAAATAAATGTTCTTCAATGAAATAATATTAATGAATTAAAAACACAATTATCATTTGGTTGAACCAGGAGGTATTGACAGTTGTAATGTAAAACGTAAAATCAAAATCTCGGACACTGACAACCCATACTTAATTCGGGATATGTACACAAGAAACAGACAAAAAGAAACGAGCATCATGTATCAAAACTAGTAATTGCATTGTGTGTGAGAAAATAAAGATTTTTTTTTTTCATGTATTAACAAAACAGAAAAGTGCTTATGCATTACACTATCAATTCTGTTACTAGCACCAAAAGATGGCTCCCGTAGAACACTGTTAATTAGACACACTTGCATAGTCCCAAGATTTCCTGGATATTTTACGCAATGTTAAGTCCTATTTATGCAAATCATTTAACAAAATATTTTTCTCGGGAGGTTGGACGCTAGGGAATCTGTCAATTGGCAACTCTTCAATCTTCAATATTCCATGTTTCTGACATTCACAGGATGATAAAGAAAATGTATTGATCTCATTTCTAGCTAGTTTGTCATCCTAACTCACCTCTTTCTCTATATGCTAAAGAATCAACCCAAGATTAAGAGATTAGGACAAATGTTTTCACTTTCAGAAATCAGGATATTGGAAAACTAGCAGCAGTGAAAGGCTGTGAAATCTTTCAGATGACACATCTTCATATAACTATCACACATAAACACACAGCTAGCAGAGAAAATCAGTCTTGAGCCACCTTGAAATTATCATCCAACAAAGAATACAAGATAATGAGGGCTAACAGATACAGAACAGCTGATTTATCATTAAGTCTGTACAGAAGGAAGGATTTGTGCTCCCCAACATAAATCTGCTATAATTATTTTGTAAGGTAATCATAGCCCATAAGGTACATAGATAGTTTAGGAGTCAGCTGTGCGTATCTAATGTCCAGACACCGGGACATCCCAGCGATGGAAGAGCGAGCCATCAGGCTCTCACACCTGCCGCAAGTTCGGATCAATACAAGTAATTATGTAGTTTTTTTTTCTTAATTGCCTGAGGTCTATTTACACAGTTATACCCTATTTCCAATCAATATCGAGAATAATGGTCTACAACAACACAAGGAACGTTTCCCTAAAACTCCAGGTAAAACAGACTACAGGCACAGGGCATCGAGATAAAACCGTTGTTTGGCCCTATCATATTTCATCCTTTTCATTTTAATGATAAAATAAAATTCAGTTGAACGAACATCAAATGTTGTGTTATTAACAACGCCGTCCTCAAACAGAGTTCACTTGATAAAGTGTGGCTTTTCCGTTACGTCTCCTCTTTGATCTGGACGCTGCCGGGGGCTTCACGTCATATCACACTCCAACATTTACAATTCAACAATCAATACTTTTTCCACAACATACTGCCTCAATTTATAATAGAAATTCATTATTTAATGCAAATTAAACCATTCCATGTAGTTTGACAGTTGCATGGTTACCATGATAGAAAATATCTCATACAGTAAAATATTCAGTGCAAGACAAATAATTTGACAACACGGAAAAATAGCAGCATTGGTTTCAATGTCAATGTTACACTATCACTTTTTAAAATACCTCAGCTTGCATAATCAAAATTGCTATCAAAATATTACAACAAAAATTGATTTAAATGGCTTAAATAATTTCATGCAATTAAAATTAAACATTCTATTTAATATCGACTTTGCATTGATTTTATACCAGTATGGTAACATAACATTCATGATATCAGTTTTAATCAATATCATTTACTCTAGAGTGTCTAATTGGTCTGGTTCAATGACGAACAATGACATTTCTGTGGCCACTGTCCAGCACAGACCACTGAGACAGCTGGAGGGTTCTCGGTGTGGTCAGCATCAGATAAGGGTCCCATAAAGACCTGACCAATCATTGACTGGCCGGTTTGGATGATTATTGATGTTGCCAGCCCTGAGGGCCAGGACGGCCAGAACAGCCAGATAGGTCTAGGCTTCTGTTGACTGTCAAAGCAATGATTAAACAAACCCTGCAAACTCAAGCCTCTCTCACAGAATCTTTTTTAAATTCGCAGATAATGTTTGAATGATGAGGCTATTTTAGTTTCATTGGAAATACCACTTGTTGAGAAGGAGTATGTGTTGATGTATGGAGGAGACAGTTTATATACACCTGTTGTGAGTGGCCTCCTGGATACACCCCCTCACACCTACATCGAATTCTATCATCATGCAATAACCTTTACACAATACAGTCTACCCAAAATTGCTTGTCCATCAATTTTACCATCTTTGAAAAATGTTGTCATTCACCCTGTGGTAAATCTTCCCTAAATTTGATGTCTATCAATTTCTTAGAAAAGTTATCTGTCATCTTGCAGTAAATCTTCCCAAAATTTGATGCCTATCAATTTGAACATCTAAAAAAAGTGAATTTGTTATCCTGTACTTTATCTTTATAGATCTCTTCACGAATGTAAAAATGCTATCTTACATCAAATCAGTCAGGATGTTCTTCATATCAATATAAACAGTAATAAAACAATTTGAAAACTAGCAAAATGCATTAAATAGACGACAAAAATTAATATATCTAATAATAACCAATTTATCGACAGATATAAGACAGAAAAAAATTATCTAATAATAACCAATTTATCTACAGATATAACAGATAGGAAATTTAAAAGCAGAATGTAATAAATAGCGGGTAGGTGTGGATACATAGCAGTGTCGGAAAGACAGAGAATAAAAGATTACAAGGAACAAGAAGTCATGCTCTCGATCAACGATTATTGTGTAAAATAGCCGGCTATATAACACGTTGTGAGACTCCCTCATTTGAGATATAAATGAAAAATGTCAATGAAACAGACATGCTATATATCAGGTAAGCACAATGTCTAATATCAGGTACCATCCTTCATAATGGTGGACTAACGTTACAGATATTGTAGTGTATAGCTGGGTGGCTCGGAGACGGTGATCTATAACCAGTTCGTACAAAAAAAAGTATAGCCACAACATAATACTGGGTTAGTTACAGTTTATACACGTTTCTGTTATATCCTGTTCTGGACTGAAATAGACCTAGATTTGAAATTGACGCTTGTAAATTACGCAATACCCAATTGTACATATTTCAAAGGTTTATGGGTCTATTGTTGAGGGTTCACACAAACATCACTACAGAAGTCTGGTTAACATGAATTATTCATTTGCAATATTTAACATCTAAGAAATAACCAACATATGTACATACATGTATTTGGTAGAGTACATAACCCAGGATTAAAACTATGTTCGAAAAAGTAACTTTTTTAATAGGTTGTCCCTATAAGCATGTGCAAATGTTCATCGTCTCAGTTCCATTTTACTGACAATCCTGTGTCACAGCTGATTTCCGAAGTTCTGGACATTGAGCAAGTGGTCATGTTGTGCCAATTTATCACGGATGCATGTGGAAGCACTTATATATGTACATGCATGCGTGTACCCTCACTTAAAGCACATACAGCTTTAAATACTTATTTAAACATGCATGATTTGTTGGAAAATAAGTGATACAAGTGTATAGATAATTGTCCAATAATAAATGGTTATTTACCTTCAAGGAGTAACACTACATTAACAACATGGTATAATATCAAATCACAAGCATCAGATAGGTAACTTAAGCACTTCAGTATGTATGTGTTAACTCTAATGCAAATGGTTTGATACCAGGTAAAATGTGAATTCTTCAACAGGGGTAAATGTTTCCACAAAATGACCTGACTATTACAGCAGCACATACTGTAATACCTCATCTTTCCCTGATCTGTCAGCGTCATATGTCACATGACCCGAGACAAATCATCATATATCAAGGGTCCTCATGTGCAAAGTTGACAAAACATTGCGTCTCCCTGCAACATGTGTCCCCATGGAGAACCTCTCTGAAATTCTTGCTAGAGTTACCACCCCTTATAACATCATCAACAATGAATGGCATACAACTGCCTGTCCAAATTGAAAAGGTAACTTTGTTGTTGATATTTTTAATATTTACTCATTATTCTTTGTTAGTAAAACAAGAAGGAATGTGTTTTTCAGTAAATGGATTTTAATTCAGTATAAACAAATTATTTCCCTGGTGGTAGGGTGATATAAATATGTATTACCTTAAAGCAGTAATATTACAAAAGACTGGTAGTAGCATAGGGTGATATTATAAGACTCTTTCATGTCCAGGGGTGTAGTGTAGGATAAGGAAATTCCACCCGAGGGGCCAAATTTGAAAATCCTGAGGGTGGAATTTCCCTTTCCTACACCCTTGGACATGAAAAGAGTGTTTTCTTTCATTCCGACCACCAGAATAAGCACAGAAACCATGAAAATGCGTTTGGACTGGCCCCCATTCTTACCCTGGACAGCTCTATCCTACACACAGGGAAATGAGAGAAAAATATTTATTACCTTCAAGCAGTAATATTCCCAAAGACTGTGGTAATATGACTGCTTTAGGTAAATAAACAGGCAATACCACCTGTGTTCATCTGATGTCACAGATTGTACTGCGCATATAGATATATTTGACACTCATATGTGCAATCTGCGACGTCAGATAAACACACAGTATATGAGGCATCGCCTATCTATAAAATACAGGGTTAATATTACTATAGTGATAAAGACAATTCTCAGGCTATGTTATATAGGATCCTGTATTTAAAACTGGCACTTGTGTGTATAGTTATCCACTGATCAAGGTGATGAATTGAAACGAAAAATTTCAAAGCCATTTTTTTTGTTTTGGTAACATGATTTCATTATTCTAAAGTCTTTGACTTTGGACTTTGGTAAGCAAATTGAATAAGAATATGGGTAATGACAAGTAATGTTTTGCAATATAATATGCATACAAAGAAAAATTGAAAGTATGTAATAAAAGCTATATTGTTTATTACACTAATGGTTATATTTTGTTTCGACTAAAACATAACTGAAACATAGTGATATGCGCAATGCACTTGTGCAGTCTTTGACATCAAATTATTGCCTGTGGTATATTGCCTTTATAACAGCCTACCACCTGGGCCGTAATATCTAATACCGACATTATTTATTGGTATAAATAAAGCCTAATATGAAGAAATTATTACTGTAATGCCCATTACGGATAATTTTTCTACATGACCTTTACCTCTACATTCAACAATAAATAACTATGATCAGCTTCAATCTCTGAAATATTGTGCATGTACCATTTTGCAATAAATTTAATCTAAATGAACTAGTTTTAACCCTCTTTATGTCTCTGAAGTTGTGTCTTCCTATTGACCCTCTGAAAACTTACAACATGTGATCTTTGAACCTTTAAATTCGTGTGAAATCGTGATATTTCATTTTGGAGACAGGACATAGGCGATACTGATTTAACATCTGGGAGGATATGCCGGATAGAATATTGTACATGGCATGTGTATGTTCCCGCTCTCTGACCAAGGATACGACATTGTAGTAATCCTGTGACACATTTCCTGATTAAGGTTTATCAGGTCCCTGCACTTGTTTCTATTTCCTTCCTCTCCCTGCTCTAGCTATCCTGTCATTCCATACACTCGACAACAGGCAGATTATACACACACGCATACAAACCACTTGAAATCACAACTCTCGTTTAACCATAGTTTGAATGTGTTTGATAGTTGATAGCACTCGGTTTTCCTTAAAAACTTATTCAAACCCAACTATAAAATCTAAACACTAAATTTGAATAGATCAATAAGGCATTCTACAAAACAAATTGTTTATCTTCACTTTATAAATAACAGAATATGAAACCCTAGCTTTATACTTATAGGGGCTGTTGTTTCTCTTTCCCTTTTAGTATAATCATTCACTGTACACTCCCTAAAATCTCACTCCCTGTATGTGTCCCCCATCGCTCGAGGACCTATTCGAGTGCATTACATTTCTTTCCCTCTAAATCCTGTTCCCCTCCCCCTACCTTTCCCTAAATCATCCC